>NC_044244.1:91195950-91500297 GCF_003957555.1 Calypte anna
AAAAAACTAACCATCCAATGAAAAAACCCTACCACTCTTTTAATAAAAAAATATGTTCTACAGTGCTGTGAAAAGTAGAGACCTGTCCTGCTCTTCAGACCCAACTTCGATGGAACTTCAGTGGTCACTTTTCTCCATATCCCAAACTTCATGAAGGAAAGTATCTTTCCACTCAGAAATCAGTGACATTCCCAATGTAACTAACAGCTGAAGAGGATAAAGGGCAGAGGAGGAGCAGAGCTGCAATTTCTCAAACATCGATTTCTGCGTGAAAACATTTTTTTTTTACAGTTAACGAGGCACTTGTACTGGAGTAATAGAAACAACTTTGTTGTGGACTGAAGTAGAACATAAGTGGCTTGACTATCTTGGCAAAACATTGTTTTGGGTAGGTAATGCTTTTTGCCTCAAAAATAGGTCACTTGAAGATTTGAAACCTTTCAGTTTGAAGAGTTACTTCAAAAATGTATATATTTAGAAGAAAGCATTTCTTATTTTTACCCATAATATGGTTACATCCAAACTACATAATTCAACAAATCTGCTTAAGAAGATTTTGTTCAGCTTTATTTATACTCCTTTTTATGGCTCCTCTTATTTTCTAAGAGTTTGTTTATGAATTCCTTGTGGGTCAGCTTGAACTTTAGCATCTAGGTCATGACATCAATAGCTCTTGGCAATCTAGGTGATTATTTTTTCTGTCAGATACTGTGCCTGGATTTCATCTCCCAGCATCTAATCTAAAACTATATGGTGTCACACAAATCAGAACACTGTAGCAAAGTTAGGAGACAACAGCCAAAAGATCACGTCTGACTCTCACCTGGCAGATCAGAGAGCTGCTGGCCTGCTTTCTTCAGTTTTGCTTCAAGGTATTTGGGAGAGGGATTACTCTCATCTGTGTTTAGACAGGCATACATCTAAAGCAGACATTTTCCAGTCCCTTCGTAGTCAGTGGTAATACCTGTTATGCATGCAGTGCACTTCAGGGGATAATTCAGCTGACCTATGCTAGGCACTCATTTTGGGCTCCCCGGTAGATGCTACCATTTCTCCTTAGTGGCTTTAAGTATGGCTTTTTCACATTTGTTGATCCATCTTACTTGAATTATTCCCGTGAAAAAATTTCTTTACAGAAAGGTTTGTCAGACACTGGAACAGGCTGCCCAGGGAAGTGATCTAGTCACCATCCCTGAAGGTATTTAAAAGACAACAGGGATGTGGTTTTTAGGAACATGGTTTAGTGGTAGATTTGGTGGACTTGGCAGTGGTGCTAGGTTAACAGTTGAACTTGATGATCTTGAATATCTTTTGCAACCAAAAACTGTTCTATGGCTCTATGTCTGGGAGCATGTTTACTGGCCTGAGTGTAAAACATAATGTTATCAGATGCATGACGTTTGCATAGAGGTTTCCTAACCTTGTCTGCCCAGTAAGGAGGAAGAAACTTGTGCCTTTTCTTATCTTGTGTTCTGATCCACGGGCATGACTAGATCCCACTACTGCAGGACTCTGGTCCCCCAAATGCTGCTCTGCTGTGAGCACCCTTGTTTGCACAGAGACCTACAAGAACTTCCCCTGGCTGAAAGTGGCACCAACAAAGAAGATGATAAGCTGTGCTATGTAGTCCAGCTGCAACATGGCATGCACGAGCAGTAAGGTGGACAAGGAGGGAGCAAGAGGTTACAGAGCTTGTTTGTGTGCTTGGAAGCCCTGGTATAATCTGCATGATGTGTGAACATCCTGTGTTTCAAACAAAGGAGGCACTTTAAAGGTCTTAAAAATATTTTTCCTCATTTCACAAGTGACAAACTGTGAGCAAAAGAAAGTTAATAAACTGACATCTTCATCCCTGGATTCCAGATGTCCAAACCATCATCTTCTGTGCAGCTGCACTTGGCTTCAGGCAGTGCTATTCTCCCTTCTGTAGGTTAATTATTGGAGGGACAGAGGTGTAGTAAAGAGAAGAACTCTAGTTTTCTGGCTGAAGGCAAACTTGAAACAGAGAGAAGAATCAGCTGGCAAATCATCAGTCAGGAACACAGAGCTGCAATCTGTGTGCTTGTGTGTTGATAAATTAGACCAGTTCTTTTACTTTAATGTGGTTCCTAGGACACCTGTCATTAAGTTAAAAGTTGCAGATGTTTTCTCCTAATGATCCTTATAACCACGATTTTCACAGCTCAATGCAAAAGCCATAAATGGCCATAAATGGAAGAGTAACACTGACGTAGGAGAATACAGAATTCCTATCACTGTGAGCTCTAAATACGTCTGTTATGGTGACAGATGATGATTGGCCAGCTATAGTATCAATCACAAGATAAAACTGATGAAAAATCTTAGTTTTATAGCAACTTTCTATTATCCAGCTTCTGTTCTAGCCTTAAGGATTTTAATTTTTTTTCCCTGGCCAGCTCTGTATGGCATAACACCAGGAAATATGTAAGATTGGGAAGAAGTTTTGAATGCCCCACAGCACATATATTTTGGCATTGATTTATCCAGACAGCTGGATTTAGTGGATACAGTAGTCCTGCCAAGACAAGACATTTTGTAAAAAATGACATCTGTTTCTGTTTGCTCATCAGTGGCTTCCCACATGATAATCATAATAATGAAAATGACAGGATTTCCATCAAATATCTACAAATATTTTTCTCGCCTGCGTATGTTTTTTAGGACCTAATGTGCTGTGAGAAGAGATTGCTTTAGGACAAAAAAGCCACCAATATTTTGTAAAGTTATAAACTCATATCTAGTCTCATAAGATTAATTTAAATTTGTTCTTAAATTCAATAATATAGACCTATTGGCCAACTGAAGAATATATCAGGACAATAGAAGGTCAAGTCAAAGGGAATTTTTGCTGTGCTTACTCATCTGGTTGCTAGATGTTGCTGTTGGTATTAGCTGGGCAAAGAGCTTTTTAATTTTAGTAACAGATCATTTCACTGTTTGGATATGCAGACAATGGATCATTCTTTTTTAATAGTGGCATTTGAAACCTTAAGAGGTGATTTTTGGATGGTAACAAAAAATGTGTGTGAAATGATCCTTTATGATGGAAAGAAAAGGTATGAAGTTCACCATAAAGCTAGAACTAATTTTTGTATCCCACTAAACACTGGGTGTTCAAGTGATGTAGTCAGTTCAGTTCAGCAAAATTGCTTCAATTATCCTGAGTTATCCTGGCTGAGAATCTGTTGTATTTATTTATCTGGGTCAACCGTGTATGGTATTATCTAAGTGGTAATGGGACTGGTCAGCCTTCCAACTGGGAAATATTGCTTTGGATTTTAGATTAATTTAAATCATTATTGAAAGCAGTTTTTCAATGAAGGAAGTATAGATCACATTTTCTTACAGATGATAGGATGAAGGGTAATGGTTGCAAATGGGAAGATGTTGGATTTAGATCAGATTTTGGGAAGAAACTGTTTTCTGTAAGGGTGGCAAGCCACTGGAACAGGTATCCAGGGAAGTTGTGTCTTCCCCCTCCTTCAAAGTGCTCAAGACTGGGTTGGATGGGGTTTTGAGCAACCTGGTTTAGTTGGAGGTGTCACTGCCCATGGTGGAGGGGGTTGGAATTAGGTGATCTCTTGGATTCTTTCCAACCCAAACAATTCTATGATTTTAAGTTCATAGGGATCAGAGAAAATATATATTCCCTATAAGCTGAAGAGAGAATGAATCTACCATGAATTACCACTACTCTCCCTCCTATGGTCTGTCTCTCAGCGTTAGCTTAAGGGGAAAAGATAAGAGGAAAAAAGCGATGGAGTTTCTTATAATAAAAGTAGAGGTAAACATAAAGTAGTTCTGGTAGTATGCCTTTTTGCCACATGGTAATTTTATTACCATCCTCTTTGTAGCCACTTAAAAACACTTGGGAATTGGCTGTAACTGACTTCAGAGTTTGTTTTGGTGTTAACAGCCTGTAGGAAGACTGAGTTCCACAGTGACTGCAGTATAATGCAAAGCCAAACAGAAGGCAGCAGCTTTTTGTTGCATTTATCTTCTACACAAAGCAGAGCACGCTTTGACTAAGGTATTAAAAGAGCTGCTTCACTTACAACATGAACAGTTTTACTGTGTGAACACCTAAAAATTGCTGGTCTGCATCCCTGTGTCATGGAGAACAAATCCAAGATGCTTCTGACTAGCTGAGAATGATGATCTTGAAGGTCCTTTCCAACAATAATGTCTGTTTCTGTCACAATAAAAAGCAGTAATTTCCCTAGAACTGCAAATATCTTGTGTGGTTTTGTTCAGTGCAGTGCATTTGATATTTAAGAAGTAGTTAATGATTTTCCACTCTAGTGGAGAAATCTAGAATGTTCATATACATTTCTATATTTTAGATACCTTTATAGCAACCTGTGGAGACACAGAGTTACAGCTACAAACTACTATGAACAACAGTTTCCATGGACTTGGTATCACATATTTTGGTAGTCAACACATCTAAGCAATTTATACAGTCCTCTGAGGAATAAGGCTTGGAACTTTAGCTGTGTTGCTTAGACCAGAATTACACCCACCTCCTCAGACACACATCAACCTAAGAGAAGTATTAATAGCGTTGCAATCTAAGGGCTACCACAGTGACAACTCTATTCTCTCCCCCTGCAGAAAGAATGAAATTATTCAGAGCTCAGAATGTAATTTCCTAAATGGGTAAACAACAACGTAAGTGCATTGAGTGGGTTTGCTTTTTGTTTTGTTTTGTTTTTCCTCAAAAGTTGTGGCAGTGACAAAATTTTTCCACAGCTAGCTAGATTCAGGCTGAGAAAAAAGCTTGGTGAAAATGTCCAAATACATCAGTGTAGCAGGAGGAGCCATCCTTGCTCCTGAAGCTCGACGAGCTGCTGGTCTCTTCCAGGACTCCAGCCACCACACAGCACTTCCAGGGTAGAAGTGTAGCAGGAAGAGCCTTTCTTGCTCCAGAGGCTCGACGAGCTGCTGGCCTCTCCATGCCTCACACCAGAGTGAGCTGAGGTTCCTTCTGTGGGTGTGTGTCCCACCTTTATTGGCCCCCTGGTCTTGCTCATGCCCAATAGGGGCCTGTCCTAATCAGGCACAGGTGGACTCACACCCACTCTTTGGCAACTCAAGGCACCTGGTTGACAATGTCTGTCTACACATCAGCAGAAAACCAATGCAAATAGAGATGGGTGGCTACGTTCCCAGATGGAAGGTATTGGGTAGTACTGAAGATAAGAGTTTGTATGAGTGTGTACTGTCAATAAGCAGGTTTATATTCAATTATCAAAATGGCAAAAAAAGGATAAGAATTTTCCATTTGTTTTTACATTTGGACTATTCTGATAAATTAATAGGATAGCTTTTGAGTTCTTCCTTTTGATTATGTACTAGCTACCAATTGTCTCATTAGCTTTTTTTCATACCCCCTGTTAATGATTTTCTCCTAATAAAAGGGGTAAAATACCTGTCTCAGTGATGGTGGCAGTGGTTCTACCATTAAAGTCAATGAGCTCTGAGATTTTGGGCTCACAACAAGGCCTTAGAGAAAAACTTGCATGTGTAATATAACTCTTGTAAGTTCTGGATGGATTTCACCCCTGCCACCTACTAAATAAGACCTCTTTTGGGAGTCTGTCAAGCATTAGGTCCAAAAGGCACTTTGCTTTGTATTAAAGCTGGAACAGTGAATTTGGAGCTAATGAGAGATTCCTGGTGACTCATTTCCAGAGTCTTCTGCTTTTCCTGATGTGCTGCACGCTGCATGTTGGCTGGGTGTGTATGATGTGAAAGAGTGTAGACCTTGTCCTTCATTTGGTGGGAGAATAATCCTGTCTCTGCAGACCTGCTGGGCTGGAGAAAATTCTGTTCTATGGTTCTATTGCTAATGTACCAGTAACCAGAATGGTTACTGTAGACCAGTGCATCCTTTAGATTTTAGTTATACTTACCTCATGTGTTGCTCTTTCAGTGTGTTAGCTTTTTACACATAATGTGAACCAAAAAAAATTTTGGCCAAAGGAAGTGATTTTTCATGCTGAGGACTGAAATCTGACATTCTGAGAAATGTTTTTAAGTGCTTTAGGTATTCAGAGGCCAGAACCTTCTGCATTACATAGGCTCAATAGTCATCAAACACTGTCTGAAAGTTGTTTGAAGCACTATTCAGTTCTAGCTCATTTCATGAATAAATTTTCCAGTCATCAGATGATGCCATCTGCAGCATGCCAGCACCATTTTCATCCATGTAAAAGAAAAATAAATCTATTTTGCTGCCCAAATAAGCAGTTAATCTCATAATGGAAAGGATAATAAATAATATGGCATATTATTAAAATGCCTACCCAGTTGTGTAAGTAGATATTACACTATCCTGTTTAAACAATCTGCTGCATTAAAACCACTGCATTTATTTAAAACTGGTGAAATGGCATTGTGCTGAAAAGTTGGGCAGAATACTTGAAATTCACCGAATTCTAGGAAAATCTGCTTTTAACCTAAACAGCTTAAAACAGGGATCCATTTATTTCAGATTAAATCCAGAGGAACACATTCTGGACCTCTGCAGGTGTACCAAGAGAGAAGATGTACCTCATATCACATAGAGAGATTAATATTCGAGGCAAGTTTACATAGGAAAGTAGCTCACAAATGGAAAAAAAAATCTCACAAGTTATGGAGTAATATGTAGACATGATGTTTAAAACCTTCTTTTTAACAAATAATAATGAAATCCAAGCTATTGAAATTGGTAGCTCTTACTACAGCAGATGTGGATTTTGCCTTGTTAGTTAAGTTCCTTTTTCCCTTTTATTCCCTTGTGCTTACCCTCAAGTATTTTCTCTATTTCCTGTCATTTAGCTATATAGGCAGTTTGTGCTATGGGTTTATAAAGCAAATAGATGTATTGACCTAAAATCCAAATGATCACAAGAGGTTCCAGTCTGCAGGATAAAAATATTCCACCTATGCCTGACAATGGAAATTTTGCGAGTGCTCTGGAGGCAACACCTTGGTTAGCAATGGCTGTGCACATATCCACAGTTTTCTGTGTGCTTGTGCTTGTGTGTATCTATGGATACATTCCTGTAAGGATATATTGTGGCCAGAAACATGTTATTGTCATTATAATAAGACAGTAATTTCTAGTAATAGAACTGTATTTAATCGTCCTAATTAGCTCTGTCACTGTGTATCCTTTCCAAGTTATGGGTCACTATTTCCAAAGACTTTATGGTTAAGATTCAGCAGTAATGTCTTATAAAACTGAGTATTATGGAATAGAATTAATGAAGGAGCTACTTGTAGCTCTGTAGATAATGAAAAGCTGAAGATTTTATTTAAAAAAATGCTGTTGTTTTGTTTGGTTTTTTTTCCATTCTGTTGCACATACATGCTATTTATGTCACAGCAATGTTCTTTGGAGATGTTTGTTTCTGCATTTCTTATAGAGAGATTAAAATCTGTTTGGGGCATCATCCCTAAAAACCTGCCCCACAATAAAAAGGCTTTTCTGAGTCTTGTAGCTGTTCATCATGTGGACAGTACTTTTATTTTCTTGACTTGGCATTCATACAGAGCTTCCCAACCTGGTGAGTCCTTCAGATTATTACCCACTTCTGGTCCTTCAGGTGGGTGGTGATGATGTAGCGACAAGTAGCACCCATTCAATCAAGAGGACTTCAAGAGCTTGGGGCAACTGCTGAAGGGATCAGGAGCCCAAGTTGTGTTCTCCTCCATCCTTCTAATGACAGCAATGGATGAGGGGACTGGCAGGAAGAACCAGCAGGTTGTCTCATGCCTTAGGGACTGGTGTCAATGGCAGGGTTTCAGGTTCTTTGACCATGGGGCAAATTCCATGCTACCCAGTGTCCTCAAACCAGATGGGCTTCATCTGTCTAGCAGGGGTGAAAGGACTATAGCCTGTAAGTTGTCAGGGCTACTCAGGAGGGCTTTAAACTAGGTTTGAAGGAGAAGGGAATTGAAACCAGGCCCTTCAAAGATGAGCCCGAGGATGGAAAGCCTGAGTTGAGAGTAAAATCAACAACAGCTGAAGTGTATGTACATCAATGCACACAGTATGGGAAACAAACAAGAGGAGATAAAAGCCATTGTGCAGCAGGAAAGCTGTGATGCAGTTGACATCACAGAAACGTGGTGGGATGACTCTCATGACTGGAGGGCAGCCATGGGTGGCTACAAGCTCTTCAGAAGGGACAGGCAGGAGAGGTGGAGGAGTGGCTCTGTATGTTGGAGTCTCTTGGCTCTGTAGAACTTGAGGTCAGTAACAATAAGGTTGAGTGCCTGTGGGTCAAAATCAGGGGAAAGGCCACTAAGGATGACATCCTTATGGGAGTCTGTTACAGACCACCCAATCAGGATGATGAGAGGGATGAATTATTCTACGAGCAGCTGGCGGATGACTCCAAATCACCAGCCCTTGTTCTCGTGGGTGACTTTAACCTGCCAGACGTCTGCTGGGAACTCCACACAGCAGAGAAGAGGCAGCCTAGGAGATTGCATGAGCATATAGAGGATAATTTCATACTCCAGCTGGTAAACAAGCCCACCAGGGATGGGTCCCTGCTAGACCTTCTGTTTACAAACAGAGAGGGAGATGTAATGGTCAGAGGCTGTCTGGGGCACAGTGACCATGAAATAATAGAGTTTGGTAACCACAGTGGTAATGGATTAAGGGTTTGACTTGATGATCTCAGAGGTCCTTTCCAACCTGGATGATTCTGTGATTCTGTTTTATAATATATTTTGCCTTTGTTGCATTTTTCCTCCATAAATAATACTGTACTTTGAATTAAATCATTTTGTATTTCCAGGAAAAAGAAAATTGTCATGCCTTGGCTTAAACTGAGGCTTGTTAGGATGGTTGGAGTGAATTTTAGGGTCTTAATTCCTAGCCTTAGTGGAGACGGACATGTATTCCTGTCTGAGAAAACCAATGGCTAGACATTATTCAGTGGCCGGGAAGGATTCCAAAGTTTTCTTAGCTCCCAGGTTATCATAATAGTAAAAAAGAAAACAAAAACCAAAAAAACCCCAAGCCCAACTCCAAAACAAAAACCAGCAAACCAAAACCCAAACAAACTCCAGAACCCAAGCTCCAACACAGAAAATAGTCTAGTGGTTGAGCATTTTCACAGGAAGATTTACTCCATCCTACTATTTATTTGATGTATGCCCTTCACTTCATACAGGCTGTTCTCTCAACCTCTCAAAATGTTCTTCTTTTAATTAATTTCATAAAGCATCTCATTCAGATAGTTAAGTTCTCACTGATCAATTTGTTCAGGTGTGAAATGGTTTTATTTGAAAGATCTGCTGCTCAAGCTTTTGGGTTAATGCCTGCTGTTCATTTCATTTTTCTGTCAGTCAGTAGGTACATTGCAGTACACCACTGAAGCCCCAACCTTGTGTGATTCTCATCACTGCTCAACTAAAACTAATGCCAGATATTGCTTCTTACAGTAGTCACAGCACCTCATACCTCTAGTACAGAAGTTACACCTCTGATGAAATTCGGCACCAGAAGTCAGGTAGAAGTAATTGCTCTACCAATTTCTGAACTTGTTCAAATTCAGCAACCTCTGAGATGGACTTGAGCTTTCTAAATGTTGTGGCTGTAAGGTTGAGAGGGTAATTCAGACTGCTGGTGACCCAGGAGGTCTCTAGTTCAAACTCTGCTCAAAGCCAGGTTGGCTGTGAGATCAGACCAGGGTGCTGAAGGCTTCATCCTTTTGGGCTCTAAAACCTCCAAGGACAGGTATGGCACAGATTCTGGCTAAACTGTTCCAGTGCTTGAATTACTATCCCATCCTACTGCTCTTCCTGGGATGCTAAATTCCGTTTTTTTCCTCATTCACATGCATCTCCCATGCATCTGGGAGAGGCTCTGAAGTCCCATTTATTTGACCATCATACTCATCGCGATTTATGGACCAGGAAAGAAAAACATAGGAAAAGTAGGATAATTCTTAAATTCTGAGTTGGTAGATGGAAGCAATGCTCAGTATGTCGTAAATCATCCACATGTAAAGAAAGAGTGTCATGCTTTTACTTTGGATCCCTGGTGAATTTATTTCTGTGACATTTATGTACATGTAGGATAAAACCCAATAGTAATATAGTAATCTGCCAGGCAGCAATACAAAAACTAATACAAACCAGCACAGGAGTTATACATATATAGGCTTTTTTTTTTTTTTTTTTAGTGAGACCTCTCTTCCTCCTTGCTTTTAGTGTCTGCAGCACAGAGATGACCGTTTTAGTCTCTAATCCCCTCTCTGAAGTTTTTTTGTGAAAAGGCAATTGCCTTTGGAAGGCTTTAGAAACATTAGTTCAGCTAGTGATACTTGATGAAGTAAAAAAACCCCAGATATTTATAGCTGAACAGGTACATCATTTTTAAGCATAACAGAAGCTAAAAATTAAATATTGGAACTTAAATGGAAATAGCTCTCCCTGGACGGGAAGGCAATGTATTATTGCAAAGAAAATTGGATTTCAATTGATTAAAATATGAGCATTTGTAATGCATGTCAGTAGAAAAAAATTAGCTGCTATTTTGTAAGTAGTCTGTGCTTGCATAGTATAAGCCAATCTCCCTGAATTCCAAAACAATTACAAACTAGACAGGACATGATTTAAAAAAAAAAATAAAATTATGTGAGTCCAGGGAGTAATGAAGGATTGTATTCACAATTCATGTATGACTTTAAGGGCAGCTTGGTTACAGGGAAGTGGAATGAAATGATAGGATTGGACTAATGTCAAGTCAAGCACCAAAAACATGTCCATGGCTGCTGTGTAATTATTTTATCAGCAGCATAGCTTCAGAGGAGTAGAGATTAGCCTTTTGAAACCTTATCCTCTAAGGAAAATCACAAGCAAACAACAAATCCAAGGGGAATCAAATACAAAAGTTGACATAAACTCAGGAGTACATTAACACAGTTAACCACTAAGTATCAGGAAATGCCACAATTCAGTCCAGCTGTGTGATTGTGCTGCTGCTTTTTTCTCTGCATTATCTCACAGGCTGATTACACAGATGCCTGAAGTTCCTCAGAATTTAGCAGCTATAATGGTCCCATGCAGATATAAAGCTATGAATGTGTTCAGTGTTCCTCACCAATGTGTCAGTAGCCAGTGACAAACTTGTGGATGTGGGAATGCCTTCAAATGATGACTAGGAGGACTCAGACTCTGGTAAGATAAAAACAAAAGCTCTATCATACAAAGTACCACAAAGACTTCTGTAAGGGGATCTACAGATGGAATACTGAATGTTCCTGTGAAGGAATATTTAAAAAAAAAATCTATGTACAATACAATTTAATGCAATACTTTTTCTCAAAAAAATTGGTATCTGAAGTGAACATGATGTGCAACCATGAGATCTCACCTAAAACAGAGCCCAGTATTTGATGTTTCAAAGGTGGCCTCCATCTGAGTGAGATTTATAGCTAATGTTCACCTGTGACACCAGTCTGTGTTCCTAGTCTTTCAGCCATCACCAGCACCTCCTGCTGTGTCTCTCTGTTGCTGTTACATTCAATTTTGGCAGGCTGCAGAAGTTCCACTGAGCTCAATCTCTTGTCTTTTCCTTTTCACTGATAAGCCCCCCCCAAAACCTGAGCTACAAGAGTTAGATAATAAACTAAAGCAGAGACAATTTTAGTGTGTATTCACATGTGCATGGGAAAAGTCCAAAAAAAGAAGGGAAAATCCAAGGGAAGGACACCCCTCTTAGAAGAATAAGAGATTATCTCAGGGATGTGGATGGGGGAAAGGAAGATGTCATTGGTTAATTTCCGAAGTCAAAAGGGACAATTATTTTCTTCTCCTGACTTTACAGGTAAAGTGACAAATATTTCTAAAAGGAGTTTTGGAGCTCGAAACAAAATTCTGCATTATTTGTTGTCTTGTATTATTGCCTGACTAAAGAACAAAGCAAAATCATAGAATCACAGAATTGTCTGGGTTGGAAGGGACCTCTGAGATCATCAAGTCCAACCCTTGATCCACTACGGCTGCAGTTACCAGCCCATGGCACTGAGTGCCACATCCAGTCTCTTTTTAAATATCTCCAGGGACGGAGAATCCACTACTTCCCTGGGCAGCCCATTCCAATGCCTGATCACCCTCTCCGTAAAGAAATTCTTTCTAATATCCAACCTAAACTTCCCCTGGCACAACTTAAGACCATGCCCTCTTGTCTTGTTGAAAGTCGTCTGGGAAAAGAGACCAACCCCCCCCTGGCTACACCCTCCTTTCAGGGAGTTGTAGAGAGCGATGAGGTCTCCCCTGAGCCTCCTCTTCTCCAGGCTGAACAGCCCCAGCTCCCTCAGCCTCTCCTCATAGGGTCTGTGCTCGAGTCCCTTCACCAGCCTAATTGCTCTCCTTTGGACCTGCTCCAGGACCTTGATATCCTTCCTGAACTGAGGGGCCCAGAACTGGACACAGAACTCAAGCTGTGGTCTCACCAGGGCTGAGTACAGGGGCAGAATCACTTCCTTGGACCTGCTGGTGACGCTGTTCCGGATACAGGCCCGGATGCCATTGGCCTTCTTGGCCACCTGGGCACACTGCTGGCTCATGTTCAGCTTCCTGTCAATCCAGACTCCCAGGTCCCTTTCTGCCTGGCTACTCTCAGCCACTCAACAGCTATAGTGTCCTGGTATGGGATGCCATTTCTGGTTATGCTTTTTATCTTTACAGTTAAAATTCTTTTTGAACACTAGAAAGTGTCCATAACACCATCCCTATTGTGCTTCCTTAATTTCTTCTCAAGTCCAAGTGGAGGGGATTTTCAGGGACTTGCAGATGGTTCCTGGCATGTTGTGAGCCCTGGGATGGGGAAGGAGGTCCCCTGAGATGCACTGGTGTAAGTGATAAGCTTTCTGCGCTCCTCAGCCTCGGTTCTCATAGCTGGGTCTGCTGTGAAACCTGCTTGGGGAGCAGGGACAAGCTGAGACGTGATGGAGGGTGAAAGCTGAGACTCTTTGAAGGGCAGTTGTACTGAGAAGGCAGGGAAGACAATAACAATAAAGAGACAGAATGGGGAGAAACAGGAACTGGTAGGAGCAGTAGCTGTGATAATCACTCCATGTGCTGGAGCAAGTGGCTGTTCCATTCTTCAGCATTCTCCCTTCTTTTCTGAATTCCCTTGTCTTACAGAGCTCTGTAAAGAAATACTATCACCTTTCTCTTCCTATGATGTGATAGTTTTGTGCAAACAAAAAAACTCTATAGCTTTGTCCAGTACCCTATGATTTCTCACCAGACACCTTGACAAAATCAATATATTGTTTATCATCATTCTCTCCATATGGTGCCACAGCCAGATTTTCATTCGTGTAACTGATTGCAGTGCAAGCTAACATGTATGAACAACTGAATAAGACTTCCCAAAACAGTGTAAAAGTACCTTACTGAAGACTGAAACTTTCGCCTGCACAATTCTTTCTGGCTTCCAGCTGCTGACAGTACAAAGTTACAGTATTAAGCACAGTTTGCCTGCCTTTGAGGTATTCTGGCTGCTCAAAATCAAAGCTGGATGAGCAAATAAGCAATGTATCCTGTGAAGGCAAACATGGTTCCCTTCTCTGTCCAAAGGGAAACTTATGAGGGAGTAAGTTCAGGAATTACTGGAGTTTTGGGTCAGTTTTCCCCACCTCCCTCCTTTTTATCCTTTCATATCTCCACATGGGACTCTATATTTTCCGAAAAGTTTGTTTTTTATTGCTGTTACTTGGATTTCCACTTGTATTTCTAACTTCCTCCTGTCAGACAGGCAGATTTAACATGAGATCCATATGTTTTAGGGAGGGTGGACCCTGCTTAGTGAGACTCTCTAGAGACAGTTGTGGAGTTGCATCTATTGGCTGATACAAGCAGCATGAAAATATAGTCGGAGGCTGGAAGCATCCATAGATCAGCTGCTGCTGCTGAGACAGTATGTTTCATCATGAATGGAGATAGCATGCAAAAGAAGTACCAGAGCCAGGAGATAACATCCTCTATTCCTGCTAAGCCTCATCACAGAATTTGGTGGTAAGAAGCATCCTCTTCAGCAGCTTTATTTTTGCTCCTGGACAGAGTAGGGGAATGGCCCTTCTCGTAAGATATAGGGCTTTGATTTTTCAGCAAGTCAGGAGCTAGGAGGACCTGGGGGCAAACAAATTGCCTGAGAGCATAGAGGAATAAGCAATTGGGTAACACAACTGAGCAGAGGATGTACCAGGCCCAAGGGCATTGTTTATATCATGTTTTATCTCAGTAAACCAGAGGGAAATGCTCTTTCAAACATGTTAAAATTCATTAAAGCTTTAGAGAGGAAAGCAAGGCCTGGATAACCAGATGTTTGGATGGGATGAACTCTTGTGGTTGCTAATTAGCTATTATGGAAGTTGGACAGGAACAGACAGTCTGGTCACAATAGAAATAATAATATGCTGATCTTTTCTGTTTTTCTGTGTTCCACCCCTCTATAGCTGCCTGCTTGTTCTTCAGAGATATCAAACCATTGGCCACAGCAGTTAGAAATGTGGTTTAAACAGCTGTCATTTTGCATCCTGCTGGCTGCTTAGCTCCCTTTTATCCTCTGTCCCAGATGCAGGGCTCTCCATCCATCAACGATTTACTTGCATAGCTCCTCTGCTTGAAATCCCAACTGTCCTTCCTGTGCAAGTTCTGCCTTGGTGTTATGTAAGACAAAAAAAAAAACAAACAAAAAAACCCAACTCTCCCCACCAACTGTAATTGAATTTAATGTCGAACATTTTCGTTTGTTGATGTTTGTTTATTGTTAAATACTGGCAGCTGAGCAGCCATTGTCGGTGATGGGTAAATTTACTCAGCACAATTGCCTGCTGTGTGAGCATACATTTTCTCTTGTCTTTATCACAGTCAAGTTGAAACAATATGGAGTTATTTCAGTCACAACCCCTGAGAAAGGAATTTCAAAACTGACAAAGAAAACCTTCAAACTCCTGAAGGAAAAACCTGCTGAACTTCATTATTAAAACGATGTGAATGACTTTAAACCTTCTGGTTTTATAGACAAAACTAGGAGAAAATACTAAAAAGCTACCAATGGCTGCCATCAAACAAGTATGATTCAAAGACCACCAAAGGCATAGTTCATATGCTGGGGTTTCCAGTCAGGCTGAACACCTTCAAGGCTGTGAAACAGTAAAAAATTTGATGGGATCAGATGGCAGACTTTAGATATTCTGTGGATTTATAATCCAAATCCATAATTTGCAGCCTTGATATTGGTAGGTATTTGACAGGTGGATATGGATAAGTTTCCTCCCTGCAAAGGGAGGGTTCATCTTCAGCCAACCATTTTTTAGTAGTTTTTAATAACACCCACATCCTGCCAGAGGAAAGGCTGGCACCTGGATGAGCACTGGTAATGTGACAGTGCTGCAACAGAAGAGACTGTCTCAATTACATCTCCTTTACTCTTAAAGAAATTTAAATGCACAAATCTTTATTTACTACCTGGTATTTGGCCTCAGAGATCTTTGTGTTTACAGGCAGGCACACTAACCACAAGTGGTTTTTTGCAGGATCTAAAGTAGAAATAGTGAACTTGGAGGAGGTTGTGTAGACTGAGAGAGAGTCATAGAAATGTGTTACCTTAGGAAATACTCAGGACTTCTCCTATCAACTGAGACTTGAGGAGTGACAATGAAAGCTGTCTTGGGTAGTAACAGAGCCTGAGAAACTTCCTCTTACCATCATCTTCCTGCTTGTATACAGGAGGAATCTCTGACTTAGTGACCTTGAGCACCTTTTTGTCTGAAAAAGGGGTATGTTATGCTTTTTTTTTTTTTTGCTTTTTTTTTTTCAGTAAAAGGGGAAGGTAAAGAGCAGAGGAGAAAGATGAGGAAAGTAAATGAAATTGTGTGAAAGAAGACAAGGCCAGCAACAAATACAGCAGTAGGAAGAGGAGAACTGCCTTCTACCCTCTGCTTGAGCAGCAGAACTGAGAGAGGATGATATGGCTCTTTCACCAAAGCTTTAAGGATTCCTGAGTGAACAGAGACAGCTAGGAAGAAAGGAGGGCTTGGGGCAGCAGAGGTGTTGTGTGGAAACTAGTAGGACCCTAGCATGGATACAATAAGAAATCACTGAAGACTATGAGTACTGGGGTTTTAAAATTCCTCTCCTAGAAAAGGTTTTAACAGGAAGGAGAATTTGGGACACAAATAATATGTTTTCTGTCCTTTTTCCTATTCTCTCATTTCTATTCCTGTCCTTGAGCTATCTTTTTTTTTTTTTTTTTTTTTCCTCTCGTATTTTTAATCATGTCTGTTCAGCAGTCACAGGCAGCTTGACATGAGTTATTCACTTGGCTATGAAGCAACCCCCTGCTTTGGGCCTCTCATGCAGTACCTTAACATCTACAACTCACTACATCTAGACCTTGTTAATGTGTTCCCCTGACTGCCTAAAGCCCAGATTTTCCTAGTTAGGGATAATAGTTTCAGATAAAGTTTCTTATAATAAGTAAGGTGTTAAGATGAAAGTGGGAAAACTTATTCTAGCTACAGACATGAAAACCTAAGTGGTAATTCATATTATGCATATTTAATTGCTATTGTCTTAATTTAGTTTTTTTTTTTTTTTTTTTAATTGCTGTAGAGGCACTTTCACCAGCCCTGCAAATAATGCCTTGAGGACAGACTGAAGTCAGTGAACCCTCAAGAGGCAGCATTGTGCTTCCATCAAGTACATTAAACAAGCTCATTTTTATGACGTGGGGGTTAGAAACAGTCAAAAATGTCTGAAAAGAGTCTTTATTATCCACACAGAATGAAGTAACTAGTTCATCAATTCATCATTCTGCATGAAGCCATAGAACTTCTATTCTTTTGTGCTGGGACTAATGGCATTGCAGGCACTGACTATCTGGAAGGCAAAACTTTCACAGGTCTAGTTCATTACCATTTTGTAATGTTTCTATGAACTGTTTGATGATGGTGGAATTAGTTGAACCAGTAATCAATATTACCATTCCAAGTTACTTTCTGATTTACTGTAGACTTGTCTCATAATCATGTTATCAACAGTACTGAAGAAATCCATGGCCATGGTAGCACAACAACCTAGAAAACTTCATGCATTTTTTCAGCTGTCACTTGGCCTCATACTAAGCAGTAAAGCTGATTGTAACATTTTATCTGCTTCAGCAAGTTTGAAGAAAAATGTATGTGGTGTCTTAAACCAAATGTTGGGATTGTGAGTTTGGAGGTCAAGTCTGAGTTTTAATTCAGTACTTTACTAACTCCTTCAGTTTGTTGATCTTTAAATTTTGACCAATGGATAAGTAAAGCCTGTTGAAAAATTGCCATATCTAGTGTGCTCTTTTAATAATATGCTCTTTTTAAAAATTTGTTTTTGCTGGCACCTTAGAAATAGTCCACAAGACTTTGAGGGATCTGCAAACTACAAGTTCAGAACATCTGATTTAAAGGATAAAAGATGGTGTTCAGTGAGCTGTCACTGTAGGGACAGCATTATTTATTAATGATGGAGAGAGAGCAAACTTGTAGTAATGGTAATACTTGATTAACTATGTACTTTTGTCATTGTTCTGCAAGGTCAAATGTTTGCTGCAGAAGAGTTTGCCATCTCTTGGCTTTGTCTCTGTGTGTGTCTGTGTGTGTGTTACAGTGCAGTGATTACTTCACATAGAAAACTAATCTCTGTGGAGCTACTGGAGGACAGATTTTCTTTAAGTGATGATTTTTAAAATTGTTAAAGTGCAAGGACCAGTCCTGTCATTGTATATGATTTATCTGGTGGGAGGGAAAGTTGTCTGCAGCTCGTGGATTTATTCTGAACTGTAAAAAGAATTTTTCATTACGTGGATGTACTGATGTGTGAAAAATGTTGTTTGCAGTGTTTGAAAAATAGCCCAAGAGCAGGATAAAAATCTCTCTAGCTTCTTGAGAAATCCCATTATTTATGGTGTAACTGTAGAAAAAAAAATCTACCCTGGGAACAAAATCATAAATGTGCATTAATTTTCCCCAGGAAAAAAAAAAAATTCTCCCTTTATCAGATTTTAGCTGTCAAAAGGCTGTTAACCATTAGTGGACATTTGCTGGTTGCTTGTGAAGACAAGTTTGAAATGAAAATTTAGTTTTTTCCTCTTTTTGTGAACACATAAACAATTTTCATAATTTCATATATGTGCATATATTCATACATACCTTCCTGAAAGTTTTCCTTCTTGTATATTTTCTAAACAGGTTTTTGTGTTGGTGTTTTTTCTGTTTTGTTTTGTTTTGGTTTTTTTCTCTAAAGATCTGTGAAATACGAGATATTTTTCACTCAACACAAGGTGGCAGTAAGACATTGCCTGGTGACATGCAATAGCTTGAGCTGCTTGTTTTTCCCCTCCTGTTTATTTAGCCTTCAGAGAACAAAACCCTTCTGATGAACAAGCATGGAAAGCATAATAGTTTGTAATAAGAACAGTTTAGAAAGATGCAGAGGTAAAGAAAATACTAAAGATAGGATCCCAAATTTTTTGTTTGGTTATAGTAAGCCATGTTTTATAATTCTGTG
Organism: Calypte anna; assembly: GCF_003957555.1. Taxonomy (NCBI): domain Eukaryota; kingdom Metazoa; phylum Chordata; class Aves; order Apodiformes; family Trochilidae; genus Calypte; species Calypte anna. The sequence continues at coordinate 91,214,539 of NC_044244.1, forward strand.
GATAGTATCACAAAATGCTGCATTCCTCTCTCTTTTTTACCTGTCCTTTTATTGTGTCCTTAGGATTTGCACATGAAATAAAGGCAGTTCAGTGCAAAGGTAGAAATTTACTGAGTTTTTCAAGTTTTAATTTAGTGACATTCCAAATATTTGTTGAGATTCTGCATTTGGGAAAGAACAAAGCTCTCTGCCTCAGTTCTTTGTTTTCTAGAAAGCACTTCAGTATCACTTCATTGAAAAGTAGCTACATTCTTTTCAAATGCAGTGAGATGGAGGAATGAAGAGTATTTCATTGGCAATATTAAGACTGTTTTTTCTTGCTCTGGGCAGGTGTGGATCATGTGGTGAAAACTCTGAGTGCAGACCAGCAAGCCGCAAATGCTGCTGCTGCTGCTATTGCTTTTATTATTCATATTCCAGCAAACCCAAAGAACATTCAAAGCATGGCTGGACTACTGAACATGCTAATATGACTAAAATATATCCTTGTGGAAGGTGTTTTAGGTCTATCTTACTCCCAGTTTCCAAGAATACTATGAAGCATTTCTGCATCATGCTTTTGGCTAGCTGTTCACCTGAAATGAAGTTGCGGCAGGATGACTCTAACCTCCCAGGGGCTGCTTGGTTTGTCTGTAGCCTCTCTTCACACTGACAGACTTGTTAAGCACCAAAGAAAAATTACAGATGTTTCAGACAAGATGATTTAATGGAAATTCTGCTTCTTTGTTTCACAAGTTGTACACACGTAGTTTATTTTCCAAGAACGGGTTGGCAAAGATCATGTTATTTTGTTTTTCAACAGACTGATTTACTTATAGCTTCTAAAGTCCAATACTGCTGTTGATACTATGAGCTCCTGTGCATGTGAACCATACACACAACTTGGAATAACCACCCCTTAGTGTTTGTCAAAAATATAGTAGTTTTGTGATATCAAAACACTGTTAGACAACAATGTAGACATACTTCTTCCCTTGCTTAGCTCTTTGAGTTTTCTCCTTGAGTACTACCACCTGGAGACGAATTATGGGCTTTGGAATTATGAAAAATAATAGCAGTGAAAACTGCTAGAAACTGCTAGAAAATTCCCAACTCTATGATCTTGGTTTTATTCTAGTAGCTTTTACCATGTGAAGAGCCCCTACATAGGGCCTTTACACTGCTATCACACTATTCTCAATGTGTGATTTGTGCATGAATGTAGCATTTGGGGTAAGAAAATGCCATACTAGAAAACTCATCAGCTTGATTGACTATGAATGACTCCTGGAGATAGCAACACAACTGAGGGTCAGCAAGACTGTTCTGGGAATCTTCTTAGGATTCAGCTGTTGTCAAAGAAGGTTTTGATAAATGCTTTGGGTCAGTTTCATGATTTGAAGTGCACCATTAAATCAGAGAAGTGTTGAAGTGTATCTATTATTAGAACACGAGGTGCTGAACAAACAAGTTGTGTGTCTTTTTATAGGACTAAAGAGCACAAATGCTACATTACTTTGCTACTGTGTGATCTTTATTCACGAAGAATCAAGGATGCTGCTTTCATAGATACCTATGGTTGCCTTGGATGGAACTCCAGCAAATCTGAGATGGTTCAAAATGTGTCTATTCTGAATGTAAGATTCTCTTTTTATGAATGAAAACATCTGATGAATTGTGAGGTCTCCTTTTCTATCTGGCAACATACTTTTGAAGTTTTAACATTATCTTTATTTTAATGACATGCCACTGATCCTGCCATTAATTTAACTTTGTAAAGCTGCAATAACACTATAACCTTGACACCCTCATGTTCTTCTTTGAGAGGCTGAAACACCAGTAAACAGATCTATTCCACTGAATGACCAAAGGAGGGACAATTTAAAAAAAAACAAAACAAACAGCCACATGATCCAAGAAATAAATCTGAGGTCAAGCAGTTTTCATGGGAGACAGGCTACATGGCTGGGATTATCATGGCCAATTGTGGGTTACAAAATCTCTCCTGAGAGTTCAGTATGGCCAATTGCTGTACTAGCTTTCTACTTCTACATCTCTTTGTGGGTGTGGACAGCACTGAGAAGAGTTCCTTTTCTTGAAGACTTTTTGTTTAAGCAAGCATAGATGAGATGGCAGGACAGGCTCTATTTAATGGACTTGCCATGCTTCTGGTAGGCTTGCTTCTCATGCTCACATACACAACAGAGAGGCTGTCATTCTTGAAGCTTCTCCACATAAATGGAAAGTTTTCTGGCATGAGCTATGTTTCATGTCATGCAAGAAACAATCTGATCTCCAAGGAGAAGCAGGATGACTTCAGGGTTAAAGATACTTTGAAGAACTTGAAAGCAAGTTAAGTTGTCTACATAATCAAGGCTATTATGTCCAGTCTGATTCTAATTAACACACTTAATCCTGATGGTTTGGTTTGTTTGTTTGTTTTTTCATACAAACACATGATTTCCAACTTTTTTCCTGCCTCTACAGAGCCAGTATGGCAACCACTGGTTACAGCTGACTTGAGACTGAGCATCTGTTGTTAAGACTTGCGGTGCAATTTAAGGCAAACCAGTCTGAAAGGCTTTCTGTCCTAAATACTAGCCATTTCCAGGACCATATGAAAAGCCTAGCTCTTTCTTTTTTGAGTTTCCAATTAAGTAACTGATTGTGTGCCACGAAGTCTGGACTAAAGCATGCATGTTACATTCACCTCTTGGGCAGGACTTCTCTTTTGGAAATCAACATTGTGGACCACAAGAAGCTGAATAGGGGAATGGCTGCTCTTTTTGGCAAATAGTCACTACACTTTTTATTCAGGAAAACTAAAAGGAGCCAGGTGTTACAGAGCCAACCTTTACTCACAATTTCTCCGTGCCTTAATGCATAGAACAGTATTAAATTTTTAAGTATATCTTAAATGGAACTTGGAGAGATTGTGTAAGTTTTTCTTCTTATGATTCCTTGTGAAGCCAAATAAAGCTCAAACAAGTGGCGAAAGACACTGACTTTGGAGCAATGCAGATCCTGGAATTTGTTATCTCAGGATAACAAAAGCAACTTTGCAATGAATTGTGAAAATGTAGGATACTATGAACTTTCTACTCCTCTTTCATCACTTCAGAGATTATTTCTCACCCTTAGAAGGCTGTAGTCCTTATTTTCTCTGTGGTGTTCAACCCATGTATTTGAGAGCAGCCAAGTACAGGAAATATATTCTTTCAGATGTCACAGGAGAAAAATGTTAGCTGGGTACTGAGTGTCACTTTTATCCTGTCATTGATAGTCATCTTGTATCTGACCACAAAGTAAGAGAATTAATTTCCTATTTCTTTGTTCTTAAGGATGAACTATTTTAAGGTTAGATCATGTGTCTTATCCTATGAAATGTTTGGTTTTATTCCAAACTGCATAAACACTCTTGTACAAGTGTGTTGGCAGCACCATCTAGGAAATACCATGTTTAGAATCACGTAACAGGTTTGCAGAGATTCACAAGTGTGGCTTGTGCAATGGTGACACTTCCACCATCTTGGTCCCTTCTTTGACCCCTGGACTGGCACTGACACCTCTAGCTTAAAAGCCAACACTTGCTAGACACAAAAGTGGAGATTCATGTATTTCCAGGTGCAGTTTAAAAGGGAGAAAAGAAAAGTGCTTCAAGTGACCATGGAATGCTGAAGTTTGAGATGCTGATATGTCATATCTTGCTAACAGATTTAGATGCCTACCTACCTGCAAGGCCAGACTGATGCCTCTGAGAGGAAAGATCCAGGCTTTAAAGCTGCTCTGGGGCTGTGGATACCTTATTCTCTTTCTTCTCTGTTATTGGGTTCCTAAGAGTGACATTTTTTACAATAGGAAAGAAGATAAAATGTGATTTATTCCAGACTGATGACTGGGACATTTTCCCAGATGTCACATGAATTTCTGGTTTTGGTCTGGATCATAGGCTTGTTTCATCCTTCAGTATCTCTGATTTGAAAATCAAGAGTGTGTTACTGAGTTCTGAGGAAAAAGATTTGATAGGTTTGTTTGCCTGAGACCTCAGAAAGTGAAACTTTGCATTTAATTTCTCATAATGATCAAGATTGTAAGGTTTACTTGATACAGAGACCAGAAGAAATTAGGGATTTGGTTTGGGACCAGATTAAGGAGATATTTTCTCAGCTTTTCTTGCCTTTTACTCTTTGGTAGAGAATGAGCTTTATTAGGAGAAAAGATTATTTGTGGTAGAAGAGGAAAATTAATACTAGATTTCACTGAAGTTGCCATCAATGTTTTATACAGAATGTTTCATAATGTTTCATAAGAGATGCCCAAATTGGTCAGAAAATTTCTGTTCTACAGAACAAACCACTAGTGCTCTTGTTCATTAAGCAGCTCATTATGTGTTCAGCTAAGATATCTATATCTGGTTCTTTCACCAGAAATTAATGAGTGCCATTAATGTGTTTTCTGTCCATGTACCAGGGACTCCATTCAATTTTTGGTTGCAATTTTTTAGTAGGCAGAAATCATAACATTTTCTCTTTTGCATCACACAACTGTTAAAGAGGTTTTGTTGGCTTAACATAAAGGCCATGCCCACAATGTAGAAGTCTTGGTTTTAAACAAAGCAAGAGAGCAGAAAGAACTAAGGCCTCCTATAAAGCTCCATCCACTCAGCCTGTTAAATTTCCAGGTACACATGGATATTACATCCATTACAACCAGAGAACAAAGCAGCATAGAGTCCTATTCTCACCTGGCAGCTGTGCCCCAGAACTTTATCTTTAAAGTTTTAAAGTCTTTTAAACTGCACCTGGAAATACATGAATCTCCACTTTTGTGTCTAGCAAGTGTTGGCTTTTAAGCTAGAGGTGTCAGTGCCAGTCCAGGGGTCAAAGAAGGGACCAAGATGGTGGAAGTGTCACCATTGCACAATAAAAAACTTTATCTTTAAATCTCGTTTACAGTGATTAAAGAAAAAATATTTATATCTGGCCAAAGAAGAAATTTAAGTTTGTTAAAGCTTCAAAGATATTTTTTAATATTATGAAGACTTCAGTAGTGGTAGCATGCAGAATTTTACAGTTATTATTGGCACTGCAGAGACCACAGAAACACCATGGGAGTCCCTGTGATTACTCCAGATGGGTCACTCAAATAAAACGTGCCTGTAGTAAGCTTCACCCAGCTCTATGAATGTGTAGTTTTGTTGTCAGTGCTCTGAACAGTTTGAAGCCCTGGTTGAAAAGTTCAGTTTTTTTCTTGGCTGCAAGGAATGTTAAAAGCCTTTCCTGGGAAATGATGCTATGAGGCAATGAATTAAAAATACTGACTTATCACATTTTAAACATTAAAAACAAGCAGAAAATCTATCTATGTTAGATTTAAAGTGTACATTTCAAAGTCATAAGGGATGTAATTTCAGAGGGACACCAGTACCTTCCATTTCCAGTTTCCTAGTTCTACATTTTTCACTACTAGAAATGGGGCTTTCTGAATCTCTAATTTATAATTCTCCCCATACCTTATACTGGGAACGTGAACATTAATCTGTGGGTTCCAGATTCACAGTGGGTATGAAGTGTCTAAAAAGTAGCTGTTGTGGTATCTAGCTTGTGCATCTGAATCAACAGAATAGGTAAAGGGTTTTTTGTTTAGCTCCATGGGTATCAAACAAACCTGGGCAACCCTTCTGGTCTGGGTGATGGTCAAGCTGGGTGATGGTCACCTGCAGATCCTGGGCTAATGGCCACTCTGTCTCCACAGCACTGAGATAGTACCAGCTCTTGAAAAAGGGAAAATACAAATGCCTTAGCTGAGGAGTGCTGGTTACATAAACATATTCTATATCAAACTCAAAAACAGATCCTTGGCAGAAACATGCAGTCTATATTTTGCATTAGTCAAGTTACCTCTCTGAATCTGGCATCCTGAATCTCTCTCATGCCTGGTTTTATAAAATGGAGGCTTCACTTTTTTTTTTTTTTTTTTTTTTTTTTTTTTTTTTTTTTTTTTGTGTGTGTGTGTGTGTGTGTAGGATAAAGTCAAATATTGTTGCAATAGAGAAACCCTTACAGCTCCAATTCCCTGTACAGGAGTAAAAACTAATGTGCAAATAAATGTTATTCTGGCAAGGTTATCTCTCTCACTCCAACATCTGATTGTATTATGTCACTACTGAAGCTGTTTGTGCTAAATCATGTACAAAGTACCAGGCAAAGATGGTCCTATCTGCTAGTAGATCTCAAAGCCTCTAAGAAGCCTCTCCTCTCCTTCCTGCAACAACGCTACCAAGGGTAAGCTCAAGCTCTTTGCGTATGAAGTGCTCCTGAGAACCACATGAAAGAATGTTTTTAAAACGTTCTCTCTTATATGAGGCACTTCACTATATCAGCTCAAGTGTCTCTTGTTTTCTGATAAGACTTGTGAGCAGTATGCAATCACGAAGAACTGGTAAAAGCAATACAGTTCTTGATTCAAGCTTTCATGTTAAAATGGAAATAAAATACAAACTTCTATCTTGCTGCTCTATAAATGCATTTAACCACAATGATAACACAGTTGAGCTGAGTAGAGAAGCACTTTATAATGGATTTTATTAATGGAATATGGTATAGGTAGATCAGCTAGACTGATGCACATTTTTATGAAAACCTGTCAAATTTCTTACCTTCCTTAGATAATTGTGGTAGACTTTTAGCAGTATTTACAAAAAAATGTTTTGGTAATATGTTCATATGGCATATTAGCAAGATGATTGGTATTATATTGGGGTATTGTAGTGAATTAAATTTCATATCTCAGAGGTAAAAAATTCCTATTAAATGAAGAGATAATTAGACATAGTATTGACCCCAGGGGTTCACTGGTAGTTGCTGATCTCCAACTAGACTTCTTGACATTGTCCACCACCCCATACTTCATTAGCTTCTCTATGAGAATCTTATGGGGGACAGCACTGAAAGCCTTACTGGGTATCCACTGTCCTCCTCTCTTCTAACAAGCCATATGAGAGTTCCACCAGCAGGTGTTACAGCTTTTAAAAACAATGCTTCTGCCTCCCCTTGAAATCTTCAGCTCTTCTCTTATTTCTCCCCTTTCTATTTTCCTTGTCTTTTAGATAACTCTCTTCTCTTCTTTAAACCATCATCTTCCTCTTGAGGCAGAGCATCTTCCCTTTCTTGCTATTACAGTCACTAGCAAGTGGTCACCCTAGGACAGATGACCCTAACTTGCCATGCTATTAAGGAGCCCTTTACATAAAAACAAGCAAACAACCCCAAATCTTTCATCCTTTCTTCCTCTCACCAGTAAAGGGAAGACTTGTGTTTCACTGCTGCAATTCCTCTTCCAGCCTCATACAAAAGTATGTACAAAGACCTCTTTCCCAGGGGCATGGATCAAAGGAAGGTAATGCTATAGGGGAATGAAGGGGAAAGACAAGAGGAGGGATGAGAGTCAGAGTTACGAGACCAGGGGATCTGGGAGACAGGAACAATCACATGTGTTCGAGTACAAAACTACCTTTTTGTCAAGTGTGGCATGAAAATGTGTGGGGGCATCCATGCCATGATTCCTCAGGGATGTGTGTGGGCTTCTCAAGATAGCATTCCAATGCTGGGACCATTGGTAGTCCTTTATGAAACAGGTACCCTGATGTTTCCCTTCCCATCTTCAGCCACCCTGAGTTACTCTGGGTATAGTACAGTGGGAATCTCTGCAAATGCATGCCACACACACTATGCCTGTGTGATGCTGTGGCAGGGGGAGGGAGTGAGAGCCATTCTCTAGCTTTAACTTCCAGTCACCGAATATTACCCTGGCACTGCAGGCACAAAGAACTGTCTACTGGAAAACTTTTCCCTGTGCAGATACCCATTTAGGATGACAAGGTCTCCTCTGACCTTTGCCTTGAAGAATTTCCATATATTTTGCCTAGCAGTCATTCGACAGGTTTTTCTTGAGATCAAGCTGTTTTTGCAGCCCTTTTCTGAATTCAAAATATTAACAATATCTGAAAGACAGAACAGGTAAGATATTTAATTCAGATTTTGTTTGTGGTTTGGATGTATGAATCCTTGCAACATTTGGAGTTGTTGTAGCCTGATAGCAGCTGGAATACATCTCAATGTGTCCACTCTGGCAAAGAAGCATTGGCCTGAATTTGCAAAATCTGGTTGATGCTCAAAGGATGAAATAAGATGCTTATGAGGTCAAAACCTGAAAAGAATCTTGTGATAATAGCACAAAAGATGTATCCACATATAATGTAACCATAGCGCTTTTTACTAAAGAGCTTTAGTTAAATAACTTTGTGCTCAAGCATGACCTGATTGAAAGGATTAAATGAAATCTCCAAGTCTGTGATTGAATTTTCTTTAGGCACTCAAAGTCACAGCAATGGCAGCATCAAACAGATTGATTGAAACCCTTGGAATTGTGAGATCTAATAAAGAAAGATCTATTAAACACAATAGCAGCTCCCTACTAACTTCTTCTTGACTTCAAGCCAGCAACCATCTACCATTTCCTCCCTAATTTTGGATGACAGTACAGATTCAACATGAAGGCAAACAAGCCTGAGGCTACTTGAGAATGGGATGGCTGTGCTCAAGGTGAAGGTTCAGGAAGGGATGGAATCAATATGTGTGTTTGGGAAGACAGAAGTCCTGCATGCGCTGCTTTCATTCCTGGCTCCCATGAAGTTATCTTGCCCTTTCTGAGCCCATTCATCCAGCCAAGAAAAGTCTTACCTGGGGGAGGATGGGGAGTGAAAGACAGTAAGGATAAAACCTATTTCTACTGTGCTTTAGTGAGCTGAACTGCCTTACTGAGACAATGCTGAATGTCAGAGGTGGTGGAAAGGAGGAGGAAGTTCTACCTGAACTGGAAGTGATGAAATTTAGAGGCTGGAGGTTCTTATTCTAGGCTATTGGTAAGAATTGAAAACAAATAAGGAGTAAATAGTTATTTCAGCTATGGTAGTCTACATTGATTTCACCAAAGATAAGCAGCCAATCCTTCAGCAAGCAACTGGAAACTAAATTTGCAATTCCACTGTTAATTTTAATCTATGCATTGATGTATCTTTACTTGTCCATACCACACACGTGTATTTTTATTCAGGATGCACAGGAAATCAAACAATGTTTCATGCTGCCTTATCTGGTTCCCTGCAGAATGCCTGCTCAAATACAGAGTCTCTGGTGAAGAACAAGAGCTGGTTAATGGCAACAAATAGACCTTATAGGAAGTGTAGCATAGGTACTCAGGTGTCAGTAGAGTCCTGATTTTCCTACTGACTACCCTGTGCCCTTCAGTGAGGCAGTCTTCATCACAGTTCATCACATTATAAATGGAGAAAGAAACCCCTTCAGCCTCAGTGTAAATAGTTTGACGATTTAGGGACGAAAAACATATAAAATGGTATTGTATTGCTTTTACTCTGAAGGATTACAAAGAGTTCTGCATGTTACAGTGCAGACAAGCCTAAAAAGCTCATTTTGAATCTTGAAGTACAACACTTGTACAATGCATAACCTATGACTGTAGTCACTTGACATTTGGGGAAGTTCTCAATTCTATTAATATACAGTTTTGGAACTTCGCTTTCTCCAGCTGGAAAATCTCCTAATTAGAGAGCTTGTTTTTCCTTTAACGGCATAAAAAAATCCAAACAGAAAAAACCAGGGACAAAACAGAAACTAGGTTCAAGATACAAAAACATGTCAGAAGCGGGGAAGGTGATGGCACAGTGCCACCAGTTAGGGAACAGTACATCAGTTGCAAAGCAAGGAAAACAAGTATAACACATGCCAACTTCAGAAAATTTCTTTGCTGTGCCTTCGCTTCCAGGGCCATACATTAGAAAGTGTCTTGGCAACGATTCTGAAACTTCAGGTATGCCTTTTAAAGATCCCCTAAAAATTCCCTCTTACCTAATAATTCAGAATGTATTTTTTTTTCATGGCAAAGAGATGCCATGTATAACAAGCAATCTCTCCCTACCTGCTGAATGGAAAGAGCTCTGTGCTTGTTGGATCAGCGCCCTTCAGTCCGACACTAGGAAAAATGTTGCACCATTTATTCCAGCTTATGAAACACATGTTCAAAAGCCAGTCCAAATTGTTTGACACTGTCCCTTTCTATTTTTTCTCTAGTAAAAATGTGAGAGATAGGAAAAACACTGGGTGCAAGAGGTTACTTCTTCTCGGCCTATATATCAGTCTCTGTTTCCATATGCTACTTTTATATGATAAAGATTGTCAAGTTTTAGTAGCTGCCTCCTAACAGAAAAACTATTTACATGGGAGTGTATCAAGCCAATCATTGTTTTATTTGCCATTGAGCTCATGCTGTTCTCTATAAAACTCTGCAGCAGGGTCAGAAACATCACCATATAATGAGGTGAAAAGGCACTCACTGCAAACAGAAAGCCTTAAATTAATAGTTTGTTTTCAGCTCACTGACTGGCTTTTTTTAGCAGAACTTGTGACAACTACCAGCCAATAACATGTTTTATGACCTTGTAGAAGTCTCACCACATGAAAAAGTGGTGAGATATGTTTAACATTTTATTTTCAGCTTTTGTTAATGAGATCTCTAGGTTAGAATTGTTAGAGACTGAAGACTAAAGAATGAAACAGCTCAGAATAAGACTGATGATAAAATAATAGGTCCAGCTTTCCAGTGTACTGAGGAACGGTTTAAATGCACTTTTCCAAATTTTAGTCTCTTGATGAATCTGACCTCTTTATAAAATTGCTCTAGGCTTCCTTATTGCTTTGGAAAAAAAGATCTTTTGTCTGCAATTATTCACACTATTTCATAAAACTGTAGAATGATTTGGGTTGGAAGGGACCTTTAAAGGTGACAGCCCCCTGCAGTGAGTGGCTACATCTTCAATTAGATTCCTTTGCTATGAGGCCTCTCCAACCTCATCTTGAATGCTTCCAGGGATGGGGCATCTACCACTGCTCTGGGCAGCCTGTGCTGGTGGAAACATCCCCTGGAGGCATTTAAGAGGTGTTTGGACCTGGTCCTTACGGACATGGTTTAGTAGTTAGATTATGGTGTTGGTCAAAGGTTGGACTGGATGATTTTTGAGGTCTCTTCCAACATAAACATTCTGTGATTCTGTGAGTCTTTATGTCTACTCTAAATTTACTCTCTTATATTTTAAAACCATTACTCTTTATCCTCTGAAAAGTTTGGCCCCATCCTTTTTATTTCCTCCCTTCATGTATTGAAAGGCTGCAATAAGGTCTTGGAATTTTTCTGTGATTCAGGCTGTGACATTGCCTGCTGGTGGCCTGTGTGGCCGGATTCTCTTCACAGGGATCTGTTGGCACCAGTGAACACTTTCACTTGTTCTGCCACCTGTGCCTTTGAATTTCTCCTCCTCAGGCAAGTGGTAAGCATCCTTCACACATCTATCTGTGCACTGTTGTTTGTTACTTTTACTCTGAATCAGCCTTTTCCTAACTGTGGTCACAATTGGTTGGGAATCTTGAAAAGGTTTGAAGGAGACTGCAAAATACTGGAAGGCAGAGTGAGTTGGCAGCGGGTTGGTACTTTGCAGGGTGAGGAAATGAATGCTTATGCTTGCATCCAGTAATGACAGCCTGTTCTTCCTCTCCTGACCTGAAGGAACTGAGCTTCTGCCAACTCAGGGGGAGCACAGGGACAAAAGGAGGTTCACAGGGAAGCATCTGAGACAGAAAAAGAAATACCAAAAGGCAGGGTGGGGGTGGTCACTCTTTCAGAAAATGTGAGCAAAATGGCTTAAAATTTATAATGATTTAATGTACCCCAACTTACTGAAAAGTCCCTCTCTGCATTTCCATTTCCAAACAGGAAAAATTCTCACAAATGGAAAACAACAGTATTAATGACAAGAAGTTCTCTATTTATCACCTGATCTCCTTGGTGTACCTCATAGTCTCTGCTTGACAAAATAGAGCACTGCATGGCAGGGTCCAGAGGCTGTAATCAAATAGCACACATAAATCTAATAAATAGCACTAATAAAACAGGTCTAAAAAATGGATCAATAAAGTAAAAGTCATTCCAGTGTTCCTGAACTATATGTGTATGACCTTATGATTCGAAAGCAGAACAGAGTTACCATGTTCATCAGTGGTCACTCACAAATCCCTGACCATTTGGGGAGCTCTATAAATATGGTGATAGGATGGTGTTTGTCTCCCATTTCTTGCATGAATCCATACAGCACTGTCCCAGGAGCTGATAGAATGTAGAACACCATTGAGTTCACTGCCCTTGTTGCTGCCTACAGATGGATTTCCAGAGCTTTATGCTGCCTTGGTAACATCAGATTTCAAGGCAAAAAAAAAAAGTCCTGAAATACTAAACATCTTCCTATCAGATGGACTATTTCATTGTTCTATCTCTAAATGCACCTGCTTCATTTGTGCACACTTCTCTATTATTACCATTATTAACAATAATTTTTAAGCCATCTACGTTCATGGCAGAAACACACATCTCAACATAGACCTTAAATAGCACCAAACCATATCATATCCTATTTGCTTTTCAAGTTCATTCACCCAACTCACATTTATACTTCTCAGCTTGGCTGTCTTTTGATTAGTTTCAGAGTGTTTTAGCTACAGCAAGGATCACATGGCAACAATTTTCCTCCCTTATCTTGGGGTGAGCCACTTGTCAGGATGTATTTTCTTGTTCATGTGGCTAAGGAGCTGCTGGAGGGGATTTAGTATGTGAGCTGCTGGGGCAGAGCTTCAGCAGAGTTGAGATGGGGCTGTTTCTGTATGTGTGCCTGTGGTCCACCCCTATGCCCTGTAGCATCTCAGGGTGGATGTCTGTTTCTGGCTGGCAGCAATGATTGCATGAGAGGGCTGCTGAGCCCATGCAGGCTTGGTGAGGAGGCTGAGCCCAAGCACTGAGTTCTGTTGCTGCAGCCTGCCTGCTAGGGAAACTAAAATATGATTCTCTCCCCTGATCGAAGCTGCACAGACAGCCCTGCTTTTCTCTACCCCATTCTGTGATAACCTATCTCACTCACTGCCTTAAATCCCAGTGTAAACAGCATTGAGGTAAGTGTAACAAAGGCAGAGAAGACAAATGATTTACCTGATTTCCGTGACAAGTTGTTGATAAGAAACTCGTGCTGAATCCTTATTTTTGCGTACTGCACCATATGTAGCTTGGCTTACAGGTAGTGCAGGTAAATATTTACACAGGCAACTGCAGTTATAAATTAAGTTCACATAATATTTTTTGCTATTTTTTTTTTAAAATCATGATGGTACTTTTATTTCCTTCCTTTCCCTTTCTCCAGTGGTATATTTGGAGAACTTATTTTTACTTTTCCATGAGCTCTAAAAAATATGTATGTACCAGCCAGATGACACTTGATTATTATTAATAACTTGACATTACCTTATTTAAAATGAAGTTATTCTACAAGTCAAGTGGAAGATAAAAACAGGCCAAAGACAGAAGTACATTATAGTGATGGAGTGGTGTATTAACTAAGCAGTTTCTAAACCACCATATTCACAGGAAAGTAAAACTTTAAACTGGATTATAGGTTATGCAGCACAGTAGTAGTAAACATCAAAAAAGGAGAAAAATCATACGAACTTGGAATGGTAATTGGACTAATATTCAAGGAATAAATTATTCCTCTAAATCTTAAAACTTGATTTTTAGAAACGTAAAGGAAATGTTGGTCTCTATTTAACTACTGGGAGCTCATACTTCTTAAAACGAAGATCCTCAGTTCAGTACTGAGAAAAATTCTTTGCCCAAATTAAGGACCAAAAAACCAAAGCAAACTTGCAAGAAAATCAAGAAAAGCTTCCAACCCTAGCTCACTATGCATTGTAAATCTAATGTATCTAATTGAAATCACTGAAATAATTTTTTTTAACATAAAGTCCTGGCTCTGGATAAAAGAAAGAAAAACTTGAAGATAACCATTTTCAGAAAGAAACAGAAAATAAATGATGGCTTTGTTCCTTATGTTCTTTCCAGGTGTCCAAACTATTCTGGCACCATTTGAGTTTGGGCTGAATGTTAGCTTACACTGTTGGTATGCAAATTACACAGATCCAAAATAATCTAGTTCATTATGAATACTTGTGCACACCTTCTGGGGTTCTTGCAAGTTTAGTAAGGAATTATTTCTTTTTCACTAGAGTGAAGACTTGAAGCTGGAATGAAGATAAACAGAGAAGCCACTCCTTTGTTTGAAGTTGAAAGGAAGAGAGCTAGCTCAGGAAGATAAACTCTCATTGTTATTGTATTGCCTTTTCCAGAAACTTAATAAATACTTGAGTGATGGGATTTAATCTGTATTTCCACAGTATCTGCAGCTTATGAATCAGTGAGAACATTGCTTCCTCGGCTGTGATTTCATCAAAGGCAAGGCAGAGGTAAAAACATCTCACTGCAGCTCCCCTGCTGATCCGGTAGTAGCAAAACTGCATTTACCTTCCTTACGTCCAGCTATTGCATCTTTCTTACTGACAAGCATTTGCTGTCTTCTTCCACTGCTTGCCAAATAAGAAGTGGGTATTGTGGCAGTGCACCTCGATGTGCCCAGGAGGACACCAAGGATGGAATTCTTCTTCAACTCATGCCATGGGTGAGGCAAAACCATTCTTACTGCTCTGCCTGGCTGGCTGAAGGAGATGCCTGGAGCACCTTGTTGCTCTGGGAGCTCCTATCTCCAGCGCCCTTTCAGGAGCCTCACTCCACCCTGAACCCAGATACAGATACCTCCTGCTTGGTTTGTGGCCAGAGGAAGGGGGCAGAACACATGCCCAGCTGTGTGTGTGCTGTAACTCCTGGGGATCTGGTGTAAATCACCAGCACTCACCTGATGCTATCCATGCTGGCAAGTAGCAGCTGCAGAGCAAGAGCAGACTCAGATCTTGAAGGGCTCCTGACTTAATGTAGGGCTGGCTCTGCATCTCCTTACATCTCACATGGTGGGGTGGGCTCAACTTTTGCCTGTGCGTTGCACAGAGTGGCACGTAGTCTATTTAAAGTTGATGGAAGTGAAAGCATATATGGTAAGGTAGGGGTAGCAGAATTAGGCTCAGGAAAGCTAAAAGTAGCTATGGATGAAGTTTAAGAAACAACAACAAAAAAGAACCAATTAAAAAAAAAAAAAAAGGCCAAGCTGCTATTTTTTTGGTTATCTGCCACGTAGTAACAATGAAGGATGTTATTCATAACAAACTATAAGCTGGCTTTCTCCTTAAGCAGATATTTACAGAAATTCTCTCAAAGTTGGGAAATATATCTCGCATGAGCAGACAAATATGCTGCTTTGAGGCATTTTACAAGTCATCCCTCCTTCAAACTTCAGTTCCTAGATCCCTGTCTATTGCCACAGCAGCAGGATTTTATTGTAAGGAGCACGCTGAATCTTTTCCATTTAGCTTCTCCCATAATTTCATGCTTGCTTCCTATCTTGGTTCATTTTCTTGTACAGAGGCTGTTTCATCTGAATGGAAGGCTACGAACTAAAAAACCTAAATTTGTAGTTTTCTTTGTGGTGTTAATTCTCTTGGGGTAATGCTTACAGAAATAGCTGTGTGAGTGCATAAGTTGTACCAATACTTGACTAGATTGGAACAAGAAAATTAAACCATACTGAATGTATTCAATTAGTATGTTTAAACTTTAAAAACAAAACAAAGCAAAAGAAAAACCCCTGCTCTTTTAATAATAGATAAATTAGGATGTTTTCTTTCCCTGAGAGAACCTTTAGTTAGTTGTTGGGGTTTTTTTTGTTTTTTTGTTTTTTTTTTCCAAAGCTAATACTTTATATTTCCAGTGCAGGAATAATTTTAGTTGATTTAATGAAGTTTTTGTCTAAGCTTGGAATTCTTTAAGGAGGTACAATTAATTTTTAGAAAAAGGGAAGCTCCCATCCTTAGCATGAAGGGAAAAGATTTTGTTACTGGCTTCCAGTGAAATCAATGCCTCCCATGTGTGAATCATGCCCTGACTGGTGCCCCAAAGCCAGAAATTTCCCCATATTTGCATTTATGTAACATTGGTCAAAATATCTTTGTTACATTGCCATCTTGATTCCTGTACGGCATGTGGTACAGAAGGAAGCAAAAAATATCCTGTGGTACAGAATAAGTCTGAAAATCTCCAGATGAGAAAATCTTTAGACCACTTGAGGAATATGAATGGTCAAGCTCTAGTACCAGATGAGCTTTGTTTGACAGTGAATATTATCCAAAAGCTGCCTGAGGCAGAAAAGCAATCTTCTTACTAAAGAGTGGGAGGGAAGGCACTTTTAGGACATGTAATTCTTCCCCCCTGGAGCTAGGGGAAAGGTTTCAATTAGACATGGGTGAACCTGGTGATGTGAGGTTTTGCAAACCTCTCCAGCAGCTCTATTTTTTGCTTCACAACCATAGCCTAAATTTCAGACTCTTCCATTATGTAATTTAAGCTCAAAGCTAATTCTATCTAGAAAAACAGGTTATTTTTCTCTCTTTTTACAAACGTGGAACTTACGTCATTATGTGCTGTAACTAAACCCAGCAAAACTGAGTGTCTGGTGGATGTCACACATATATTGGACCTACATTGCAGTTGCATTTTCCTTTCTTCCCCATCCCTTTGAGATGAGATTCCATCTTGCCCCTCTTATCCTTAGCATAGGATAAGAAGTATGGGAAGACTGCGTGTATTGGGGAGAGTGGTATAGAGAGAATCAAATCACCCTGGTGCTCTCTTAAGAGGGGTTTCTGTCTGCATGTGAGGGCAGCTGTAGAAGTCTCTACAGATACACCAGTCTTTTGAAGGGGATGGCTGGACCTCAGGACTTGCCTGAATAATCCCTGCCCTCCTGTTCTGGAACTCATCCTGGGCTCACTGACCATTACAAAAGCATTCAGGAGGAGCCCCATGCATCAGCTCAGCAAAGTGCATTGCCACGACCTTTTCACAGCCTCATCCACAATGAATCCCCTTGGGTCTCCTACTCTGCCCTGATGCTCACCTGTCCCGAAGAGGTCAGCTCCTGCGGGGGAAAGAAGGAAGGAAAGAGGAAGAGGGAGGACTTTAATTTTCCATGCTGCCTTCCTTACCTTCCCTGCATGTGAACCAGAAAGTGAGCCCTAAATTTCAGTGGGAATTCAGCTCTCAGAAACCAGGCTGCCCACCTGCCTGCCCACCCATTGCTGCCTCCAACTTCACTCACAATAAGAGCAAACAAACAGGAAGTTAATTTGTTTCCTCACTTGTATTTGAAAACTGTTAACTAAGATTTCCTGGGCTCTGTAGAAGGTTTTATTTATTCAGGAAACACCCACATTCTTGACAGCAGTTTCTTCAATATTAATCATTGGATTAGGTGTGATTTTATAATAACATTGCCCAATGCTAAGAAACAAATCTTCACTGATGTGGAACAGCTGGATAGAAAATATCTCAGTGTTTGCAGGGTATATTTTATAAACCAGCTTGGAAAATCCTGTTTACTGATTTGGAAGGGTGGGGGGAGAAGGGGAAAGGGAAAGACAAGGAATGAACTGAATTCTGTATTAGCTGTTGCAGATCCATCTGCCAAAGCTGTAATGAGATACTTGCAAAGCAGTAATCAGCTGTATCAATGGTAAATTTCATTTAAAGGAGGGAGGCATGGTAAAAGACTCTAGAAAGGATTAGAGTGCTAAATTTCTCTGTTAGTTTTCCAAAAAAAGTTCTGGTTGTCATGAGATAATTCAAAACTCATTTAGAATTGCTTTCCCAAAGGAAATCTTAGGTAACTTGGCGTGAGTATGTTTTTCTGACTAAAATACTTGACATTTTCATTGATGATGAAATATGATCCCCAGAGCTGAGCAATCTCCTCAGAGCTGGGTTCCAAGATGTTGGTGACTCTCTCCGCCTTTCACTTTGTTCCCTTTGCCTTTGCTCTTATTTGTGAGTAAGTATAAATATTTATTTAATTTATGTGCTCTTAATAACCTTCTAAATTAAGACTTTTTCCTGCTCACAGACCCCCAGCTGGTCTGTAACATCCTCTTGGTTGTTCTAAGCAGTAAGCAGGCTATGCCTCTGACCCATCTCAGCCCTCTGCAGAACTCACTGGACAGCACACACCAAGGTGGCAACCTGTTCTTTGGGCTTCAGGTCACCATTCTGCCCATATAGATGGAGGCTGCTAAATCACTCTTTTTCACCCTAAACCTTAACCTTGGATGGTAAGGCTTTCCAAGTGGAATAAACTATCTGGAATTCAGACTGCAGTGAGTTTCAAAGCTGCTGTGTTTGTTCCACCTTGGAGCATTTGCTATAGCAAGGTTATGAACACTTTATTAATACCCCTGAAGACCCAAAAGATGCTCCACAGTTTGCAACCTACTTGCACACATTTATAGGCTGATTGTCTCACTCTAGATCTTTTGTTCTGATTATCCCGATTACCAAGCCTGGCTGTTACTTGCATCTTTGTGCCATAATCTCTGTTTTCAGGCAGGAGCTCTCTTAATGAGAGCTGCACCATAAAGTTAATCTGCAAGTATCTGGTGGTTTTCCAGATTTAAGCCTATTTCTCCTCTTACAGCTACTCGTAGACTCTTTTCTAGGTGGTGAGAGGAGACACTTCCCTAGGGGAACTCAGACTTGGCTACAAGGAGGGCGGGTGGTATCTGAGAGCCTTATAGCCCAGGGATCCAGGATACGTGATAAATTAGGGAGCACCCTACATAGATATGCTTGTAGGGTGCTGGCATCTGCTTGTTGCTAAGGCTCTTGCCTGTATTCACCAGTCAGCTAGTGAAGTGCAGTAGGATGTTGCCTTCTCTTTTCCAGCCTTGGCCCCATCTTCTCTTTCATGAACTGAGCCCTGAGAGCTCCAGGGAACTACTGAAAACCAAGCCCTGCATTTTGTCTTTCCTACTGTGCTTTTACCTTGAGCAGAGAGGCAGAGCAGGGAGCTGGGGACTGCCAACAAGGTAAACTGCTGCACTTAGGTTCCTCAGGGCTGCTAGTCCAGAATAAGAGCATTTTATATTCAGGGAAGTTTGTAGGCATTAGTAACCAAAAAAAGCACTGCACTACTGGAAAAAAGTGTCCACACTGTGACTTGCATGAAGGAAATAAATGTATAATTTCTGTGCATTAAAATCTTTCTGGCATGAACCTTGCTTGCTTTAGATTTTACGAAAATATGCCAGCGTTCTTTTCATCAAAGGGCGTGTTATCAAGCAGAACAGAAGCAGCCTCGTTTGGAAGAAATATTAGCTAAAAGAATCTTTTCCCTGATCTCCAAAGTTATTTTTCTCTCTCTCCTTCCCCGCATCCTCTCCCTCATGCCTATTTGCAAGTCAGATTTCCTCATGGCTTCTTTGCATCTGAGGGCACTTCTACAAGCCCTCAAGTCCTCCCAATGGAAACTTGCAGTTTAAGGCTCCGCAGAAACCTCCATGGTTGGTAATGCAGCTCAGCAAGTGTCCATTAATGATACATACACACTGATAAAAAAATTAAGACAAAACCAGACTTTCTGACTGCTTTTACTCTTTTAAGTCAAATGCACACAGCTCTTTTTAATGTAGAAAGCATTTTTATATTAATATCCCCAGCATGTAGGAACCTCTTATGGGAATATTGAATCAATAGCCCTGTATATTATTAGTGACAGTTTGCTGTGATGAATTCTGAAATTGAGTGGATTCAGAAAATATGGAACATATGAAAAGTCTTGGGGCTGTTTCAGTTTTTGTTACAAGTTGATTATGATTCATTGCAGTCTACCTTTCCTCTTCGAACCTGCTTCAGTTTTTGAAATATGCTGCTAGCATAAAACAAGGGAAAGTTTTATGTAGAGGCAGTCCATAGTGTACTGCTGCTGGATAAGTCTTAGTGCTGGAGCATCTTTTATTTCTCCTCCTTCTTTATGAAGGGAGTCAGGTCTGTT
The DNA here is from genome assembly GCF_003957555.1 of Calypte anna. Classification (NCBI taxonomy): domain Eukaryota; kingdom Metazoa; phylum Chordata; class Aves; order Apodiformes; family Trochilidae; genus Calypte; species Calypte anna. The sequence goes on from NC_044244.1 coordinate 91,234,454, forward strand.
ATGTCTATATTTAGATGTTTAAATTTTAGTAATATTTCTTATTGTGTAAAAAGCTATGCATATTATATACATCTACAAATATTGGCCAACCATGTCTAAATTTCTCCATAAGCACACACCTACCTCTGTGTGTTCACGTAGCCTATACTCTACAAACTGAGGTCTCTCGGCTGAAACCAAAACTCTCATCTCATACTCTGTTATATTTTCAGTAGGAGATATTCCCTGCTTACAGTGGTTTACAGTCTAAACAAGCAGAGAATGGGACATTATGCAGAACCTAAGACAGTTAAAATGAGTCTGGGTTAACAAACTTTGTAAGTCTTGAATGCTTGAGGCAGCTGGTAGCTTGTCTGCCTTGCCTTCCTGAATGATGTGAACTGAGGAGGTGCAGTCTCTTTCCTGCTGAAGTCACAGTCTCATGCCCAGGTTTTTCTGGGCTGGAAGCACCTGGGAACCTCATGAGTTTGCTGTCCTCTGAACAGGCTGGTAAACTGGAGTTGTACGAGTCAAGTAGACCCTCACACCACCAGGACAGGATGATTTCTCTCTTTTCCCAGGCAACTCTCAGCAAGACAGGAGGGCACGGTCTAAAGTTGTGCTGGGGGAGGTTGAGGTTGGACATTAGAAAGAATTTCTTTACGGAGAGGGTGATCAAACATTGAAATGGGCTGCCCAGGGAAGTAGTGGATTCTCCATCCCTGGAGCTATTTAAAAAGAGACTGGATGTGGCACTCAGTGCCATGGGCTGGTAACCGTGGTGGTAGTGGATCAAGGGTTGGACTTGATGATCTCAGAGGTCCCTTCCAACCCATCCAATTCTATGATTCTATGATTTATATTTGCAGTTCTACAAAGCAATCTATGATTGGAGGTTGCAGGAATATGGATTCCCACAAATCTTGACATGGCTCAAACCAATACTTCCACTGTTGGTTTCCTTTTGCAACACAATTGAAACACCTCTTCTCAGGCAAATCCATTTCCCACTTCCCATGCTTGTTCAAGTCTGTGAACTCCATTATGTGGAACTACAAGTGGAGATATTATAGAGTATTTCTGCTAAATGCATTTCAAAGGTATCTGGCCATCACACTGAAGGATGAAAGTAGACAATATGTCATTTTATTAGCAGGTCAATTACAACACAAAGTTTGACTTATGGTGAGTGATGGCAATAGGTGTATTTTTAATTAACTAAGTAATGTTGTAACAGGCCACTAAATTACTGCACTACAAAGACTTCTGAGTTTTTACAGAATTTATGCATGAAGCTCCTGAGAAATGCTGAGGCTTTTACAAGAGAAGCTTTTCTCATTTTTTTCCCCTTAACTGTTAACCTTTAGCTGAGAAAAAGGTTTATTTCAAATTCTCATCAGTTCATAAAACTTACAGAAGAGGTAACTGAGCTTGTGGGCAGAAGTGTGGCTTACCTTGCAGTCAGAGCTGGGAAGTGACCAAGCACAGTGCCAGCTCTACAGGGCAGCTTTTAGAGTGTGAATTTGTATCCTGCAAATATTGAGAGTCCACTTTATTCCTATTTATGTCTTCACGCCATTCTGCTTAAGAAGTTCCCAAGGAAGTTGATAACAGAAAAATATGGTGATATTGATAAGCTGAAGGAAAGATAAGTGATTAGGGGAAGCTTAAATAAGGCCACGAATAAATGGTTATGCAGAAATCTGAACATAACATACAATGCTATTTGCAAAATTACTACTGTTTTTCACTCTTTTACCCTAGTATCTGGGTGTTTCTTCTACGTGGTCTAATACAAGCACCAGTTTTTTTGATTTTCAATCACACATTAACTCAGAAAGAAGAAAAAATTACTTTAAAATATTCTAGGAATTTGCATATGTAATTGCTACGGCAACTACTAAAACTTACAACTAAGAAGTTATTTATTTCAATCTATTGCAGAGTATATCCTTCCTTAGTAGGCTATAATATTTGAGAGTGACAGCGTTTCTCAAGCTTCATCAGAATATGAGTAAGATTTGGTGGTGCTGCTAATTTGACTAAAAACTCCGATGACCTTGCAGCTCGGTCAATTTTCACTGGTTGCACATTAGGTGTAACACTATATCATGTATGGGATCTCCACAGAAACCTTTATAACATTAACATTGTAGTGGTGGCGACCTGAAAGATGTTGTCACTTAGCAAACTCTTCAGGCTAGAAATTTTCTTGAGCATCTCAGAGGTCAAACTTTTCTTCTTAGAGATATCTGTCATTACTCTTATCCAACTTGAAATGTAAATGCAACTTGTGTGTCAGGGGACCATAAGTAAACTTCAACTTGATGTGTTAAGCAGCACAGTGTCCACAGCCTTAGCTGTGTCCTTGCCAAAGTGCCTACTGGAGAAAGAACCAAACAAGGCTTGTAGAACCAGCCCTGGCTGGTCGTTTAGCTGTTTGTGGGCAGATGTTTTGAAGGTTGGGTTCATGTGAGCTTTTGTAAGATCTACTAGAAGAAGAATTTAATAGGCACACCATGACAAACTCTGAAATTGTTTTTTAGCCCATTGCTCTAGCCCAATTTTCCTGAACTTCAGGGTTCCTGGATTTAAAGCCATGAGAACCTGATTTTACATATTTCTTGTATTTAAAAAGTGTTATTTCCCTCTCTTTTTTTTTCTGAATGTCTTAGTCTCTTGTAGTGAAATGAGGCAATGAGGCAACCAGGTGCCACTAATTACCAGGTAGTGGGCATGAGCTTGTGTCAAGCCCACCTGTGCCTGATTAGGGTGGGCCCCAACTGCCCATGCGCAGGATTAGGGGGCCAATACAAGGTGAGGCTCAAACTCATAGGCTCAGCTCACTCTTGAGCAAGCCAGCAGAGAGGTTAGTTGATTCCAGAGCAGTAGCACTGAGCCAGGCTAACTCAGCCAGGCTGAGGGCAGCCAACTCGGGGCACTTTTTGTCCACTTCTGCTGGAACACCTGTTGGACCTTGGAGCGCCATGCCTTAAGAGTGGTTTGTCTTGCAACAGTCTCTAGGTTTTATTTTTCTTATTGTGCAATAAAAGAGAAATCAGTCCCTCTGAATACATCATATACTCTCTAAGCTTTATCATAAATGGTAAACATGGAAGCTTGAGTGATTTCAGATGATAATTTTTTTTCCACTCTGTTCATTTCTGATAACTGGAAAGATTTTTCTGAACAATGTTAGTGATACCTCTCAGTTGTTTCTTTATAACTCCCCTGTGCCCTCACTCTGTTTCCAACAAATTTACTTTACTTCACATCTGAGTTGAGGCTGAAAAAGTTTAGATCAAAACAAACAAATCTGTTATGTGACTTCAAGAGCTCTTTATTTTCTACTTTGTTCAACACATTTCAAAACTGAACATCCTTCGCTTTGTAATTTTTTTCTGGAGCTGTGCCAGCCCACAAAAACTATTGTTTTGACTATGTGTTTGGTGTTTGACTCAATTATGCTCCCAGATAGAAACAGACTGTATTTATTTTTGGTTTATTTGTTCATACAGAGTAGCTCCTAATTAATGGAAAATCATGGAGAATAGCTACCTTTCCTCTCCATGGAAAAAAGATTCTATTTTATGTTCAAAAGGCAAGAGTGAAGGCACACCTATAAATGAAAGTTTGTCTCCCTGCCTATGACCTTTATAACTTCTTAATTAAAAAAAATCCTGCTGGACTAAACACCCCTTCACACTTATTTCTCATGTGTAATAATCTACATCCCATTGGTGTAGGTAATTACATCTACAGTGGAAATGGATTACTGCCTTGGGAAATGTGAAAAAAAACCCATAGTTGCCTCTGAAATGCCAGGTTAATATAAAGAGCAGTAGAAATGGTATTAAAATGTTGAATTGCAAAGCTCTAAAAATAAACATTTTTGTTAGAATTTGCTTCACATAATTTTTATGTTGATCTCAGTACTGGAATAACTGCTGCAACAATTACTGAATTCAATGACTTACATGCTACCTCCACCAAGCCAGGCAATTTAATTCATTAGGAATGGCAATGCCAAATAGTGAAAAATGAAAAATATTACCTGTGTCAGAAAGTTAGTTAATGCAGAACTCTACCTAGTGCCACAAGTTTTCATGGAGTCTCATTTTACTGTATGTTAGAGATATTTTATGGCATATTAAAATGGCATTCTGTGTTTTATCTTTTTTTGTAATCTGTCATTCTGTGTCTATCAGCCCTTGAAAGCATCCTTCTTGCCCAGCCTGATTGCCAGCTGTAATACAGAGGATGGGAAATTAAGCCAAAGAGAAGGAATTTGGTTTCTTTTTGTTTTTGGAGGAAGACGTTTCAGAAGCTTGGCTGATGCAGTCCTTGTTAGTGAGAATAAGAGAGAGTTTAGCACTAACACTGTTTCCAAAGCTTTGGCATATCTAGAGGAGAACTATAAAGGGGAAACTCTTTGATCTGAAGCTATTCGCATGGTGCATGATGTCTCCCTCCAGTCAAGGTTTCTGTTCTCTCTAATATGACTTTTTAGGACTCTCTTTATGGCCCGATAGAAGAAGTATTCAAGAAGTCCAGTTTACTTTGAAAATCAAACTGCTAGCTTGTCCTGAGGCACTTTCTAGTGGCTTTTAAACATTCAGATATGGATGGAGATCAACTTCAAACATCTCCAAGGTACAGCTATCTGTGAGTAGTTAAGCCAGAGCTCAGCTTTAAGTCTTCATTCATTCAGATGGTTTAGAACTGCTGAATTTGTCTTAACCCTGTAAGAATGGAGAAAGAAAATTATTTCCCCCCCCCCTTCACTCTGAGCATATTTCTGTTGTCCTAGATGCTTTGTTTGGTAGAGGCAGGCCATGCCTAATACTATATTTAATTATCACTTCTGATTTCAAGTTAACTATGGATACATTTAGAATTCCAGTCCCTATATTCTTGATTCTGTAGAATCCTGTGAACTGGAACATTTTCTGGAGTTTGCCTAGATAATCTAAATTTGTCATTCTCAGTTTTATACAACTTCATATTTCTGCTCTCTGTGTTTATTTATAAGTATTATTTGCCTTTCCATGACGATTCTTCTATTTCTGCCCATTTCTTCCTCACCTTGTGAGACACATGGGAAATGCCTGATAAGAGAGAGAATATCTGTCCTGCCATCTGTCAGACAGCAAGGCACTGCCAGAAATTTAGTTATGTCCGCTGGTCTGTCTGAAATGTGAAGCTGTATATAGGCTATTTATTCTATATAGGTATCAGAAAAAAGAAGTGGACGACAGAAAGACCCTACCTCCTGCTAGAATTACTGAATTCCAGTGAACATTCCAGTGTATGGGAAGGTAGAGGAGAATTTTTCTTTAAGCCTGGAGAGAGTATTGAAATATTTAAGTTAATTCTATGAAAAGATATCACAGCATACATAAAACATGAAATGCCATGAGGGAAGACTTCTAATATTGCAGTAGATTTGCAAAGGCAGATGGTGTAGCACAGACAATGCATAATATTGCTTAGGCATTTGGTAGCTCACAGTCCTTCCCTAAACAATAGGATTAGTTTAAAATCTATTTAAAACAGAGGAAATTCTGTCTGCCTCCTGCCCAGGTTGGAAGGAACCAGCTGCTGCTTTAGAAAATGCCTTGTAGCATATTTTGTACAATGTATCTTAATGCCTTCTTTTTAAAGGAGTCAGACCTCAGATTTTCCTCTAAAAAAAGTGTGTGGTTTTTTCCCATCCAGTCCTCATGAGCAGCATTTCAGATGCCCACAAAAATTGCTATCTAGCAGGATTTTGAAAAGAATATTTTTTTGAATAATAGGGAGCCATTTGTTCAAGGTTACTTTGAAAAAAACCCTCAAGAGTGTTAAGTCTAATGCTAACATATGAATCCTTTCTACACAAAAACTTTACATGGTTTTGCGATTATTATTTTTTAAATTATTTTCCTTGTGGAGGGAGGTTCTGGTTCAAACCTTAGCCTTTTCCTTTGTCTTGCAAATGCAATGACTGTTTCTGGAATAAGCAAATACATCCCAGCTGGATTCTATAGCCTAAATAAAATCTGTAAATTTTTTCTGATGAATGTAAACAGCCAAGCGTTAACTTTTTCCATTAACCCAGTCTAGAAAAACGTCTTTATTTATAGATTTTCCATTGTAAGGTGTTGCTAGCCATTTTTCTTTTTTACTGTGCATTTCTTTTAACAAAAAAAAGGTTCAGTCTGGTGTCTCACATCTTTTTAAAAGCAAGACCACTCAGCTGTAGCTATAAAGAATTTGCCAGCAAAGGATGATTAGGCATCAGTTTTGATAATATTCACTGTCATGGCAACTTCCTGATCTCTATATGTATTACATGACAAAATTTTTCCTTAACATCAACATCTTGGCTCTCTCTGTCCTCATCACTGCCCACTCAGGCTCTTAATGTCTAGATGAGATGCCAGCTCACTTATACCTTGCCAGAGGAAAAGTCTCGGGGAAAGAAGCTTTCAGCACATTCTGCAATTCTGAAGTGAAAAGAAGTGAAGAGGGCTGTGCTGAGGCTGCTGAGGTCTGGTTTAGCAGTGCTGCTGTTAACAGCACAGCTGGGTCACAGCTCTGCGGCTAAAACTAGGTCTGCAGAGCTCTGCTCCTTTCTGATGTGATTGCCCCTTGAGACCTCTGCTGCACAAGCTGCTGGGAGCTTCTTTCTACCTCTCCCTAGCTGTCAGTCTCAGGTCTTGATGTCTCTTTCTCCAGTCCTTGTGGCTGTCAGGGTTGTTGGTGATTTCCAAGCATGCTTTTGGGAGTGGGTACAAGAGCAAGCAATTAACTTTTCTAGATAAAAATACCTGGGGACTAATGCTCAGCTTCTCTGAATGGCAGCAGACTTATGGCCATCAATAGCTTTGAGGCCAGCCTATGTGTCCATCAGGTTGTGAAAGAAGTAACAAGGCCACTGGCATGCTGGCTGGTGCAAAAGCACTAAGGCAGTGTGTGAGGTTATGTGTCTGTGGTGAACAGTTTCCTCATTAAGAAGACCACCATACTCCTGTGTTTACTGGAAGGCACAACATCTCTTCCATGGCTATTGCATGTTCCCAAGGCACTGGGCATTTTTTTCTGGTCATTTCCTCAAAGAAGAACATCAGGAAAACCAAAATTCTGCTGGGACTCATAACTACATGTGCAGGCACTTTTCTTCGTTCCTGTCTGCCTCAGGTAGCCTGATGCACTGAGCCTCAGCACTGAGCTTTTCATAAAGACATAAATTCACAGCTTTTCATCACTTGCCTCCAGCTGGGCAAAGGCCTGAAGCCACCACACAGCCTTCATCATGGCCAGTGCTCAGCCCCAGACCCCATGCTTCACAAGCACAGGAAAAAAAGGCAACTTAACAACTTAGTTGCACATAAATACACTTTAAATAATGCAGTAAGTTCTTATAAACCTCATTAAATAATCATAGTACTTTTCTTTCTTTTCCTTCCTAACATCACTGAACAATTAGCCATGCACTTGTGCCTAAGTGGAAGTGTTATCCTTTCTGTAATTAGAGAGTGCTATAATTATAAATGCCTCCAATTGCAATTAGCCTTGGGCCACCACCTCTGATACCAGCTGCTGCATATGCAATTGTCAGCACTGTGATGTCCAGAGGCAGTTCTGTTCCCCTATAACAAAGTTAACTCACCTTTGTTTTGCAATTTTTTAAAAGTTATGCATGGAGTATGGGTGAGGTGATCTTTGATTCATGAAGCTTTGTACATTGCCCCTTTTTTCCTATTTCATGATGAAAAAATGATGACTGGGATAAGGACATGGGATCAGAGACATGGGAGTTCTGTTCTTGACTCTGAAACAGACTTCTGAAATAATTTTGCAGACATTGCATTGCCTCTGTGGCAGTGTCTGTAAAATAAGAATAATGATTTTTAATGCTTTTATGAAATAGTTTGAACACTTTGGCTGGAAAATATATCTCATTGTTAATATCAGATGTGGATCAGTGAGTAGAAAAGGGCTGATTAGTAGGAAGTGTTTGTATTTATTCATATTAGCTAACCTCAGCAAGAAAACCAAAATACTATATAGATGAATGGTAATCTTTGAAACTTTATATACTGTTTCCTTAAGTGTGGCTGAAACTTTTTTAACACTAAGTAAAATCTTATAATGAATCAAATTAGCTTTAGGATGCTAGTAATATATCTACCTTTTCACCTGTAGCAAGATCATCATTTTGATGCTATCATGTCTTTATCATAAAGATTTAGGCTGGTGAGCTAGGCTGAAAGATTATTGTTTTAATACAATGCAGTACCCAAGCTGAAATCCTTACTGTCAGCTAAATATCCACTCTCTTTACTCAAATATCTGCTCTGAAGTCTGTTTGATTAACTTCTCTCCATGAAGTGAAAGGTAAAGGTGCAACCTATGGCTGCCTGGGAACTGCCATCGAAGCTAATTAAAAACACTGGAGAGTGTAAGTGAAGCAATCCTTATGTGTCTAATGTCCACTTTTAGTCTTACAACAGCACCGTGTGCTTAGAAATTAAACCCAATATAAATGAGATTATAAACTAGCAAGACAATAATCCTTGCATTTTTCCATGTAGTGCCAGATAGGATAAACCTCTTGAGATGCCTTCATACGTCTAAATTCTATAGATAATACATTCCCCAGGGTTTTGAGAATTTATCTGTGGTGAACCATGAGTCTCCAGAGTGCTGAAGCCTTGGTGCAGACCCCGGGCAAGTCACCATGAGCTGAGGTGAAGCTCCCTTACCAGTAGCACACTTTCTCTCCCAACCACAGGTGTTTTAACAACATTTGTGGTCATGTGGAAAACAGCTCAGCTCTGTTTGCACCATCCTGAAACAAAGTGAGCAGGCATGAGATCCAGTACCTGGGACCAAATGCATGAGCTGCTTGCCCTTGTAGAAGCCAGCAGCTCACAGTAGTCTTGTCTCACATGTCTTGCCATAAGCACAGCTCACAGCATTTTTTCTTACACTTTCAACCAGGGACAGACCCTAGCTGGAGGCATGGATCACAGACTTGCCCTCAGAAATTAGGGTCTAGGCTGGACCTTGATTAGGGAGAAGTTTGGATGAGAGGGGCTCAAACTTAAAATCATAGAGTTAGAGAATATTTTGGGTTGTAAGGCACCTTAAAGGTCATCTGGTTCCATCCCCCTGACGTGGGCAGGGACACCTTCCACTAGAGGAGGTTGCTCCAAGCCCCATCTGACCTGGTCTTGAACACTCCCAGGGATGGGGTAGCCACAACTTCCCTGGGCAACTAGGAAATCCCTTTGCTCAGCTTGGACTTAGGAAACCTACCCAGCCTGCTGTGATACGTGGGTCATAGTGTACCTCTTCCTACCTGTCATAGGTATTTTAGATAATAAAAAACTCAGTTATATATGTAGCATCTTCTTCCTGAAACTGGTTCCTAGGTTTCATTGTATTCAGAAGAAGTGTTATAAGATACTATTCTTTTCTTTTCTTTAAAGTTTTCATTAAGAAGCTCTTCATTAAAAGCTTCTCTGTTTTATTTGCTTTATTCGTATAGTATCTTAGGAAAAAAAAAATAGCTCTTTCTTCCTAGCAGTGACCTCAGAGGTCTATTGTACAAGAAAGTAGTTTTAAAGGCATTTTGCTATATATTAGAGGGTTTACTTGAGACCACTGGAAAAATGATCTTATTGAAGACATTAGCTGACCTTCATTTTAACAGAACTTGTTGCTTCTCATTCCCTGAACAAAATTCCCTCATAGACCAGAAAAAATATACCCAAAGCCTGCATGTAGACACTGGAAAAATATTCATTGTGTCACAATTAAATGAAAGAACCTAGACAGTCTTCTTAGGGCACTGGAGGAGAATTATTTGGAATTTACGTATAGGTACATCTGGTACATCTCCAGGAAGACCAGCAAATTTTTTTTGGAAGTGGGCTTTTTTTTTTTCTAAGACATAAATTTGGAGAGAGCTACTTCAGTCTTGTGAACTGGGCATTTAGTTCTAACCTTGGAACAATTCTGTAATGCATATTTCCACATCAAAAGGGCAAGAAAGGAGATATATTCCCTCTAATAGTTTTTGTGGCTTGTGATGAAACTAATATGTTCTGAAATAAGAAAACAAGGAATGTGCAGCAGTATATTCCGGTGGCTTCAAGATAGACCAATTAAATGCTAGAGTTACCTCATTTCTGTAATTTCTGTTTGTCTTAAAATGAGAGTACGGGAGAAGGTCTGAACCCCCAGCCCTGAAAACAGCTATTTTGATTCAGAATAGTAAGGCTACTAAAACCTTATAACTAAGAAGCCCTAAGAGTCAATCTTCTGTGTTAAGACAGCTTTCTCTGCCTCCATAGCCCCATTAACCTCTGGGGTGAAGAAGAGGCCCTTGTGCTGGTCTGGCTATGTCAGCTCTGAGTAGCCCAGCTCCTCATTTGCTTACAAGCTGTTGGTACAATTCCTGGTTTACTCTGATTATATTTGCTCTGCAATATGGATCAAGAATTAGGCAGCAGCACAGTGAAGCATCTTCCCTGAGTGCAGGATCTATCAGGTTCTGTTCTAGGGGGTGAAACCTTGGGTGGCTCTTGAATGCAGTGCATTTGAAATGCTGAGTCAAAGCAAAATAGATCAGATATTCCACCTCATATGCTTCCTGTTCGAGAATAGTGATCCACCAATGCTGGTATGGTCCATGAACACTGCTTCAACTATAGAGAGGTTTTCTGGAAAACTCTTGACAGTCCAGCTACTCTTTTTCCCAGTGTCCAGCCTCTGCTGTGAAGAGTTATTATCCTTGGATCATTTACAGCTCCTGATTTCTTCCGAGGAAAAAGTTCAAGGAAGCGCATGTAAAAGGTTACAATTTGCTGTGATCATGAAAATTATATGTGCCTTAGGAGGACTTCTTAAAAATTTTTTTTAAAAGCCTTTGACCATTGTAATGGCTTTTCATCTACTGCCATTAAGAGAACTTCCTTACATTCTTTTCGAGGAGAATCCAGACAGGAAAGAAAGATTATGAACCATTTTCTCTCAAATGACTTGGAGCAGAGGCATCCAGATTTTTCATAAAAGTATTCAGATTTTTCCATGAGTTTGAAACTTGTGTATAATTTATACAATGAAACATAGCTGGTGTTTTTTTTTTCTCAATACAGCTGCAGAAATGAGCTTCTGCCATAAATATTGAAAAGGAGATGAAAATGTGTGAAGGAATTGATGCTAGGCACCAGCTTTTCCATGGGGTGACATTTTGAAAATGGGATTGACCTGTACCAATAGTATGGGTACTGTACATTGGAAATGCCCAACAGCCACATTTTCCTACCCTTGAATCTGGCATGAATGTGAAGTGTTGGAAGTGTGTTTCTTACAAGTTAGGTTGATGATGGCCTGTATTTTTCCAGAACCTTCTTGAGACTTCTTAGCATTTCTCAAATATCAGCAGTAAGTGATACTGGGCTATAAATTTGTACATGGCCAGTCTTACCACTTAACCATACCCTTTCCAATGTTGTTGAGTATTAAAAGAAAACCAGTGGAAGCCTCTAACCTGGTTCCTTTGACACTGAGCCCTATTCATCTCTCTGTGACCAAACGAAAAGTGACAAGCACTTCTTCACAACACAGTGGCTATATGAACAAGTGTTGATAACATGGGCTGAAAGACACAGCCTGGTGCCACCAAGCCCAGCTGTTTCTTCACTAGTTACCATTGTGCTGCCTCTCTTTCTTTTCAGGTTGGCAAGTGTGTTTCCAACTAGCCTCACATTTTGTCTCCAGGGTGCTCTATCTTTGGTGCTGCTTGCCAGGACAATGCATGAGCCTCTTTCCCAATGCTGAATGCGATGCTTTTGTGTAGACTTAATCTTTGGTGAAACAGGTTCATTCCTGCTGCTTACAAAATTTGCAGCACTCAGTGCCAAGAAGTGCATCTGCTGTTGGCCCTGTCACTTCAGTCTACTGAAACAACACTTGTTTTGTGTTTCTGGGCTCTGCTGTGCTGATATACTAAGCAATGTTGTTGAAGAGCATAATTACTTTTTATGCTTTGTGATGACGATACTTATTTAACTTGTTGAGATTTCACTAGATGAAAAAAGCAGCTTGATTCTGTAATATACAGCCCTTCCTAAAACAGGGTGTGTATCCCCAAGCCTTGGTAAAATCAGAATAGAAATGTGTGCTTTTCATGCAGTGAGATGTCTGTGGTTTAAACTCTGCATTTTGCTGTGGCCTTCTCTGGATATACCTGTAGCACCCAGGGCTGCTGTGCCCTGGGCTGTGCTCCTGTGGGCAGGTATGTCTGAGGCCAGCCCCAAATATCCCTATTGTCTCACAGAATCTGGCTGTGTACAAATCCCTTCTAATCTGTAGTGTGTATTAGTGGGGCTGCAATACAATATAATCTGTACAAGCTCTGGTAGGAAATGCTACTGCAATGCATGCAGGCAACCAATGCCTTGTCTCAAGTTCAGCTCCTGTTGGGATAGCTGGCAAATTTGATTTTTTGTTTATCTTGAAGGAACTCAAAAGAGATACCATACATAGGGAGGTTAATGTCTTGGTGAAGGCAAGAGCTATCTGCTTTGTTAGAAGATCCTATCCGTGCACATAAGTTGCATTCTCTTTCAGATTGCTGTCATTTTTTGGTTTTTTGGTTGGTTTTTTTTTTTCGTGTCAGTTTGCATTAGACATGGTGGTACCTAAGTGAAGAGATTACATGCACACTTCTATTTTATTCACCCAATATTTGCAATCCATGACTTTCCTGTCAAATGCTTGCATTACATTTTGACTTGCATGAACCATGCTGAAGGAGAGCTGTTTGTAGCCACCTTTAGCAGCTCTTCCCAGTACAAGAACTTTGCGTGGCTGCTTCTAAGTCAAAGCTTAACCTTTTTCCGACAAGAAAGAAGAACACTTCAAATACTGTATGTGAACCCTCTTATCTTTAATATATTCCTCACTCACAAACAATCAAGAAAAGCTGTGGTTGATGCCAAATGCTGTGAAACAGAGAGGATACTCTGAGAGGAGAGGATGTTTTTTTGCATTGAGCTCCACCTAATCTGGTCTCTGAGTTTTTATTCCTACCCTGTGTTTCAGTTATAAGCAAGGATATCCATATTTTGGCTGTGCTTCAATCTCTGCCAAGGACAGTGGTCTGAGAGCAGCAGATTATTATCCTAAAACAACAGAAGTCAAAGAGGGAAAAGGCTGCTTGTCAACTCCAAGCATAGCAGAGATGTCTCCTGTCCCACACTCTCTGGTGCTTTGTGTAGTCTACTTTTTAAAGCCTCTCACTCTTTCTAAGTCTCTTGAGAGACAAGTCTTTGCTTTAAAACATCTCAGCTGACAATCATCCTAAACAATGACTCCTTGCTTAGCTGTTACAATACTTCCACATACCCACATCCTCAGTAAACGCTCAAAAGGAAAGCAGATCATACTGAGGGGTTAAAAAAGAAAGTGTGATAAAATTCTCCTTACAGTGTAATGGACACTGGTGTCTCAGGCTGTAACGAAGACCTAGTATTTAATGAAATTTCATGTCTCCTCCCTCGGAGTACAGCTAAATGAAATTGTTTTTTCGCTGGTCCCTATGACCACAGTATCCCTGAGCAACAGCAGAGCATGATGCAAAACTAATGTCACCCCTGAGATAGTCTTCTGAAATAACTGCCAGAGATTTGCCCATTTGCTGAGTTCCAGAAAGGGCTAAACTTTTATTTACTATGTCTGGCTGCAATAAAAGAAAGCCTGAATCAGCTCCCATTTTAAACCCTTTCTTGAGGAGAGCTGACTCTGAGGGCACAGTTGCAAACAGGATTATATAGGCTGCCCCCCCTCCATCTTCTGATAACCTCCTCTGCACTGTTCTGGAAGAGCTGGGAGTGCTGAGTCCAGAGACCCAAATTGAAAACCATGTTCTCCCACTCCAGTTAATATCTGCTTTTCTCTAGTGATGTTTATAAAATGGAGCCATATTTATACTATTTAAAGTGGAATCAGAATAAGCTTTGGCAATGTATTTTATGTTCCCCTTCATTTAAGTGAAGTAAAGCTTGAAATGCCTCTTTCTCTCATGATACTGAGTAATTACTGTTATCACCATGGCCTTAATCTTCTCATATTTTATCAGTTTTTATTTCCTAACAGCTACATATGTAAGTAATATAATTGTATTCATATACAGACTTTCATTCATTGTATTTCTTATGTCTTTTCTCCTTACAACATGGTTGTTGTGCTGGAATGTCCCTTTGCATTGTAAGCCTTGGAGGGTAGGGCCTTACGGGTAGGATTAATCCTTCCCCAGGTGAACTCCCTAAAACTTAAGCATCTAGGCTTACCTTATTATCTAGGGTTCCTCTATAGTAAAGAATGACAGATACCGTCAAGGACGTTCTGTTCCACCTCTTTTACATATCTCAGTGAGGGTGGGCAGACTCACCCTCTCTAGAGATGGATTTCTCTGGATTATGTAGCGAATCTTCAGAAACTTGACACCAGGGTCCAATTTTTAGTATCGCTCTCCAGATTCCACTTTGGAGTCTACCCGGTAATCTCTGTCTCTTGGATCACCAGTAACTAATTTTGATCAGGAATTGAGAAGAAGGCTGAGTGTTTTTTAGGATGGCATCTGTATTCAGTAACATGCAGTTGTGGAACATAGGAAAGCCTGATGGTGGCAAGGCAACATGTGGACAGGATGATTAGCAGGACATCATGGGGCAATGATACACCATCTATCACATGTGCCCCTAGATGGGATGTAATGTAAGGTAAGGAATTGGCCGCTCTCCAGACCATTCCAGTGCTAATACCCATATTCTTAATTTGATGTTTTTTGCCTGTGATAGTAAGATGCCATGTCTAGGAACAACTGTGGCCCTTCATCTCTGTTTAATAGTAAGGGCAAGCCAAAAACCAGAGAACGGAATTGCTCTCTGTTAGCTTCCTCCACCTTACCAAGGGAAGGTAAAAGGGGAATAAGGAAGAGAGACTTAAAGGTTGGAAATTAAAATTGGAACAGGTTTACTGGAACAGGGAATGGACAGTAAGACATGGGATGAGGAAAAAATATATACAAATATGTTCAAAACCCAGTCGTGATGCTCACAGACAGAAAGTGCCCAAGAGTCCTTTGTGGCAAACCCAACTCAGAGGAGGGGTCTGTAGCGTTTCCCAGCACCTGATGGATTCAGATCCTGCAGACCCCACGGTGAGCTGATTAAAAACAAGCAGAAGCCTCTCTCTAAGCCCTCCTAGCGCAGTGAAGAAGTGACGAAGAAGGGAGTAGGAAGGGGTCAGATTTCCAGTCCTCTTGGTTTATACAGAGCATGGCAGGAAATAGGAGGGAATATACACCCTTCTTTCTTCTGACCCCTGGATCCTTCAGACCTTCTCTCTAGGTTCTCAGTTGGTATTGTAAAATTAGCTTGGTCCCCCTCAAACACCCTCACACTCAACAGAGCTGCTTTGATGCTTTGGTAGGCTTTTAGCACCTGAACCTCAAATATATCTACTGGTCTAGGAAGGCATATGGGCTTCCTATTCTAGTGCCATGGCCCACTTTCTACAGGAAGTGTCCTGCTGGCTTCATTAAAGAGGATCTTCCACTAAACTCAGACTTCTAATGCAGTCAGGATAAAAGGTTTGGCCTTAGCAATTCATCAATCAGCAGTTTTATGAAAATGTAGTCCCCAGTTTTTGGTCTTCTCTTGTAGATTTCCTTGCACCCATGTGGTCTTTACTTTCGGATTACTTCTTTGAATTACTTTTCTGCCCACTGTAGCACAGACCAACAAGGAGTCGGATGTTTTGCCCAGAGCTGTTACAGGAGTTAGACAGTAGAGGGTGCAATATGAGCAACAAATTTATCTTCTAAACATTGTATCTTTGATCATTGTCACCTTTCTAACTTGCCAACTAAAACGAGTTCACAGTCAATGCCTGAGCAATGGCTTCATGAAGCTAGACCATGGCCAGGTCAAGAGGCTAATGGAAACGCCTAAATCGTCTGGTTTTAGAAGTGCTCAGCAAATAATAAGTTGCATATTCTTTCCACCTCATCCTCAGCACAATTCTTACTATATAACCCGATATGGATCATCCAGATAGAATGAGAAGCCTGGTCTTCCTCTCTTTTTTCCAAATCCTGAGCTGTTCCAATATTCATGCTTTTCATAATTCTGGCTGTGGATCAAGATCATGAATCAACCTGCTCTTGGTTTTGTTAAAGGAGGATCATGAATTATTCATACCCTGGCAAAAGGCACAATAAAATAATTAGGCATTAAGTATGCACTCTGTATCAACCATGAACAGAGAACCTTCCAAGCTGAGACTATATTTCATAAAGATTTGTATCCATATAGATCATAAATATTTGGCAATTAGTTTGCTGGTTTTCTAAAATAAAAATAAGGTTAATCCTTTTGGCAGCTTGTGATTAACTGGGGAAGAAGGATGTTGAGAGAAGCTGTGGTGATCCCTACTCTGCATCTTTTCATCTTAGCATAAGACCTTGGGTTTGACAACATTAGGTTTAGATTGTCTGGCAAAATCAAGCTCTAATCTGGCAAATTTAAGATAAAGCAGGTAAATTATAGTTTAGTGGTTCGTTAGTATAAGCACTTAGCAAGGCAATTAAACTTTCTTTATGCTTAATAGGAAGCATCAATTCAACTGTTAGGCTTCTTTCAGACCAGGTCTCTGAAGGTGTTTGATATACTATGGTTTCTTACAGCTAATAGTGCAGTGTGGCAGTATGGCAATACCTGATTACTATATTGGGAAAAGGTGTAGTTTAATGTAGATATACATAGGCATTTGAGGCAATATATTTTTAAGTTGTTGGTCCTGTGGCCACAGTATGCTTCACATGCATTTCTGTTGTTCAGAGGCTGTAAGTGCTCTCTGGCCTTTGCCTTTATTAAATAAAAGAATGCCTTTATGAAATAAAAGAACAAAACAACTATAAAAAACACAATCCATTACTTTATTATTCTAGAACTGATGTTCACTAAACAGCTTTATGTAAGGTGGAGTAGGTATGACCATTGTAATAGCACTTAACATGTCTGGGACACAGGGAGTGAGAAAGATCTGGGCTGAATCAAAGATATTGACCCATTCTAAATACCTTACAGTAGCTAATATAATGTATCTGCTTATTGTACATGTCCAACTTACCAGACATCAAAAACAGTGACCTGTTAAACACAGACAGAAGGTAACAACAACACAGATAGATCATAGCCATTGTTATGCTGAAATCACAGACAAAGCTTTCTTGTAAAAATACATCTACTTTTTAAAAAAACAATAGCCTACAGAGCTACAAATACATCACTCACTCTTCATCTTCCTTATATTTGGTGGGCAATTGAGAAGGAGCAGTGAAGAACATCTCCTTGCAGTAGAAGTTTGAACCATCTCCAATGTAAGCCTGAGAATGCAAAAAATAAGTGGAGAAATTGTTATTCTAACAACACAGTTGCATGCTAATATGAAGAAACGTATAACATAGGAACTTATGAGCTCTTGTGTTCTTGAAAGGGTGCTGTGATACCACAAAAAAAGCCCTGGGCTATAAACTGAGTCATAGTTGTGCTTCATTTGGAAAAAAATAAAACTGTTGTGAAAGGACATGAGAGGGGAAAGCCATTCAAATTAAACAGCATTGATAATGGGCAACTTCTAATGATAAGCTCATGCTGACATCTCAAAATATATTCTTATAAACAGGAAAAGAAAGCTATCATAGGTTAATTCAGCCACTGGAGAAATGTGCAGCCAGAGGATCAAAAAATCTGCTTTTACAGCTACCTCTTCATTGCCATGTACGTTTCTCATATCATTTGTACTTCCTATCTAGAAAAATACACAGTCTTGATTAATAGTGGCAATTAGAATCAAGGACAGCGACTGTCTTTGTCATTTGTTCAGGATTATCCTGAAATTTGTGTTGACTAGGTTTTCAGTCAGAGGGTCATTCAACAGCAAGTCCCTTCCAGCATATATAAATTCCACACATCTAGTGTCATAAGTGTAGACTGAAAGGTCAATATTATCTCAATCATGAAAATACGTGACATACTGGCATCATTAGGGTATTCCTAAAATCTTTTAAATGCTCTGGTTTTCTTTCAGTCACCGCATTCATAGAGTGATTTTTCAGAAGAGCATTTAAAATAAGTAAGCCGAATCATTGGCCTGAAGACTTGACTGAATTTTAAGGCATTATTGCAGGTCATTTACAAGGTTCATAAACATATCAGTCAACAGCTTTATATCTGTAGCAGCTATAGTTGCCCTTGCAGAAGATTCTGAGGCATTTTCATTTTAATACTAGTGTATATGTTTGTGTTTTGACTGTTCAGTTTGGAAAAATCTGGTTGCTGCCGTCAAACATTCCTCAGCTTTCTACTCCATTTAAAAGATTTGCATTATTTTGTAACATAACTGACCTTTCTCTTTCTTTGGTCTCACCTCTGAATCTTGGTGAAAGGGTTTGTGACAAGTACCTTTTCATCAGATATCCAGGAAAAGATGATGTCAGGACTTTCCAATTAGGTGTTGTTGCACAAGTGAGTTAACACTCCCCCTTCTAGAGAGAAAACTGTTTATGAGAGCTGCATGACTGCAATGATCCAACTTGACAACCAGCTGGTTTGGTGTGAGTCTGATGTTGAACTCTGTGAGGGAAGAAATCAGTTTTACCTTCTGCTGTGTTACACTGCCACCCTCACACCCTCCTCTTTGGCCTGGGTGGTCTGTGCCACCATGGATCCAGTGTAAGATCAAGGACCACTCTTCCTGTGTTCCTAGGAATCAGCAAATTAGCATCTCCAAAGCACAATACTGAAATATTCTCCTTGAAAGGCAACCTCAGCCTGGACTGTTGGGTCCTACTTTGGTGACATGCATCAGTAAGGTGGTTGCATTTGATGTCAGCTCACTTCAGAATTAATTGCTGGTGAATATTTACATGTGGGCTTGCCTTCTGTGAGGCTGTCCTGGTCCTATGGTGGCTGAACAACAAACAAATTCCAGAATTTACAGAACAGGAACCCTCCCTGAGAGTCTGGGCCCATTCATAGGCAGGCTGTGGCCCCAGGGTGGGAGTGCCAAAGCCAGAGACTTGAGGACTTCTCCTCGCCTGCTCTTGTGAGCTGCTCCTCTCATGGACACCCTGGCATCCTCTGCCAAAGGAGCTGGCTCTGATCACAGAGGTCTTTAAATGTCCACACATGGAAATGTGCATGTATGCACACACACCATTAACACTCTTGAGAGGGAAAGATAAAGCAGATGAAATAGTGGTAGTTGTCTGAAATAATATCTGCTTGTTCTGACAACATTATGGGTCATGTCCAGAAAGTATTTTGTCTACAGAATTCTCTGGGGAGCTACTAGAGCGACTGAATTTTGGCCATGCTTTTCTCCAAAGACTGGAGCTCAGTAACTGGCAAAAATGCTCTGGCAATGATAAGACCTGCTCTGAATTATCCTCAAGAAGAAAACTCTGTACCTGGCTTCACTGTCCAACATTATTGATGGTCTGCACACAAATATAAAGGCAGAAGAGAGAATTTTTCATATAACAATGGCCAGAACTGTGGCTGACCTTGATGGGTCTTTGGAAAGTTTCACATATCCAACAAACAACTTTTATTTCTTAGTAACATGAATTGGTCAGGGGAGCTCATACCTCCTCACAACAAATGCAGAAAGGGAAGAAACAATTTTCAGTGGAGGTTATAAAAAAATATGTTGGTTCTGTTTACACAAAGGTTTTATAATTCACCAGGGTGACACGCTGAATGTAAAGTCCTTTGCCTCACTGGAAAAAGGAACAGTGACTGCTCCTTCCTCCCCACCTCTGGCATGGCTCAGGCAGCTCCCTGGGAAACACTCCCGTTTCTAATCTTGTAACAATTGATTTTTGCCATCACAAAGCACACAGGTTTCTTGCAGTGGTGAGGAAAATGCCTTTACACACCGTGATTGTTATCTGTTTCCGTGTTTGTTATGGTACTGTCCTGAAGGCTTGGCTCACAGGAAGACCCTTCAAACTCAGGTGAGAATATATTCCATGGTCTGGAGGGCCATGAAATATCAGCTGAGCCTTCTGTCAAAATCCAGAAATACCGTCAACTATCTTCCAACCTCCTGTAGAAGTCTTTGGTTTACAGGTAAAAATCTACAAGCTTGGACTCTGGCTTGTTATAAAGTCAGTGAATGTAAAAATGAGCCAGAACCCACATTCTGAGCAGAAGAATGTCCTCAAGGCTGCTCTGGCCTGCAGACACAGGACCTCACATGAGTCATGGCTGTGGAGTCCTGTTGCTTGTTGGGAGAAGACACATCCTGTGTGTTCACAGCTGTACAGATGCTCTCTCACTGCTCTCAAAGCCCTCATTCAGGAGCACCTGACTTCCCTAAGGCAGTACCACACAGATAACACTGGCTCAGCACACGTGTTCAGGTTGCCTCCCTGTGAAACCAGAGAGCGGGAGGGAGGGGACAGCTGGATACACTTCTGGACTTCACCTAAAATGAAGTCGATACTTGTCTGAGCCAACAGCTCAGAAGCATTTCTAAGCCCTTCAGTCTGGAATTCACCTCTTTCTTTGACTCACATCAGTCCTTTGGGGGAGGAGAAGATAGCTGCAATACTTGTCATTACTCCATCCAAACAGAGAAACTTTATTTAATGATAATTTATGGCAAGGTCAAGGTCTTGGGAGTAGTATGTGTGAGGGCTGGATTTTGCAAGCAAATTTGCAAAGTGTTGTAGGGAAGACTCCAATGTTGCAAGAGTATCAGCTAATGAAATACACCTAGGAGGTAAAAGCAGGGTCGCTACACTCCATCAGCTCCAGTCCTTAAAGGCAGTTCTTTGTGTCACCAGTCTCTGAAATTTCTGTGTGTGTCTTTGATGAAGAGATAATTGGAGGAAGGGAAGGAGGAAACAATTGCTTATTTATAGGACCAGATACTTAAACAAGTACATAAGTGGTGGACTTGGCAGTTCTAGGATAATGCTTAGACTTAATAATCTAAAGGTCTTTCCCAACCAATATGATTCTATAAGAAAACAGACATTTTACATTTGCCTACAAACAAAAGTTATTTTTTTTTTTAATGGCTGAAGCTAAGTATTTTCATATGTCTAATTCACCATGAGGGTGCTGGCAGGTGCCACTTAGCACACCTATAGGAAGGCAAAGGTTCAGCAGGCTCCTGTTTGGGTTATCTTAGGCACTGGAATTGTTTCAGTAGAAAATGCAACCAGTCTTCATGGTCTAAAGAGAGATTTTGATCAATTTAAAAATATTGGAAGATCATGACCAGAGACTCTGAGTAGATCTGGAAAGAACCAGATATCCTGGACTAAACCTAGACAAACAAAAATAAGGTACCTTATTAAAATTAACATGCCATAGAGTACAAGCTGAAGCCTGATCCTGATATTTGCCCCAGCAGACAGGCCACAACAGTTCAGAATAGAGGAACATTTATGCCTAATTCATTAGCCCAAATCTGTGACCTGAAAGCTAAGGTATCAAATCAAAGTGGAGCATAGTTCTTCGGCAGGTAGGTTTTGAGAACCTGAAGGAGTGCATCTAAGACTTTAACAGAGAGGGGACAATAACCAATGATAAAAAAAGAACTCAAAGGCGAATATTGATGCATTGCTCTGAAAGAGCTATTGCCAAAAAAAAAGCAACAAAACCCCCAAACCACCAAAGCCCCAGCAAAAAAAATAAGGCTAGTTTTGTTCTCAGGCCTTAAATCCACAGATGTGAAAAAGTCACTGTTTGTTTACTTGCTTTGGTAAAGAGGCCTCCTTGTCTACTTTAGCTAAAAATATCTGCAAGCCCCTTTTGTCTTTACCAAAGAAAGCCTCTTCCCTGGATAAAAAGGATAGGTTTTTTTCTACTATCTACTGAATACAAACTTGAGAAATAGTTGGCTTCAGCAGATTAACATATTGAAATGCCTTGGGGAAATGCCTGAGTTACATATTAACCACAATAAGTTTATAAATTCCCATTCAGGTCTCCGACAAATGATTATATGAGATACCACTGAAACAAAATTCTTCCTGAAAAAACTACCCAGGTCAGTGTATTTCTAGATCTTTTCATCATTTCTGTCTGGCCATGACTTTCTTTCTTTTGCATCTTGTAATTACCAGCCTGTGACACAAAAATATGTTAATTTGTCATATGAAAATAATTTAATTCTAGGAAAAAGCTATGTGCAGGGTTGAATATATTTTATATTGGTTTCAAAATTATAGCGAGGGGCTGGAAACTATTTATATACTGTCTATGACAGAAACATCGTCCAAATAAAGCAAAGGGGACTTTTTGTTGGCAAAGAAAATACTGATGTATTGAGAAAAATAAATAATTACCAATTTGTTTGTAAACTAGAGATGCTAGAGTAAAACTAGAATGCTGGAGTTTTACTAAACTCTTTCCACTTTCCTGATATAGTATTAAGAAGAGGTATTGTCATGCACATCGAATTTTAGATAGCTAGACAGTGTTTTCAGGAAAAGATCATGTCTGACATGAGATTGGGTTTAGGTAATTTGGAAGGAAATGCAGCTTTTGATGAGTAACCACTAGTTCCTATTGCTTTCTATCAAGCAGTTGGAAAATATTATCAAAATAATAAAGTGTCTCATAGGAAAAGATTGTTGGATTAGATTGTGATTTGAGATGGGAACAGCAAATCTGCAAAACTGCAGTAATGAATCATGAGCTATCACCTGCTGACAATTTTCCATGCCATGTTAGAAACTTTTTATTGCAATTGCTGGGGAATTGCAATTTTACAGGAAGACAAACAAAGTTGCATGGAAACCCAATGTGATGTGATCCTGGAGCTGCCACTGTTTCATGTCAATTGTGCTGTGCCTGGCCATGATAGAAAATATTGTTCTCAGACAGCAGGTATCTAATTGGTGTTGGGGTTTAATGAATTTATGACTCTGGTCTTTACATGCGGATATATCCAGAGGCAGTGGTACATCTGGAAAAATGGAGATGGTGATGGAAATAAGGATATTGAGCTAAGTGCTTCATCTGAGAATATCTCTGGCAGGTGACAATCCTGTCAGACTGAATGGGAGCTGGGAAATGAGGTAATTGAAGCTGAGGAACTTCCCCTACCTAACAATGTGCTGGTGATGTAGGGGAAACCTTCAGGTTTCCCTGACAGTGTGGGACACCCCAGAGACTAACTGGACACTTCTTGGCATTCTATATTTTTCTATAGTGCTCACATTATATTATTATATTCTGATTTATATTGATATAGACTGGTCTCAATTTGGGCTGTAGGAAGGAAGTTGTGGGTAGAAGGTCTCTCAGAAGAACCATCTAGTTGTGGGTAGAAGGTCTCTCAGAAGAACCATCTAGAAGAGGCTGTTGCTATGCAGTGCTTGGCAGAGGACTAAAGCTACAGAGCACAGATCAGTTTGACCTGAACCATCCTGTGAAGTAGACCCTGCCAGGCTCTTTGGTGCTGCATAGCTATTGAATGACACAACAAGAACCTTGCTTATAGATCTTTTTTTAAAGCTTCAGCACATTGTTGTTGCTATATAATCAGTGAGTGATTCAGGCCACAGAAGGCTGTGTTATGGCCCTGCAGCTTGTCCTAGAGGTCACGGGGTCAATCCCACTCTTGTTCCCATTTAGTGCCTGACACATCACATGAGTAGCTGGAGACTGTGTGTACTCAGGGAGAGGGATCCCATCCTCCAAATAGATGTGTTGTTGGCAATGGGTTTTATGCTGGGACAGGCTGTGGCTGGATGAATTTACTCTACAACCACTTACTGCTGTATGAATGGCCCTACTGATAAAGCTTTTGTGTTTATGTGCTTGCCAACTTCAAAGGATACTATTGCCTATATGAATTCAGATCAGATTTCAGGAGCTGCATTAAAAGCCAGTAAGAGCCAGATGGCTCACTGCTTAAAGAAGAGCTTTCATGTTTAGCTATTAAAAAGGGAAAAAAACCTCAACACAAACCTGTAAACTAATAGCAATGTTAGAATGACATTTTTGTTTCAACTATTCCTCTCTTTTTGTTTCCTGCTTTCTTGTTAACTAAGTGGTAATTCATGCTCACAAAACTTGTCTCAGCCCAAAATTAAAATCCTGGAAATATTCTGTTTTTTCTTCCTATATATCATGTTTCCTCAGCATCATCCTTGGGTGGTACTATTTGCATATTAGTCTGGACAGAGCTGTCCTCTAAATGTTGTCAGAAAAAAAAAACACCCAACAAATCTTGTCTGGCAGCTTTACTTGGTTAGCTAAACTATCTGAGCTGAACAGACAACGGTACATTGTTGCTGTGAGTGTAGGTCCCATAAGCAGGACTGACCTCATAGAATCATAGAATTGGATGGGTTGGAAGGGACCTCTGAGATCATCAAGTCCAACCCTTGATCCACGACGGCTGCAGTTACCAGACCATGGCACTGAGTGCCACATCCAGTCTCTTTTTAAATATCTCCAGGGACAGAGAATCCACCGCTTCCCTAGGCAGCCCATTTCAATGTTTGATCACCCTCTCCGTAAAGAAATTCTTTCTAATGTCCAACCTCAACCTCCCCCAGCACAACTTGAGACCGTGCCCTCTTGTCTTGCTGAGAGTTGCCTGGGAAAAGAGACCGAACTCCCCTGGCTACCCCCTCCTTCAGGGAGTTGTAGAGAGTGATGAGGTCTCCCCTGAGCCTCCTCTTCTCCAGGCTGAACAGCCCCAGCTCCCTCAGCCTCTCCTCACAGGACTTGTCTGGAGTCCTTTCACCAGCCTGGTTGCCCTCTTTTGGACCCACTTCAGGACCTCAATCTCCTTCCTAAACTGGGGGGCCCAGAACTGGACACAGTACTCAAGGTGTGGCCTCACCAGCACTGAGTACAGGGGCAGAATCACTTCCCTGACCCTGCTGGCCACGCTGTTCCTGATCCAGGCCAGGATGCCATTGGCCTTCTTGGCCACCTGGGCACACTGCTGGCTCATGTTCAGCTTCCTGTCAATCCAGACTCCCAGGTCCCTTTCTGCCTGGTTGCTCTCAGCCACTCTGTGCCCAGCCTAGAGCTCCCCATGGGGTTGTTGTGGCCAAAGTGCAGGACCCGGCACTTGGCCTTGTTGAACCTCATCCCATTGGAATCAGCCCAACTCTCCAGTCTGTCCAGGTCCCTCTGCAGAGCCCTCCTGCCTTCCAGCTGATCAACACTCCACCCCAGCTCAGTGTTACCTGCAAATTTGCTGATGGACTCAATCCCCTCATCTAAATCATCTATAAAGATATTAAACAGAACCACTTCTATCACCAGCAGAGACTGCCTCCTGCCTCTTGTCTTCATCTCTTCCCTACCACCCCTCAAGCCTTCCAAAGCTCACATTTAGGAGCACACAGCAAGGCATACTTGCAGAAAAGGTTTATCAGGGTACCTGTTAATTTGATAACCTCATAAAATAAGTTTAAGTGGTTAAGAAATTTGGAATAGCCAGCTACTGGAGTGGGAAACTGTAAGGGATGGATACTAGTCATTCAGCTGTTGCTTGGGCCAGAAAGTGATGTTGTGGTTATGAATGTCAGGAAAGTACATTGCATGGAAATAGGGTGCTGTGTATTTGGGGCCTCTCATGCTTCTGTGGAAAAAATAAAATACAATTGAAGCTAATAGGATTGCACAAAATGTCAGAAATTTACAAGAAAAATGACATATAACTCTGGCATGGCAATAGAAATGATATGAAACTATATTGTCTAATTTTATAACATTGTATAGACAGTTGTAGCTGGATTATAGAGAAAACACCATATAATTTTACATGTGGTTAAAAAGTCTTCTGTATTTTTCTAGAGGATCAATGAAGCAAAGAGTAGAGATATTAAAAAATGGTCCTGTCATGATTCCTGGCTAAGTTGTAAGACTTCTGATATTTTTACAGGTATTTAGCTACAGCTAGGTCAACAGTTCACAATAAATAATGGAGCAGATTCTGTTCTTTCCTGTGCATGGAATTAAGTATGAAAAGAGGCTGATTTCTTTCACCACCCCCAAAACTAATTTTTGATATCTTTTATCAGTTCCTATTACCATAAAATACCCACTGTGCTAGAAAAATAAGGTCATTCTTTGTAATATTGTTGTAATAATAAAGTTCCTCAATGACTGTGGGATATACAGATAGGATAGGGGGCCAGAAATGTACTTTTATGCTGCCAGATGCACCTCATCTCATGTTAATTACCATTTTCTCTCAATGGTTGGAATTACTGGGTCTTTTCCCTCGAGAAACTTCAGCAAAGCTACTTTATCTTTTGATGTACTTGGATCTGAGTGTATCTCCAGCTGGAAAAAACAAACATTCCAAAGAATGTGTTCCAACTTGTGCGTTTTTAAATCAAAATCATATGCAAAGCTTTGGATAAAACATTACTTTTGCAATGTGGTGTAATTTTGTTCACATTTGCACTTCAGAAGGCTATATGGGGAAATCCTAACTCAACTGTTGATAAAGTTTCTTATAAATCAGAGTCTCGAACACATCCTGCAATGCTCAGTTACAAAAACTGACTCTGCTTTACTTTGCCAGTCTGTTGATATTTATATTGCTCTGAAATTGCAGACTCAGCAACATCTAGCATGCTGCTGCCGACCACAAGTTTTGAACTACTGTAATGACCCTGCTCAACAAACACGCTGGTTATTTTTGACACAGAAGCAATTTACCAACCAGTCTGTACACTCCTTGGTTGACATTCCCAGAAGTTATCATGTATTTGGAGGGTTGCTTAATGTATAGCTAGTAGTTATTTTTGTACTGAACTGCACATTTTGCAATGCTTCTATTGACTTTTTAAACCCGTAAATGAGTCATGGAAAATTACATCTGCTCCTTGCTGTGGGGTTAGAAACGTGATCTTTTTTGGATGTTTATATGGGGCGGTCTGATAGGAATCTCTTTAAGCTGCACAAAATCAAAACAGAGCGTGGCCTATGGCACATAGTCCTGTGATTTACAAGCTGAAACAAGTTTCAGTTCCAGCCTCCCTAGTAACTCAGGCTTTCAGCTGGAAATATGATCTCTGTATCTCTGAAGTTGGGAGAACTTATTAATCAGAGCACTTTTCCTGAGGTGATGTCTTCTTGGGAAAGAAATAAAAAAGGAAGGGGGGAGGGGATGGTGGTACTGTACCAAATTAGGTTAGTTAAAGTTCTCTAAACTTGTCAGATCCTCAGCAATTCTTCAGTGTTTCCAGCACGCATCCACTCCAGCTGGCATGCATGATTATGCTTCCTCACTGTTGCACATGCAACATCCTGTAACTTAGACTGGAGAGTTGATTACATGATATTAAAGAGAAAAGTGCAGGTTTCACATGTCAGGTTATAAGGCCACAGGCACACACAGAATTGTTCCTAAAGGCTGGTTGAACTATTCTTCTTAAACATAGGAGCTGAACGAGCTGCCATCCATGGGCCTCTCAGATACTGAGAGCTCTTTGGAGCCCATAATTTTTTTTGTTGCTTTTCTCATCCCCACCACAGTTTTGTCAAAGGTATTTCTAAATGGAGAACTACTGCATGCTGTACTCGTGCTTGAAACAGCCAGGGCAAACCCTGGAGGGGTGCTTGAGTATGTTTCCACCATCAGGAATGCCTCCCTGCTGCTTTCTGGGGGTTCCAAGTGCTGTAGCAGGGTTTCTCCCAGTTGGGGGGTGCCTCTTCCTTAACCTCTGCAGCTCACAGACCAACCTTCTAACTTATACCAGCTGTGTGAGCCCTAATGACATGTCTGCTTGTGTCTGAGGACTCACATAAGCACCATGGCACATGGAGTATCATGTCCTGCTGCAGTCCTGATCCAATACATGCACAGACTTGGGCTTTGGTGTTGGCTGGAGCTGCCAAATGCTCCCTGATGGTAACTGGTTTGTGTTTCAGTGCAGACTGAGTAGCTACAGCAGGAGCATGCCTTCTGCTTTATCAGAGCTCATCTCTTGGTATCTTTCTGTTATCAGTGTTCCATCCACAAATATTTCTTTTCATATTGTACCTTAGCTTTCCTGAGGTACAGCTTAGGGCTGTCAGTATGCGTGAGCTAAACATACTGAAAATGAGTCGAAGGGAAACCAGATATTTTTTTATTGTAATAAAGGGATATTTCCAACTTCTCTCTCCTCTCAGGTAATAATTCTGCAATGCTTTTGCACCTAGTTTTGAAAAGAAATGCCTACCCTTTGAACAATGCCTTTGTCTGGAAAAACTCAACCCTGTTGAGTTCGCTGGTGTTCGCAATAGACACGAGCATCTGAAAACAAGAGCTTGTAACAGAAAGCAGGTTCAAAGCCACAAAGCGGTTTTTGTTGGAGTTTTTTTTGTTTGTTTGTTTGTTTTTCTTTCTAGTCAGGCAATGATTACCATGGTATCCACCTGGTGTGGAAGCACACAGTGCCATGTTCATAGCTGAGCTTAATCCAGAAGAGGTCATACCTTTTGTGTCTGTCTCAACACCATAAAGAGAGCAGTTGAACCCCAGGCTCGAGGCTGCTGAACAGGCAGATCCTGCCCAAAGTAATCATGTGCACTAACTCACTGCAGCTGAAGGCCTGATATCCCCAAATTATGAGATTTCTCTGTGTTCTCACATGTTTACCAGCCTAGAGCTGAACCTTTATCAGGAAGCAGGGGGAAGGTGGTAGGGAAACTGAAGGCAATGCCATCAGAGCCAGCGATTTCTCTTTGGAGAAGTTGATTCTAGCTGGGGGTTGTGTCTGGTTTCTGCTCTATGTACACAGTAAGTATTGCAAATGGAAGAGAGAAGGATGGAGTCTGGACAGTATCTTTGGGCTGCTGGGCAGTATTTTTCCTCAGAAGATGACTCTTGGAGAGGTTTCTGCAGGCCTGTTGAGCATCAAGGGGATTTGTGGTATCCAAATGGGTTGAATCTCAGTCCCAGCCATATTTCTTAAGTTTCATGGTCAATCAGAATCTATGAAAATTAAAAGAATGTGAAACTACAACAGAGATGTACAGTGCAAGCAAGCAAAAAACAAAGAACAGCTGTGCTTTTTGCAAAGTGAGAACTGCATTGCTTTAATGGCTTTTCACTGAAAACCTGCAGCCTTGCAAATGGCTCTGCAAACTGAATATTGCGTGAATGGAATGCTTGACTGTTACAAGAAAACATATAAAAAGTTGAGCACACAGAGGACCTGCCTCCCATCATTAAATAACACAGCTGGCCTATGTTCCCACTAATACTTTCCTGTGGAATTTTCTCTCTGCATCACTTGAAGTCCTCACCATCATCCTGTGTTGCCCTTTCCCATTTTGTGCTTGGCCTGTGTTTTCAGTGGAACTGAAATGTGCCTGCTCTGTTTTGCTTATGCTTAGGGGTGGGCACAGCCGGATTTGGATTCACCACATTTTCAATGAAACATTTCTCTGTCTTCTGTGCAAACCCCAACCCCTTCTGACCATGGAAAATGTTTTAATTTTTTTTCCCCTGTGTATGTGAGCTTTCACCCATTGCTCTACTTCCTGCTTTCAGCCAAAACATTGAGGGGAAGACATCAAAAAGAGAGAGCAAATGCAAAGCAGTAATTTCATAGAAGAGGCCAATGGGCATGACAAGCAGAACCTTTACTGACTTCCCACATATGCACCTGACCTTGAAATGTAGAATGCTGCTTTCTTTCTTCAAAGGCTACATTTCTTTATTTTTCTTCCTTTTCCGCAGTAAAACCCAACTTCATGTGGATTCTGCTGAAAAGCCAAAAGTATCTGAATTAGTAACTTGAACTTTGCACACCTCTATAGATCATCATAGCAACTTTTGTCACAATTATATTCAATTAAAGAAAGAGGATTTTAACTAGAGAAATCAGTTGTACTGCAATAGTGTAAAATTGAGAACAAAGCCTTTACAAACTGTTCTGAAAGCTTTCATCAACAAGCCAGGATAGCGAGCAATCTGATTTGAAGAAATGCAAGTGCAATGATACTTTATATCTTCAATGCATCATACATCAATATGTAAATGTTTGCCAGGAACCAATAATGTTTAAGAACAATCTAGTACTGTCCAGTAAAATTACACCTAACTCCTAATGGGACTCAGTGACAGAGTGCAGGAGTTTTGTAGCACAGAAGCCTGCATTTTGATAAATGTTTCTTGTTCATTTTTTGAAATAATGACCAGCCACACTTTTTCTAAAAATCCTATCTGATGTCAAGTTATCTGCAAGATGCACAGTATTTGCCTTTTCATTTTCTTTCAGCATCTAACAAAGTAAATAGTGGAACTATTTATTACAAATACAACAGAGTGTATCTTTGCTGATATTACTTTAGCTCCAAAACCATTTCATTTAAGATCTGTTCTTGGGATTGCTACCCAGCAACTGATCTTTATCTTTACTCTCTTTCCCTACACAATGCGTGTCTATGCTGAATATTCATTGTTCAACCAGTGGAAAAAAGAGACAGGAATTCAGGTTTTGGTGACACTTAAAACATCCCTTTTGGAGTGCTTTCTAATAGTTCCTCCACTGGCTTTTCAGTAGCTTCTCCATAGTTTTTAGTAGTTACTTCTGAAGGACAAACATACTACTCTTGACATCCGTAAAATACAGCCATTGTAAGGACAGTTTCCTGGTGGAAGGCTCTTGCTTATATGAGGATAACTTAAGTTTGTGATCAATTTTATCATTTAATGTGTGATGTCTTCAATTAAGATGGTGGTCTTGCACTCAAATGCCAGGTCTTTCTTCATTTGATTTACAAATTACTTACCATGTTTTTGCCACTGCATAAAAAATGGGCTCAGCGAGTTTTCTAGGTATTCTGTCAAAATGTTGAGCAGATAAACATTCACATTAATTTGAGAATATTACTATTAAAAGATAAGTAGCTGCCAGATCACTCATAAATAAATCTTGTTAGTATCCTGTAAAGGAGATGATTCCACTGTTTTCTTAGTGTTTTTCTCAAAATGTTTTATCCCATGAAAAGACTGGTGAGACTAATTTCTTGCCGGTTTAAAAGGAATTATCAAAAATATGTTTTATGATCCACTCCATGTGTGAACTGAGCCCCTTTATGGTAGATGTCACAAACATATAATATTCCCTGTTGACTGTCAGCAGTCAGTAGAGAATCTTATTTGAGTTTTCTCCTAATTTTTCTTCCATTGCTTTTTCATAGTAACTGAGCTAAGCCAAGTGCATTTGAAAAAACTGCAAGTCAAACTGAAGATGAATAGGTCACATTCATAATGTTTTGTTTGAAGTTTCAATCGAGCTGATTTGTGTTATCTATAAATCCAATATAAATTTTAAAAAAATGAAGTAAAAAAACCAAATCAAACCAAAAGTTTCTGCTCTCTGTCTACTAAGTTCAAAGCTGTTTTCCCCTTGACACAGTGCAGGAACTGGAGCAGAGGTCTTTCATTTGCTGGGTGCCCCAAGCAGTGCAAATTAAACAGAGTAATTCTTTTACCCTTAAAATCAGTAAACATTTAATACATCCACACAAAGAGCAGTGACTTTTCATAGAGGAAGAACAGCACAGATGATGTTTTGATTCTTAGGACAGTATCCCAGTAGTAAAAAATATGCTTTCAAATCCTCTCCAACAGGGGAGAGAAAGGAATGGAAGTATTTTGTCTGGGCATGGGGGAATATTCTACTCCTCTACTATATGACTATGCCTCAGACTTATATCTGATTCAAAAAGCTGATTGCAAGATTCAAAACATGCATTTGTTCCAGCTGCATACCTTACACTAAATTTTGGTTTCTCTCTCTAATAAAATCTCTGGATGATCTATTAATTGCATCTGTTTTATCAGGTATTAACAATAGTGAGTTGCTGAAAATAGAAGAGTTTGATTGCTGTGTCTGTTGCTTGCCAGTTTTAAAGTATGTCAACTTGAGGTCTAAACCAAATTTGCTGTAGAGGAAAGCATCTACATGTATGGCAGATGTATAGGCTCTCTCTACAGCCCATGGAAAATGACTCAAGGCAACCAGAAAATCCTAGAAAGTGATTCTTCACAGCTTAAGATGGCCCTAAGGCTGAATTTGAACACCTAACCATAGTTTTGTAGGTTTCCTACATACATGCATCTGTTAGAGATGGATCTCTAAGGTTCAATGCCACATCCATCAGTCTGTGTGGATGTCTTGGATGTCCTAGGATGTGTGAGCAGCAGAAATGAGCACCTGCCTTGGCAATTATGATGCTCCATTGTTTAGAGGATTAGCAGACATCTGCAGACTTATATATTTGGATCTAAATGTCAGACTGTACTTTCAGAGTCCTATCTCATTACATTTGAAATAATCCATCTTGATGGAGACCAGACTCATTACTTAAGCCAAGTTCTCAGCTGCCTTGTGTCACTGATAAACACAATAGGTGGAGTTTACTATTGAATATGACTGAAACTGCAAGTACAGCCTGTACATAACAGAATGGCAGGGGGCTGAGCACAGACTCCCTAATGGGAGTGATTTCTTCATTTATCATGTTCTTTCCTCCTTGCTGAAGAAGAACTTTGCTGAACTTGCAGTTGTTAATGTGCTGGACAAATGAGCCCAGTACTTTGCATCATAAAGAAGAAATTTGCTATCCTTGAACCTAACTGAATGCCTAGGACATAGTTTATCTCTTTAGAACAAACTTCGGTCCTTTTCATCATGTTTATTCCTCTTAAAATTCTCTCTCCTGGCCAATGAAATTGCTTTTGTATATATGTGTGCTAGAAATACTTACAATATGGTATCTTCTGTTGTCAAGCCATGCTTATTTTCAGAGTGATAATATGCTAAGATGAGCACTATGATGAAAGACTTTAAATATGGCTGTACACAGAACTGCCTGTATGTATGTATTGCTTTAGAAAAACAATAAAAAGGGGAAGCAAAATTTTAATGATTTTAGGTCATGTTCTGAAGTCAGAGGTTAAATTAGCAGGGTAATTGTGTCTGAGTTCATGAAGTAAAATTAAAGATTGTGAGGTAGATTGTTTAAATAGCTCAGCAACATACATGAACAGAGGCAGTAGAACAAGTAAATCTCCTCATAATAAAAGTTTTTTATTTGCACTTGAAAAAATTAGTTGAATTCATTTTTATTTTCTTTATTAAAAGCCAACATGTTGGCGTGTGTATAGGAGTTTTTGTTAGAGTTCTCTAAGATTCATTTTCAAAAATCCCTTACAAAATATGCAGAAAGACTTCTTTTTGCAAATTCTAAAAATGGTATAACTTTTCTTGCAAGTAGCATTCTATTGCTGGGAGGGTTTTGTGTTGGGTTTTTTCCCCATTTTTCTCACCTACTGAGTAATGAACTCTTGCATAGAAGCTGTGAAATTAATCCCCTGGAGCTGGAGCCATTTGCCTTAGCATAATTTTTTAGAGTTTACTTGTGAGGAGGCAGATAAAAAAGCCAAAAAAAAACCCAACAACAAAAAACCAAAAAAAACCTATGTTCCATACTATATGTGGTGCCAAGCTGTTCTTTGACATTCACTCTGTCAGCATCATATTACCATGTCTTACAAATCCACTACCTTTTCGGATCACATTCACCACTTCAAAGTCTTATCTTTGTTTTGTGATTAATTTCAAGGTGGGGTTTCTACTCTCTGCATGGATTTTGAAGCATTGTATCATTATATGTTATTTCCATTTCCCTTTCTGCTCTTGTCTGTGTCATTCCTGGGTCTTCTTGCTTTTTCAGGTTGGTGGAAAAAAAATTAAAGAATATTTTAAAAGTCCATAAAAATATATAAAAATAAAAGTCCTGCTATGCCTGTGTTTAGAAGAAATAACACTTGTGGCTGAAACTTCAGAAAAAGTTTGCCTGAAAGTAAATGCAGCCCCATCTGATGCGCAAATTGATACATTCCTACATTTTCTGCTGCATTCACTGTGGAGTCTATTTTGTTCTTCAGTCTACTGTTTTTAAACTGAAGATATATATGTTCAAGCAACAGTGCTGTTTGGAAGTGTTTATTTGCAAGCTCTTGAGCAACTTCTCAGACTCCCCTGGGGTGATGTGCAAGCTGCCCTGGCTTAGGTGGGACCCTGTTGCTTGGTTTGGCCATGTCACTTCCGAGTGTTGTGTCACATCTGCCAACAATGAGACCAGGTCTTCCTGCAGGTGTGCAGAGAGAGGCATCTTCCTATGCATTCCCCTGTCTGTGAAAGCTGCCTGGCTTGTAACTAACAGCTGGCAAACTGATTCCAGGTCAATAGTAAAAGGCTGTGATGGACACCTCTTTCTTCTCACACCCCAGGGAAGTCAACAGGGACATCAGAACTAGTTTCCCTGAAGACACTCTGAACACAAGTCTAGGACGTATTTCTACTACTGAAGGGAGTGGATCATCACCACTGGTTGTCTTCCTGGTGTCATTCACATCCCTATTATTTCAGCTTAGAAGCAACATCATTTTGTCATTGTATATACAATGTGCAGAGCAAATAAGCCAGTTTTAAGATTTTTGCTGGCCTTACTTGGATTGCTGCTCTTCCTTTGCATGATCTCTTCATCCTTTGCTAAATACAATCTGTGCTCAGTGTTGTAAGTGGGTGTGATACAGGAGCTGAGGGAGCATTTCTACCAGGAAGTCTCAGACCTTGTTCTTTCAATTAATCTATGACTCAGTGCACCAGAGATTAAGATTGAGCAAGGCAGCAGGGAGATTCTCAGACATGTTTCCCCTTCTTTCCCTCATGGCCATTGTCACGCTCTCATTCCATCTTGTTGATGGAAAAGATTATTTAATAGGACTTGTTGCACTAGGATAAAGGGTAATGGTTTTAAACTAGAAGAGGGTAGATTTAGACTAGATATAAGGAAAAAATAATATTATGAAGGTGGTGAAACACAGGAACTGGTTTCCCAGAGAGGCTGTAGATATGCCATCCCTGGAAACATCCAAGGTCAGGTTGGACGGGGCTCTGAGCAACAGAACAGCTCAGGCTGGAAAGGAAGACCTGGAATTGGATCAGTCTGGATAGGCAAAATTTTTCCTCCTGGAACAGGGACCTTGGCTTCTGACTTTTAAGCTATCTCTTCACCAAGTTCTGTCTTCCCAGTTGCTCCAGATTAACAGTTTATTCATGGGTAGTGACATAGGCATGTGCAGGAATGCATTACTGCATAAATTATGCCTGCCCTGCTGGGTACTTCAGGGTTTTATGTAGGGACTAAGCTGTGCCAGGGTAAATGCTGGTTAGAAAACAAGATGAACAGCTTCAGAAGGCTGGCAACAAGTAGGAGAAAGTGTACAGTAGAGAGCAAAAGGACACATCAGTTGTACTCACATATGTTCAGAGTTGTCGGGAGAAATGGACCTGGAGTCACCATCTGGGTAACTGAAGACAAGAAATCAAAGGATGGCAGTGGGGGGCTGAGGAAATTGTAGACAAAAGGTTACATGGCTATGAATCAGGGCGTGTCAAAGGAATTTTCTGGAATAAAATGGCTTAATTTTAAGTCTTGATGACTGCATCATCTGTGCCTCAATGAAGAGGACCACAACACTTTTTGTGAAGCATTGGTGAAGAAGTCTGCATTTGAGTCATGAAGCCTATAATGCACTGCATTTATGAAAGATTTCACACATTCACCATCACTGAAAGGATGTAATCCATGATGACCCTTCATTTCAATCAGAGAAGAGCAGATTACTGTTCCAGAAATCTCCATGTTAAGGTGTACTAAAGAATACATACTCAGAGGAAAACTGAGAAGGTTGTATCTATGTACAATGAGCAGAGGTTATTTTTCCCCTCCAGAAATAGTCCAGCAGAAAGGAGAGGTCAGTGAGTTTCTGTGAAAAGGAAAAAAAAAAGAAAAACCAAACACCAAAGCAAAACCCCCAAACCCTAGATTCCCTCTCTAATCTTTCTGAAAATGTTATACTTGTGGTGTTCAAGTTGGGGATGTAGGCAGCTAACAGAAAGTACTGAGGTTGGAATAACACAGGGCAAGAAAATAGTTGCTACTGAAGAAGATATTTTCCCTGGGATACTGCTGGATATCTTTTGGGCAACTACAATGCTGCAACACTAATGTGAAGTGTATTCCCTTGTCTCCTTCACCCTCAAATCCATAAAGTTTGGAGGTTATTTAGTTGTCTCTTGTTGCTTTTTTGTTCTTCTGTGAGCATTTGCTCACAGAAGGGAAAGATGGGGCTGAACGAATGGGAAGATCAGAATTCTAACTTGGACAGATATCCCATTTAAAACAGACAGCTAACAAACTGTCATTATCTTCTGCTATTTAATCAATAATGCAACTAATTACACTCTCTACAGGCAGGTATTTTAATTATTTTACTTCAGATGAATTAGGTACACTGGACTTTCATTTTTCTAGCCAAATTATCAGAATGACAAAACATCAAGCCATCTTTGTCTACCTTTTCCCAGTTTGAAACTCAGTTTGCTTTGATTAGTTTTGAACCCGCGGCAGTGGGTCAGGTACTATGTAAATGGGAAGCTGCCAGTTGGCTTCTTCTGTTGGCCTGTGTGCATTTCTAAGAGGGATTGCCACTAATTTTAAACTCAATTCTCTGAATAAACCAACCCTATAATATAAATAGAAATGGAAAGAATACAGACTCCATCCTTCCTTCACATTTCTACTGCTTCTTGGTAGCTGTGGAGACTCCTTACTCACATTGGTAGTTTCTTAAGGCACTCAAGGAATTACTGTTGTAAAATGTGCTTGTGTGGCATGTATAGCAACATTCACTAAACTTCAGATTCCAGATAATGGAAGGCAGTGTGGAGTTGGTGGGGTTTTTTTGTTTTTTTTTTTTTCAGAAGCAGGAAATCAAGCTTGAGTGGGACTGATTCCAAACACTGACCAATTTTATCCTGACTCCAATTTTGCCTTGACCTTTCCTGACTAATGCAAAATGAGGCTAGCTATGTGGAGAAGTTTTTTTTTTTTTCAGTGTTTATACTGTAAGAGTCATGCTGACTCAAACAGAACTAGGTTTGTGCTCTTCCAGTGAGCCACATAATAGATCCTTTGAGAGGAGCAGTGGAGGTAGTGTGGAAGGTCATTGACTCTCAGTCTCTGTACATGCCAAGAGGATGCAGACGAAAGGTGGTGAATTCACACAAGTCAAAAACACCTGATCACAAGACACAAGAGGGCAGCTCAAAAACAGGAAGAGGCAGCAAGGTTCTGGGACTTCCTCAGAAAGCCATAGGTATGCAGACAAACAAACACACACTCCACCTAACACAATTTTCTTTTTTAAGAAAGGCTTTATTTACAGAATTTTGCAATCAAATCAAATTTGATCCAACTGAGACTAAAACAGATTTATGGGCTCCATTTTGGCAGTCCATTTGGCTGGCCCTCTCCACACTTCTGAACTCCTTCTCCAAAGTGTGTATTGTCATTGCAATCCTTAACTCATATGAGAACTGTTGGAGATTCTGGGTCATCTCATCTAGGTGAATAATTTTGTTGTCACACCTATAATGCTGTCAAAGATCAGGAGATAAGTGCTTTGAGCTGTGTCTTAGCTGGGTCCTCCAGGCTCTGTCTCTGTGTGGTTAGCAGAGGAAAGGAGACATGATACCAAAGTTAGGCACTTATTGTAGGGGGTCTCCTTGCTTGCAGGTCACAACCACCTTTTCCACTGTGGCAGTGCTCTGGAGACAGCAGGGATTGTATTTTCTCATCTCTCACTTCACCTTTCGACATCATGGTAGGCAGGGTAACTCAGCCATCTAAGTGAGATTTGTTTCACCCAACATTAGTCATCTAAAAACTGAAAGATCAGTGTAAACAGGTCATCCAAGCTCCCTCTCTGCTCCAGACACCCTGACTCATAACAGGCCCCTTAACTCTTGGAATGGATGAATCAGGTTACCCTCTCTATCTTCCCATGGGGAGCAGAGGGAGTTGAGATAGCAGGTTTTCACAAGTTTTCTTAAATCCTGAGAGCTTGTTAGGCAAAGTTTGCCCTTCTCTGGTGCCCCTTCATTTTGTGTGGGTTCTATTCCCTTTGCCTTCAAACTCCTCAGTTCTGGGGAAAGCTGATGCTGTGGGAGAGGACAATGCCTTCAGCAAAGCTGCACTTCTCTAACAGATGCAAAGCCAGTAGGACTATTCACATGCATTAGGTTACATGTATAGTGCAGTGGCTATGTGATTTGTTAGTGTTAATCTGCATCTGTTTCTTTTTATTGTTGCTTGGGGGCATGTTTGTACAAAGAATGGCCATTTCAGCAAAGCCTACATGCTCCCTAAATGCAGATCTGAAGTCCTGCCAAGCATCTGTGGATGGGAAGAAGTCAGTGTTGTGAATAGCATGTCCCTTCCTCTCATTGTCATTTGTATTAAATTAGTGATATTGCTGTAGTGCCTAGAGGCTGCAAATTAGGTTTAGGGCCTCATTCTGCTGGGCCCTGTGCGGGCAAATCAGATGACACTGGCTCTGCCTTAGGCAGCCTACGGTTTTGCAAACCTGCCACCCAAATGTACTTACAAGACCCATTTGATTTTGAGGGAAAGCATGGGAAGAAGGCCTGTCAAGGCAGATTTCTTTTGCTATTTGTAGCATGCAGAGGGGTAAGCAACCACATTGCACTGGTCAGAGCCAACGAGAGCAAACAAAAGGTCTGGCCAAACTGCTAGCTGCCTGCCCCTCTGAGTGTCTGTACTCAGCAAAGGGCAAACCTTGACACTGTCAGGCTGGCAACACCTGCAAGTCCAGACACAGGTGCTGTAACCTCTGTAGGGTGAATATCCCCCTAGCCCTCCTACGAGCAGGCCTTCTGCCATGGTCTACATGCCCCGTGCTGGAACCTGCTCTCTGAG
This sequence comes from Calypte anna, assembly GCF_003957555.1. Classification (NCBI taxonomy): domain Eukaryota; kingdom Metazoa; phylum Chordata; class Aves; order Apodiformes; family Trochilidae; genus Calypte; species Calypte anna. The sequence goes on from NC_044244.1 coordinate 91,273,348, forward strand.
CAAACAGAAAGGCACAGGCTTCACAGTGGTGTGATAAGAATCAGCCACCAATCTGCTAAAACCAAAGGGATAACATTAAATGGTACAACATATTTTAAAGGGGCAAATGAAATGCTGTGTTGGTTCATCAGCGGCACTCTTATTTTTGCTACTTCTTTTTGAAGCAAGTATTTTTTCAATATTGGGAACACAACTGGTCAGTGGTAATTCTCTCATATGTCATTTATCACAAACATTTCCATTTGTAGTAATGCAGTATTTCCTTTCCCTCCCCCCCTTTGCATGCACTGCAGTGTAAAAGATGATGTGTGTTATATGATGTTATATGATGTGTGTGATATTGACAGACCACAGGCAGGTCAATACGCTAAAATTCTGATGTTTCTCATACTCATTTCTGATAATATTCTGCAAGGTCAACAAAAGTTTTTCCTTTCCCAAAATGTCTTCACTTTCTCCCCTTTTATTTATATCTGGGTGCTTTGTGTATTCCTTGTGTACTTGGACTAGGACAGTTATTGATTCTGACATTGATACTGACTTAGAAAAGTATTCATTCCAAGCTCTGCATGGAAATAAAACACTTCTATCTTGAAAAGATGCTGTGGATTTTGCAAACAAATGTAGACAAGAGAGGGCAGATAGCATTGTGGGCCTACTGCTAAGCATCCCTTTGATGTGTCTGGCCTTTCTAGCTGCAAATGGATTTCCAGCTCAGGTCTGTGAGGGGCAGAGCTAGGAGACTGAGCAGCACGGAGTGAGTGCCAGGCTGGCACAAATATTAGATGTCGCCTTTCCCCTGCTCTGTGAACCTGCAACGATCCCTATGAAATGGAAACCGAAGCTATCAGCCTTCCTGGTGTAAGCAGCGAGCATGAACTCTCTCTGAACTCAGTGTGTGTTGAAGTCTGGAGCAGTTCAAAAGGAAAGAATGAAAGAATTGATGAAGACAAAAACTGTGTAGCTTCATGTTCTGGGTAATGGTGCCTGCACTGCCATGCTGGCTCTGAATGCTGTTACAGCATGAAAAGGGAACATTATGTTTACGATTCAGGTTTTTCCTGAGGCTCCTTGGATAAAGCTCTTGCTACCTTGCGAGTGCTACAGGTCAGATAGCTGGGCACATCATAAAACAAAACACTGCTGATAAATAAGGCGAACAAGAACCCTGATTCCTGAAGTTCTGGTATTCTTTTTTTTCCTATCAAAAATCTGTCGGAAGGAGTCTGATGGATGCCTATGTTTGCTCTCACTGGAGACAAATGGCTCTTCTGATAATTTTATCTTGGGGGCTGACCTTAAACTGCCAAATTCACTCCATTTAATATATCTGCTGGCTTAAAAAGCAGTTTGAGCATGATCCCAGGATGTGCCAGGTGCCTGGGATGCCTCTTGATGTAAATTGGGGAGGTGGGGTGCTCAATGTCCCGAATGTGTGTGGGATGAACAACTGGAGTGTTTATCCAGAATGTGCCCATTGACAACACCACTGGGAAATTGCTGCTGGGTCTCTCCAAGGCAGATAAAAACCTGGGTACTTTGAACTCTAGTAAGGAAATTGCCCTTTAAAAGATCCATTTCTCAAATTAGACTTTAGCTTTCCTCTCTCCTTGTCGTTGGCATCGTTAAAGTATGTTCTTTGGTGGCAATAGTGATGCATAGCTGGAATGTGATGGTGATTACTGCTCCCTTTGTGCAGTGGAGCATTTTAATACATTACTCTGATGTTCCTCAGGAAAAAAAAAGGCAAACAAAGAAATGACTGTGTATGTTTTGATAAGGCAAATCAGAGAAGGATAAACATTTTCTAACTGCTATTTTTTTACCAGGTGCATAAATATTTATAATTGAAACCTGCGCCTATGAGATGTTCACATGGTCAAATAAAAAGGTTTAAACGCAATAGAGCAGCACATGCAAGAAATTTTTCTATAAAGGATTGTGTGTCTTTCACTCAATTCAATTCAACTTCCACTGAATGCTCCTCACTGCTGCAAAGGAAGCTGGCAGTCTTTCTGGATTGGGAGCATTCAGTTCATTTCAGGGTGTATAAATGTTCTGCTTGCCCATCCAGTGCCTCAAAATTCATAGACAATAACTAGTCAGAAAGAAATAAACATAATTAATTAAATGTAATTCAGTTACATGAATTCTGGCATTTGAAATTAATCCTATAACTGTATATCTTTAAATGAAAGACTTTGGACAACTCTCTTTACATCAGAATTCATGTTTGCTGTTGCTTTTATTTTTCTGCCTTCTCATCTGTGAAAGTTTTATTCAGAAGTGTAACTTTTTTGTAGGGAGAACTGCAGCTGTGAATGCTCTGGCTTGTATTTTTGGATGCTAAAAGAATAAAGGACCTCAAAGAAAATTGATTCTCCATTTTTTTAATTATGTGGCAGACTGAAATCCTGGCATGAACTTCAGGTGTGTAATGGCATGTTAGGTCCAGACTATCTTTATTTATTCTTGGCTATCTAAAAGTCAGCTGTGGACAGCTGGTCACCTATAACCCATGGAGAAAGAGCAGCCCCAGTGGGCAAGTCAAGTTTTGAGGGCAGGGGGGTCTGAGGGCACCTAGTTTTTTGATAACTGATGTTACATGAAACAAACCCTGGTTAAAGAGCAATGGGAGAGGAAGGGCTATGCCCTGCACTGCCCATCAACCTGGGAAGTGCCAGAAGTTTGACCTGACAGCAACAGGACAGCCTTTGTTGCAACAGAATCTCCATCTTACTCTTGGTACAGTTTTATGGCAACTCTGCATTGCCAAATAAACAAACAAACAAAAATTAAAGACCAAGATCTATAAAAGAAAGATGTAACTAAACAAATACAGGAAAGATAAGGAAAAACCTCTTGATTAGAAATAAAGACAGGGATGTAAAAATTATGGTCATCATACAAGGGTGTGTTACATGTGTTTTTGTTATGCATCTTGGATGTTTTATCAAATGCTGATACATAATATTCATATACAGCATATATGAGTGGTGATCTCACTTATGATATGAGACAAATGAACATTGCATGTTCAGTAAAACTTCACTGTGGAGTCTCTTTGAAAAAATAAGAGATGTAAACAGACAGGCTTCTCCAATTACTCCTGTAAATAGGGAATGAACACAGGGAAGTCAACAGGGCTCTCACAATTTAATGGTGAGTGGCTGGGATTCTTGCTCTAGCCTTCCCCAGTGCATGGTAACCACTGCCATGAGAAACAGCTTTGGTTTGCTGGATTTCACCCCCCTGCTGGTTAAAAGTAGTTTGAAATAGCACCAAGAACATTGCCAAGATACTTGGCAATGGCAGGGCTTCAGTGGGATGAAGGAAAGTGGTTGAAAATTTGACTGACAGAAAACATGGCAGTATCTTTCTAGTGTAATCTTCTTCCCAGAAACCTATCAAACTGCATGGTGTTGACAAATGACCAGTTAACAAGCCATCTTACCCCACCACCTTCTGCCACTGTGTGAAGAATAAGGCAACTCAAAAATTCTGGTGAGAGAAAGGGGGAAGGAGAAGTGAGTGAGAGAACAGTCTCTGAATAAATGTCTCTGTTTTTAAAGGGTATTTTTAAATTCTCTGCCAACTATTCATTTCCCTCCACCTGGAAAAAAAAAAAAAAAAGACATTGTAAGGATCTCTGGGAGGGCAAATAGCAGGACAGCTCTTAGTGGACTCCACAGCATTTGCCCCTGCCTCCCCCAGCTGGAGAGCCCAACAGCTGTCTTCATAAATACTGTCACTCAGGATTTGAATAGTTTTACATAATCTGGACTGGAGTGGGGAATCCAAGCTTTTTGCTGGTCAAGTGGCAGGTGGGGAATTTAAGCTCTTATAATAGGGCCACAATTGCTGCTCCCACAGGGATTTTCTTTTACTGTCTATTGATTTATTATAAGCTCCACAGTAAAGACCCCAGGATTAAAGAAAGGGTGAGAGACGATGTATTCTGGAGGTCAGAGGGGTGAAGATGTAGAGAAAATCTGATTCTAACACACTTCTGCTGCATCAACCTAGACAGACAGCCCATGTGCCCTGTTTGTGACCCTGTGCCAAGGAAAAGCATTTGAACTGCAGGGTTACCAGCTGATACAAGAAAAGGAGAAGCTGTTATTTTGGTTAGAGGGATTTTGGTTTCCTTTTTCTTTTAACTTTTTAACATAGACATGCTTGCCTATCTCCTTATGTTTTCTCACTTCTGACCATAGTCCATGCCTTTGCCATGACTGTGTCACCTGAGAACTGACTTTTCCAAGACAGCTCAGATCCTGTCTGCTGGTATGAACTTGTAGGAGTCCCCTGAGATCCCACAGACCTGCACTTATTTACTCCAACTGAGGGCCTCACACAGATGCAATGGAAATGTCAGGGATAAATCACAATTTAGGAGATGTAGATCTAAGAGAACATCAAAGGAAGCACAGAGTACGTTGCTTCATAATTATACAGGGACAGTGTAGTTCAGGATTTTTGGAATAAGAGCTCACTGGTAGAGTGTGCCAGCCTTAAGCAAATACAGTAAACTAAATAGAGCGGGGATTAAAGTGAAAAATACACATTCTTTTGATTATGTTTAGCTGACTATCCCTGCTGTTTGCATTTGCTGTGACATCAGCCTTCAGGTGGGGGCATGTTTACATGTTAAAACTAATGAACCTTGATTGCAAGGAACCTGCCCTTCAGCCTCCTTCTTCCTCGGCAGTGCTGGTTCCAGCCAGACCGCGCCCGGGTTCTGCCTGCTCCACCGCCCCGACGCCAACGCCTGGGTGATGAACTGCTTTTACACAAAGCAAACTTTCATTCACTGGGAACAAGTGCAAAGTGTCCTTTTCTGGGAACAGCTGGGAAAGCTGTAACCCTTCCTCAGCCTGCGCTTACTTCACTTCAGGCTCACGCTGGGGTGGGGATAGAGTCGGAAGATTTCAAGCAATGTTTTCCACATCTGTTCACTGGCCGTGGAAAAACATTGCCTTTGACTTTTATCACTGAACAGCTTTTTTCTCTTTGTCTCAGTGTGTCCAGATCTGTCTCAATAAGTACTGATGCCTTGTCACATATAGGAGTAATTTTCTGAAGCTTACCCTTGCCTTGCAAAAGCAATGTGTATATACGCCCTGGCATCCAGGCAATAGCTCTCAATATAGCTGGCTTTTCATACACCTTGTTCTGTCATGTCCTTCGTTAGAGTCCAGAGTTTAACAGGGAATAATAACCATTCTTTTCTTGCCCTAATGTTAAGAGGTACAAGTAACAAAATCCTCATTGCTCTCAAGAATGTAACTATGTACTTAAGACAGTAGTAGCTCCAGTGAATTCAAATAGATTTGTAGGATGGCCTTCATCAAAGGAACCAAAGAAGAAACACACTCAAGATCACAGGTATATCAACCAGGAGCCTAATTTAGTAATATAGTTAAAACTCAAAGGAGACCTGTATGTTTCTTCAATAAAGAACTTCTTTCTATATTGCATTCAATGCAAGAGTACTTTAGTATATCAGATTCTTTGCATTCAAGAAAATTGCAGTAAATATATTTTTATTTCCTTAAATAAGAAAGGAGGAAAAATAATGCCAAGGTTATGCTAAGCACATCGAAAACTATTGCAAAATGAGCTACTCTAGTGGGACAGCTTAAGGAATATTGTAGCAGAGCAGTGGGTAAATTACTGGTTTTGAAAGAGCATAGTGTTTTGTGGGTAACCATCTACAATAATTTTGCTTGATAGTTATAAGGTGGCTATGTGTATTCAGCAGGAATTTCATAGCATCTTTAAAATCTAAAGGATCCTCTAAATTAGCTGAAAGGACTTATTGAAAGCCAGCATAAGTGCCAAGCAATTGGTTATGTGACAGAAATTTTAAATTAGTAGAGTCTGGGAGGTCAAGAGAATCATTGACTACTCTCCCTTCTGCAGCATCCTTTCTTACAGAATACTCTAGTACATAACAGGAAGACAAATATATGTGTCAGCAAAATAGCTCATGTCAGACCAGGGAATCATTGACATCAAGAAGATGGTTATTAGAAAGTGGTGTATTTCTGAGGATACATCAGAGTCAGCTGCAAACAATGATGGCAATTTGGGAGGCAGTATTTGCAATATTGATCTATTTTGATCATGCTTGGACAGCATGAGGAGCCTTGAAGTTTTTACTGCGGAAGAAATGCATCTCACAGATGCCCATTGTTTTTGTTAGGTCTGTCTCAAATGAAGTAATTCCAAGAAGGTGGGGAATTTTACATGAGTTCAGATGAACTAATTACTGCATGTTCTGTCTTGGTGCTCAGTTGAAACATAATTTCCATACTTCACGCCACCTAGCATGGATTAAACCCTGCCTTTAGGTTAGATCAGTGCTTCCTTCATCTTTTCCTCTCCCTTCCCACTCAGCAGCAACCACTGCTTCTCACTCTTTCTAAGGGGCTGGTAGAAGGAAGGATTTAGTGGTTTGTGTTGGGGTGTCATAGTTGCAGGAGGAGGAACGCAGCTGTGCTTGCTGCATGTGCAAGTTGTCCCTCATTCCCTGGGATGAAGAAGTAAACTGGGTGGAAATGCCCTGTGGAACACGGTCCAGGCTCTTAGCTGCAATCTGGACCACATTAACTTCCAGATGGACATGTGCACTCAAGCCTTTTGTCTCCCAGACCAGCACCACAAAACCAGAGAGACCTTCAGTGAGATTAAAAGACAGTAAGTCCAGTAAGTCAAAAGGACATGAAATTTTTTCAAAATATGGAAGTAAATAATGGCAGGCAGAGGGACAGAGTGTGTCACAGAGGAGTTTGGCAAGAATTAAGAGAAAAATACACTAGGAGCAAAAATTTCCAAAATTACTATAATTATCAGAAAAGAAAAGAAAAAAAAAAAAAAGAAAAAAAAAAAAAAAAAAAAGAGTGAGAATATAACATTTCATACTGCTAAGAGTCGGTCAGCCTCTGACTTATGGAAATGAGACTGATATTGGGGATGTACACATCTGTGCTGACCTGCCTTGGTTCTGTTCCATTCTGTGTGGCCTGTCTGCTGCTTACCACCACTAATGCTAAAAGCCATATTCACATTGGAGAATCTGCCCATGAATCTAATCTAGTCTGAACCTTTTTTTTTTTTGTCTCAAAATATTCTTATAACATTATTTGATATGTATGACCAACCACTGGTGATCCTTTCCCTGATGTTATTATTCCAGCCCAGGTCTGTGTAAAAGTCTGATTGAATCTGATGGAGACAAACATTCACTCCTGACCAGGCAAGCCACAGTTCTAGAAAGAGTTGAACTTGTGTTGGACATAGCATTAGTATGTACATGAGCTTTGTCTGCAATGCTAGCACCAATAAAGTCTAAGAAACTATCAGAGGTCAAGGAGTGCTACCTTGACAACATCCCTGTGTCAGAGGAAAATGTTGTGCTCATTCAAATGAGTTCAATATGTCACTTAAGGCACAGCAGCACTCAGCTATCAAAATAACCTTACTGTGGGTGAAGGATGAAGAAAATACTGTATTAGGAGAAATACCATAAAGGTAACCTCAAAGTTTAGCTTTTTTGACAAGAGACTGACCTCAACATTGGTTCTTCAAAAGATTTAATGTGCCTTAGTGAGACAACCAGCCATCTTAGAGATCCTTAAGCCCATCATCCCTCTAGAGGCTCTGAAACTCCCACCTCCTGCAGTGAAGCACAGCTTGGTGGAATGCGACTGTCCTGAAAGCAGTGCATGTGCATTCAGATCTGGGTAACCACTGACTGACCCTGAAAGTTTTTCACAGGGAAAAAAAATCTGTTTTTCATTTGCAATCCCACTTTCAAAGAGGCAGATCACGTGTGAAATTTCAGCTGTTTTAATGGCTAGGATGGAAACAGGGAAACCTCAGAGACCTGCAAAGAATTGTACAAAATATGCTCTTGAAAATGTATTTAATGGTCATTAATCTACAGGAATAGCAGAATGTATAACTTGTGAAATTTCAGTGCTGTTTTTCTTTTTCAGAGCTATCAAGAATTTGGTATAGCATCATCCGTGGATGAAAATGTGTCTCATAAAACAAACTCTATGGAAACTATAGTAAAAAGAAAATATTGAACTTAAGTAGTGGGAGACAAATCACACGAGGTAACACAATTCCTATGAATTTCATATTGTATCTTTTCTCTTTAGACTCAACAGGACACTGAAATCCCAACCAATGGAAGCATATAAAAAATTGTTTAAGGCAGGCACAGATTTCAGTGTCATGTTTCATCTTACAATCTATGTGCATAGATTAGAAAAAATACTATTGCTTTGGTGTAATATATAATTTGCATCAAGTATTTTACGCCACTCTGCGTGGAACTTGGTAGCTACTGTTTTAAAGTAGTGTAATCTGAGTACCTCTGAGTGCCTTTGTGTGAAGAACAAGACAACACAAAATCTGTCCCCTCCTATGAAGGCTTCTGCTTTCTTTGTGTTAGATGAGCAGAGCATCTGATTTTGCCCCTAGAAGCTGCATCCCTGCTGTGGCTTTACAGAGATACATCTACAGATAAAGCTATCCTGGTACCACCTTCCCAGTGCAGACCCACTGACCAAGAGTGGTCCATTTTGAAATGAAAAATGAAGATGCCTACACATGGAAAACTAAAACTGTATCAAATCACCTGTCTTAGCGTGATCATGATAAAAGCAAGAGTGGAAAGAAACCTAAGAACTGCAGCTCTTAGCTTGGCTCTAAAAGCAAAGTCAGTAAGACTGCCAGGAGGTAAGGAACTCTGGCATCATGGAGTCAAGATCAATAAGCACGGCAGGCAGACCTCTGAGCCTTAGCTTGAATTAGTTTTTAAAGATACCAGGTTCCCTGTACAAGCAAGGAAAGCCAAGCCTTCAGGAAGGGGTACAGAAATCCGGAAATTTGCACATGACCACCTCCTAAGGTCCTTAGGTCTCTGAGGCAGTTCTGTCATGAGGCTTACAGGAGCTCGATGTCCTGCCTGATGTCATCATGACACAACTCTACTTACTCTTGCCAGAAGGTTGCAAAGCTACCAGCCTTGCACAACAACTTTAGATTTTGGTGGACTGGCATTTTCTCATGGGATTACTTCACCATTAGGTTTCCAGTCACCTCTGTGACCTTCAGAGGGTACCCTGCCTACCACGACTGGTGTTTCAGTGATTATCCATTTTAAGTTGTACAAGTAAATGTGGTTAAAACTACACCCTGGAAATTATGAGGCCAGTTCCAAGTGGAAGAAAGTAATGATGGTGTGTTTGTAAGAGAAAAGGAACTTAGCTGTAATACATCAGTGGTTTATGGCCAGGAGACTGAAGAAGTACAAAAATCGGAAGAGGTGATTTAGATTAGATATTAGGGATAAATTCAAATGTGAGGGCGGTGAGACACTGAAACAGGTTGCCCAGGGAGGCTGTGGATGCCCTCTTTCTGGCAGTGTTCAAGGCCAGCTTGGACAAGACATTGAGCAACCTGGTCTAGTGAAAAGTGTCTCTACCCATGCAGGGTAGATGATTTTTAAGGTACCCTTCCCACCCAGCCCGTTCTAATATTCTGTGATTCTATGAAAACTAGACTAGCTAAATCCTGTCATTTTTCTGACATATTTACACCTTCCATGGTCACTCACACTATGACTGCATGTTTCACTGCTTTGCTTCAGTCACCAGAAATTCCTGTTCCTTAGGGATGTCTGCCTGACATCTCTGCACTGTCTGTAATATGACACAAGCGAATTGACAGAAATAATAGTTCATCTTTCTAAAAAGTTGCTTACATTGCAGTGGTGATCTGGAAAGCCCCATAATTCCTTGGTTCCTGCAAGTCAAAATTTACAGTGATCGTGTGGGCTGGTTGCTTATTCTATATTATGTGTGAGTCATGGATGGGAATTTTCTATCAGATATATGAGTGATGCAAAGCAAGACCCTTTGCTCTTATCTCATACTCTAAATTGCAAAATATTAGAAATTCATTCCTTCTTCAGGAATTACCACATCAGACTGACTTGTTTTGATTTGAAAATAAGATGAGAAATGTATTAAGGATTTTGTTGGGCAAGTAGTGGCTGAAAAGAAGGGAAGTAGCCCTGCTAAATGTTAGCAGCTGAAAGACTGACCCTTCCAAAGAGAAACTGACTCTTGTAATATGATCTTAACAGGAATTAAAACAAGAGAACTTTGAAAGAAAGACCTGGACAGATTTTTTGTATTAAATATTTATATATTACTAGAAAGCTTCTAGAAAGTTAGAGCAGCCGAGAAACACTTCAAGGACTAGATTATTATTAACATTACTATACTGATGACAGAATATGGAGTTAGCAGTACTAAATTTAACCACAGCACTTTAAAAATATTTTAACCTTCCTGCTAGTTATTTGAGAAGGAATATGTTTAAGGAACATATTCTCTTAATGTTGCAACTGCACAATTCCATGTTTTGTCATATTTTGTGTTGAATTTAAATTTGAATGTATTAATTTAAAAATATTTGAATGTAATTAAAGAATTCTTGAAATATTGTTGAGTCTAAATGACTAAATTACATAGGGTCCCAACATTAGCTCTATTTTAGTACTGCTTTTATTTAGAAACATAAATTTGGAGAAGAACTGTGAAATGCCCATACATATGTATATACGTGTGCCCATGTGCCATGTCATATATATGCCTTTATACATGTCATATAAGCACTCAAATTGTAACACCTAGAAAAAGAGAGATCCCAAAGGATACTGCTGAAATCCTGCCTTGTGTAGCAGACAGCTATTGCTTTTGAGTTCAGATAGTGGCATCTCAGCCCTAGAGGCTTTTCTCCACTGTTCATCTACCTACCCATCAAATATATATATAAATCTGTGATACATATATACATATATATATATATATATATAAAGCAACTTTGATTTTTTCTAATCTTCAAAAAGCAACACAAATACAAGCTCTCACAACCTTTGAAGCAGATAAGTACTTCAGCTGAAGTTTGTAAGGAAAGCCATAGCCAAGATTGCCTGCACATTTCTGTTCTTTATGGCTTTTTAGTTGTTTTCAGGGGTTGTATAATTTTGGGGCTGATATTTACTGAGTTTCTGGATTAACTATATGATGTAACAATTGCACATGATGCTCACATAACAAACTGCTTTCTCTCAAAAATCTGTGTTTAACTGAAGGCTGTTAAATTCCAAAGAAGGAAAATAGTTTGGGTGTTGCTTTTTGATACATCTATATGGAAGACCTTTAAAAGGACTGTTTTGGCTAAGCATGAAATAAGCCTTTGCAAGTGAGATATGAGTCTTCCTGGGAAAAATGTCTGTCTGGCTGGGACTCTGATGATTTGGTAAAACATTTGCTGATGCCATGCAGTGAAGCATCTTGTTTTAGCAGAGAATGACAGAGATTACTAGAAGGTCTTTTAGACACTGGATTCTGGAGTCTGCTCTTCCTCCCATACAAATAGAGAGGAAATGAAAAGGAGAAAGGTGATACTGAAAATAAGAGAACCTATTCCTCTGTGACACTCCCATTGCTCCCTAGTATGATCTCAGCAGGAAGTTCTGCAGCAATATCTTTTCTAGTGAGATTATTGATAAAAAGTGGTGGTGCTAAAAGAACAAAAAAGAAATAATCCATGAGTTTTGAAGAAAGAAGTGTTTCAGTAGAAATACAGAGTAGACTGAGATACTGAATATTCTGTTGCTTTTTTATTTTTTTAATCAATCCTCCTCAGCTCATGCTGACATTACAGAAATTTCTAACATAGCCATAGGAAAATAAATAAATGTAAGTAATTAAATGTAACCAGTTTTGTTCAGGCCTGGCAGGGTGTGCAAATGAACAGAATTTCACTAGTAAGCTCTGACAAATTTGTAGCATGATACTTGGTGAGTAGTTCTTTCTTGTGAAATACTTAATCAGATGTAGCAGCCTGTTTGTCAGGTGTTCCACCAGGGACTGACATCTGAAATGATTTGTATTAATAGAATCACAGAATCACAGAATGGTTTAGGTTGGAAGAGACTGTATAGTTCATTTAGTCCAACCACTCCTTCATGGCCAGGGACACCTTCCACACCAGGTAGCTCCAAACCCCTTCCAACCCGGCCTTTAACACTTCCAGGCATGGGTCATGCATAGCTTCTCTGGGCAGCCAGTTCCAGTGTATCACCTCTCTTATAATTAAAAAAATTATTATTTATGTCCATTTTAAGTCTATCCTCTTTCAGTTTAAAACTGTTGCCCCTTGTCCTGTCACTGCAGGTGTTGGTAAATAGTCTCTCCCTTTCTAATATGGCTTTGTATATTGAAATGATGCAATAAGTTTTCTTCAGTGCCTTCTTTTTAGGCTGAACTCCATCTCTCTCAGCCTCTCCTAATACAAGAGATATTCCATGCCTCTGATCACTTTTGTGTCCCTGCAAGAGGTCTGTGCCTTTCTTCTACTGGAGGCCCCTGAGCTGGATGCAGTACACCAGGTGGAGTCTCCTGAGGGTGGAACAGAGGGGGAGAAGAGAATCACCTTCTCCAGCTTGTTCTCCATGCTGCTTTTGATGCAGCCCAGGATATGGTTTCTGGGCTGGATCTTCACATTGACAGCTCATGTCAAATATGTCATCCACCCTTACCCCTAAGTCCTTCTCCACAGGGCTGATCTCAGTCCTTTCATCACCTAGCCTGCATTGATATTGGGGTTTGCCCTAATGTAGGTGTTAGACCTTGCACTTGAGTTTGTTGAGCAAGTTCACATAGGCCCACTCCTCAAGCCTGTCAAGTTTCTTCTGGATGGTCTCCCTTCCCTATAGAGAATTAGCCACGCCACTCAGCTTGGCAAACTTGCATTCAACTGCCTATTTTGTTGATGAAGATGTTAAATAGTATTGGTCCCAATACAGACCCTTGAGGGATAATAGATTTTGTTCTTGAGTATAATTATTATGACTAGATCTTTATCATTGAGGTACTCTTTTTTTTCATCACTTTATATTGTTTTCCAGTCTCTTTTACTTTGCCTTTGGGGTAACCTGATTCTCATTTCACCTTCAAAAGTGAGGTGAAGACCTCTGGTCAGCACTCACTGTGGACCTGACAACTCTGATTATGAGGTTGGCAGATAAATAGATTGATACATTTAGCTTCTATCTGCTAAGGGAAAGGGTTGCATGGCTATATTCCATATTACAGCAATGAGACTCATACTGTGCACAAGGAATTGAATGAGGCATTTTTTATTATTTGAATAGCCTTGCAAACTTTCTCATGGTGAAATTCAATCAGATGGAAATTTCATACCCTATCTCTCATGCCACAAATAAATCTGGAAAGAAAAAATAATTAAAATTAGTCTAAATTTTGCTGATCTACTGCAGTTGTGTTCTTAGAAAGTAATTTCAAAGAGCCCTGGTGTTTATAACTTGATGAGACTTCAGAAAAACAAATATTGAAGGGAAGATCTTTGAAGGAAGGGAGAGAAAAATCTGTGTTTTTCTCTCTCAGGTAGCTGTTAAATGACAGATACAAATACAATCAAAGTGGAGTCTTCCGTGATGTTGAAAGCACCACTTAGTCCATTTTCAGTGACCATATTTTCATATTACCTGACTTATGCTGCATGACAATTTTGTTTTCATGTTGATGGAGACTGACAGGAAATGGTGGAACAGAGAAATAATACTTTACCTTATGCTGTTGCTGCTTCTCCTGGAGTAGGCATATGAGAACTCGGAGGGAGTCAGCATTTAAATCAAAGCAGTTCTGATATGGTGCAACCATGAGTCATATTATTTAATTTAAAATAAAAGATTGAGTATCCCATTCTGGTTTGCAGGTTGAACAAAAATTCTGAAGAAAAGATCTCTTTTTTTTATGAAGTCATAGTCCTTTTAAAAAGGGATGTAACCTCCCAACTGCCCACAGGCACTTGACTGTACCAACATCTCCCCTTTCCTTACACAAACTCTTCCGTGCTTTTGAATGGCTCATAGCTGTCTATGCCAGTAATCTTGGGCAGGAATATCTTTGCTAGAAGAGGCAAATCCTCAAGAATGAGCAGATGCCAGCTCATTCCATGTGGCTGAGCCTGATATGGTAATGTAAAAAAAAATGCTTATTTAAAGAAAACAATCAAACAATTCTCATTTACACAAGGGTGACTCTTCTAAGTACCAATCTCAACTAGTATCAAGGAGAAAGAATTTTGTCCCAGAATATTCAGAAAGATCAGCTGTCTTTAAAGATTAGCAGCCTTAATTTGTACTTGGTCTTTGGAGCTTTTTGTTTCATTCTGGTACTGAGATGCTAAGAGGCCTAGTAACAAAATAATGAAATATCTTTATTGAATAGCTGTGCTGTGGTTGGTCTTGGCATAACTTAGCAACTAATGAAGGCCTTTAGAGCTCAGTGCATCCCTCAGTCTGTTACTACTGGAAGAAATTTAAGACACTAGGAAGTGTATTTGCCTGGAAGCAGGACAGTATTGTACGAGCAACTACTCTGCCTCTCACATACTTTATCCTTTTATTCTTTCTTTCTGTGTTTATCTATTCCTTCAGCCCAATACACCGGCCTGGGGGTAGCTGCTGTCTAATAACTTATTCAGCAATCTTCTAAAAAAGAAGCTGCCCCTGAGTACTCTCATACTCCCCAGGCCCTTTATACAGATAGAAAATTCAATCACTTATGCAAACTGTTTTCTTTCCACTAAGATAATTGTTGTATCCCTTTCTAGGATATATCACAGGGCTTGACTCTATCCTGCCAGGCATCACTTACTCTGAAGAGTGGTCCCCACCCCTCTGCAGCAGATGCTGTGCAGAAATACTGCAGTAACAGTGACCCCTCACTGACCTGAGCTTGGGAGAGCACAGCTTTGCCATAAATGAGTTGCATTTGCCTTGCCACTGTCTGCACTTTCTGGATAATTTCAGGTGTTTGCTGATCCTTTTGCTTGCCTATCTTACAAATATCCTTTTTTCTTTGCTTCACCCATTTATCAACCAAAAAAAAAAAAAAAAAATCTTTTTTTCTCCCTGTTTCAAACCTAATTCATTGTTGATAAAGCTTCTCAGTGACTGCAGAAAATGAAGAAAAGATGCTCTGTACAGATAAAAAAGAAGATTCTCTGAGCCTTTCTTTCTGATTTCATGAAAAAGCTGAACAAATAATAGTTTTTAGGCTACTGTAAACATCATAATTCACATATTGCTGCAAGGTGTGTTTTCAGTAACTTAAGTAGCACTTGTGTTCTTGATGTTGTTTTTACTTTGATTTCCACAAACAGATCCAGGCTTCCTGGAACAAGAACCCTTGCTACTGCAGGCAACCATGTAATGTAATCCCTTTCGTACATACTCTTCTCAAAGCCAGGTGGGATGCTTTTCCCTACATTTCCCCACTGCTGTTCCAACTAACATGATTTTGCCTAATGCTTCCTACAGCTTTATTTGACTCATTATGGCCAAAGGACAGGGCTGGTATTTGAGTAGCTGGTGATTCCTCTGTAGATCAAAACCACAGCTTGTACTGCTGAATTTCTTTCCATTTATACTACTTTATTCCTATTTATCATCCAGATTTTCTTACATACTGTAATTTCTTTTCACATGTTTCCAACACCTCTCAGATTCATGTTATGAAGAAAATTTTATAACTCATGAGTAGATTCTCTGGAAACAACCAAGGAAAAAAAATTAAAAGTGTAATAATTAAAATAAAATGTATCTCATGCCTCGAGATTTTTTGATTTTTACCCTAAGTATTTCCTTCATTTAACACATACCTGAATAGACATAAATAGGAATAGGTATTCCTATGTCTTTAGGTGAAACATACTAAAAAGATGGTCAAAGACCAAACTCTTTCTTCACACTTGGATATGGATGACATTAAAGAGTACATTAAATCAAAGCTGCATTTTTCTCCCTTAGGCTCATCCTCTTTTGGTGATCTGTTTTCTACTCTGTAATATTTTCATTTTTTCCTACTGACTGACATTTGCTCACTGCAGTAGCAAGTCCCTGATAATTGCCTTCTCCCACTGGGCTTGTTTAATGCTACAGAAAGGAAAGGTGTTTTTTGTAGAGTGGAATTGCTGTCTTCAATTGTTGACTTCTATGAACAGCACCAAAAAGGTTTTAAAAATCTAGAAAGGGCAGCAGGCATAAAAGAAAAAAATAAGCTGTAAGGGTTCATTAGCAAATTTCCAAAAGATGTTAGGGACTTGCAGACAGATATAGGCCATGCAAATGCCCTTGGTAATCTTCTGTAACTGGTGCTGAACCCTATGGCTCTCCAACTTGAATAACATTTTCCTGAGAATTAGCTCAGTTGTTGAGCCCTAAGTAAATGTCAAGTTCTCTTTTCCTGTCTTCTTAGGGATTTCCCCTCCTGTTTCAAGTCTGAACAAAGATTTTTTTCTAATATGCCCATGAAATATATTTGAGTGGTAAAGATTTGAAAAGCCTGGATTTCCCCTTTTCTACTCTCAATAAAATAATAGCATTTCCAGTCTTAATTGATATATGAAATATGTTCTCTTCAGGGAACTAATGCATCACACACTAGCAAAAAACAAGATATATGCCTCTGAAGTGAAAACTAGTATCCTTTTCTCTCATAGGCACCCATTCCTCTTCTTCAGTAGAGGATCTCTTCAAGGGACTCTCCTGCCAGGGGGAGTCCTGTTAGAACATGACAATCTTTGCTGAGTTAGGTCATATGTCATTGCTTGGATCAGATTCACTGGAAAAAAGAACCTGAAACTTGTGCTCTTGCATACATCAGCAAACTATGCATCCCAAAACAGTTATGAAGAAAGTGGGATCATAGATGTAATCATTCCTCTATCAGGGTTTTGGAAAGGGCACCGTGTACCAGACTGAATAATCTTTGTCATCACTAGAGAACAGGAGCAGATTTTCACCCTTCCTCATCCACGTGTCTGCAGGGTGACATCTTTATTGTCACATTAGGGCAGGACATAGTGTGGCACTGTTTGCTAGTGCCTAACATGCTCCTACTGGGAAAGTGGCTGCAGGAGAAAGGTGAACACTAATGGCTCATCCCCCTGTATCCAGTGGGACAGACCTTGGCTGGGTTTGGACTCATATACCCCAGGTGTCTTCACACATCAGCCACACACTATAGAAAGCTACCTCTAGTAGAATGCAAACCAATCTTATTTGTGCCCTGTGCTGTCCCGAATACCCCAGAAGAATAGGAAAGGAAAAACAGGGAAAGCCAGAGTTGATTGTCTCTGCCAGAGATGCTGGTGTGAGAGCACTGCAGGCTGTTCTCATGCTTTCCCTGCCCTCTTGCAGAGGTGGAGTGCTGCATGGAGACGAAAGGCACCTTCTCCAACAGGATTAGGTGAGAAAAGGGAGGAAGACATTTATTCCACTAACAGTGGCTGTAACTGACAAAGGATTCAGTACTTCTATCTACATCAGTGATGTATAGCTAAAGCAGCAAATTAAGGCAGGCAGGCATTGAGAAAACTAACCTGTATCAACACATAATACAGAGTTTCTTGCTGTTTCTGTGCTTACTGTTTATGTAGATACTTGTACTGTGGAAAATGCTGCAGATCTACCTATTAATGGTATAGGCCAATGCACCTCTGTATCACAGCCTTTCAAAAACCCATCATGCTTATTGATGAGTTTCATTTCATAAGGGGGTGTTACATTCATTACCAAAATCCGTGGGCTCACGGTTTGGTGCTTCTAATCAGGTTGCAGAGACAGCTTGGTTTGTATTACACCAGGTCCCCTGTACAATGGATGAAGGCAAAGAAAGGAGAGGTGTAAGGTATGGAGTCCAGCCTTATACTAGTGGCTAGATTTTACCAATAAACCTGAAAAATCCCCCATCTGACCTAAATTGAAAGTGGAACTCTATTTGCTGTAATGGTAATGATCAAAGCCTTTCAGTGTTGCCATTATCAGCCAGCCTAAAGAAGCAATGTTAGCAGCAGCACTGGCACATGGGCCTTCTATCTTAACCAAGATCAATTTTAAATTACTCAGTGAAACAGAAGGTACAAAATGTCTCAGGTATGACTTTACAGAGTGGTTTCACAGAGCTTGCTAAGGGTTTCTGACCACATTTTTAGCAGAGGTTTTTAACAGGATGCAGGATGTGGCCTTTTTCTTTGACAAGTGTATCTAGAGAAAAATAACCTTTCATTACCCATAGTTTGTGCACATGAGCATATTTATACACAAACAAGCACCAGGGGAGGAAACTGCTCAGTGTTCTCAGTTTTGCAGCTCAGCTGTTTGACTTCATTGTGTGCCCAGTAATCTGCCCAGTAATCTGAGAGCACATAGCAACATAAGTGTTGCTGGGCCAAAAATAGTCCTGCCTTCAGCAAACTTTTCTCACACTAACCCTGAGCAAAAGCATATGTAGGAAATGGTGTCTGTCAGATAACAGCTGCTAATTATCAGAAAATGGGTGAATGCCTGATTGGCTTTCATTAGTGTTACATGCAGTGAAGAAGTCAGTCGCTTACATGTCCAGTCTTTTTACAGTATACAGTCTCCATTATTGGTTATTTTAAAATTTCAATATTGCTTAAATTGGTTAACAGAGCTATTTCTGCTTTCTTTCCTACAGCAGAAAGCAACCTAATTTTCCATTATAATATTCTTTGCTGGATTTTCTACCTCTAGGATTTCAAGAAAATGAAACAGCAAGGAAAATTCTGTTTCTGAGATTATAACAAGAGCAGAATGCTTCTGGCCAGTAATCTGTATGAAATTGTTTTGAATAAAATGCATGATGCAGTTTGCAGTGTTTCCATGTATTCATTTAATACATATACACACAAAGGCAATGAAACAAACTACAAAACTTCCATAGAATTAAATGGAGTGTGAAGTCCTGACTATGAGGACAACCACAGCTTCATTTACTTCTTATATCCAAGTGTAAAGCATACGGTAAGTACCTTGTCACACAGACAAGACAAGGGGCAATGGGCACAAGTTGCTCCTGGTGAGATTCTGATTGAATGCATGAGGAAAAATTTTCACTAAGAGGTCAGTCATTGGAATGGACTCCCAGGGGAAGTGGTGGATTCCCCCATGTTGGAATTCTAAGTCTCATCTCTACAGGGTGCTGAGACATATATAAACAGTAATATTAAAAGAGCTGGGCCAGATGATCCCTGAGGTCCTTTCCAACCTAGCATTCCATGATTTTACAATACATGCTGTGTACATATAATGGAGTGATTTTAAAATTTGTCTTTAAGATAATGGAAATTAGCACATGCAAGATGAATCACTCTAATTTCTTATAAACTTCATAGTTCCATGTAAGTGATCCACAAGATGTGAAGCTGAAATACTTCCCTCTTAGTTCCCTGAAATTCATTTACCCTTAAGAAATATTGTGAGACATTTTTATAGGACTTCAGTGAAATTCACCACACAAACAAGGAAATCCCCTGGCAGAAGACAGATTTTGAATGGGATAGGCCAAGATTACAGATTCTTTAAAATGTGGAAATGAGAATGCAAATACTGGGGAAAGGCTTGAGAGCTCAGTATACACATAATTAAAAATTCCAGTTTCTAGGACTACTGGAAACAGGGCAGAAGTGGCTTTATTTATCTTTGGTAAAGTTTATTCTCATTCTATCTGTAGTACATGGGAATAAATCTACAAATATGTATGAATGTGAGCAATCTGGATTTCTGAGCAAATTTTCCCATCGTAAGTGGTTGACACAATTGGAAAGCAGCCTGGGATTAGCAACTAAAGGGGGAAGAGCATGCAGATTCAGAATTATGCTTAGAAAAAAAGCTGTGCTTACAAACAATTGAGTGGAAGAGGTTTTAAAAATAATTTAAAAATTATTTTTCTAAGTCTGAATACAGATTTGAAAACAAAATATTAAAAATGCTTTATATTTGGATATATTTATAATGGCTTTGAGATCCCACTGGGAGAGTTTTGCAAAGGACTGATTTGGTGGATATTTCAAGAAGGATGGAAGGCCTTGACTGAAGAAGTAAGGGTTACTGAAGTAAAAAGAGCCCTTCAAGGGACATGTACATGATGCCAGAGACGGGGAGCAGACAGAAAATATAGACAGAAAAAGAAGTGCAGAAAGCAAAAAACCCACCAGGTATCTTCCAGGAATTAAAGCGTTGCATGACTCAAAAACAATGTGAGTCAATAACAGAGAGTGAAATAGAATAATAGATTGTAAGGGGAAGTCATTGTGTGCAACAGCAAATATCAAATGAGCACTGTGTGTTCCCAGCTTCTAGAGCTCTACTGAATTTCTATGCTACACTGGTATGTATCTTACTAATTTTTTCAGTAAACATACATCATGGCAATCTGAGTACTTAGCTGGGAACAGCAGAATAAACTTGTGGTTTACAGTATTCTGAAAGAAGGCGGCAAAACGTCTCATCCGTCTGTTGCCTCAGAAAGGGCTTTTCTGCATCTATCAACCATTGGTAAACACCTAGAGCATTTTCAAATTTAGGGCCTGTTTTCTTCCTTCTGTAGATGTGTCCTACAAGCAGGTTCTTTTTTGGTTGGTTGTTTTTTTATTTCTTTGGGGTTTGTTTGTTTGGGGTTTTTTTTTTTGTTTGGCTTTTTTTGGGGGGTGTGTGTTTGTTTTGGGGTTTTTTTGTTTTGTTTTTTGATGGTTTTTTTGTTTTATTTTTGTTTTTGCATTTTGTTGGTTTCTTTTTTGGGGCTTTGGGGTTTTTTTGGTGTTTGGTGGTTTTGATTTTTTTCCAATTTTGAGATCGTTTGTAGTTAAGGGTAATATTATTGGTCTCACAGTGCCCAAATTGTTTGCCACACATGGGTTAGTACATAAACATTTTTTGTGCAGTCTACAACAATGATTTGAGAATGAAAATTCCAAATTCTAGCCCAGTACTATGGTTTTAAACATAGACATTCCACTTTTATTTTATTGCCCTTTCAAAAACATGTTTACCTATTTTGGTGTGTTCAACAGACAAGTTTCCATCAATATACTGATTCTGGTTCCTGGATTCTGGTTTTCTGTTGTATAGCAACTCCATGCTTTGGGTTGCATTTTAAACTTTTATTCCAGGTAATATTAATAAAATTACATTTTATTGATAGAAACATTGTTATTGCATCTTCTTAAAACTTCTTAAAATTTTTGTTTCACAGAATATTAGATGCACACATCTATCATACTCATATATTCACAAATATTTTAAAGCATAATAACATTTTTCATATTAATCTAATTAGTTCATCAGGTTTGTTACGGATGATAGATCTAAAAAAATGAAACAGCATAGACTATTTTATTCCTAGTGGTTAACTGTGTAGAAAAATGGTGACTTTTTGTTTATTTCAGAAGAACCTGTGCTTAGTCAGTCAGGAAGAGATCCTGGCTGAGCAACTAAAGCTACCTGAATCAGTCAGTCCTGCAGGAGGAGAAGTGTGTCTACAATAATGTGTTGCTGCATAGTATTTTGACCTACTTGTGGTTAATTTTACAGAAACCATGTTGTACAATGGAAAACATGTGTCAGTGACAAAATGGCTTTTTACCTGATAGAGATAATTTAAATATATTTCAGGTCTGAGATTATCACTGCACTCCAGTAACTTCTCTGCACAAAGCTGGTGATACGAAGACAGCTTTGAGCTATGTAAGGTGTGTAAGTCACGGAGCAAAACCTAGGAAAGGAAACATTTCTTTCAGGGGGCAGGTGTTAGAAAAGTGAGGAATGAAGACTGTAAAGTCCCCCAAAAAGTGGGATGGTGAGTTGTTTATTTCAGAAGAGAAAATTGAATGAAATACTGAAGAACTGGTAAATCTCTCTTTCTGTAAACTTGGAGAAGAAGCCAATAGATCAAAACTTTGACATGTACAACCATTTAATCAAATATATGGCACTTCTATTTTCATGTAGAACTTGGCAAAAATTATCTCAAGTTTTGTACAGTTCTTCATGAATGAGCTTTTTTTTCCACACACTCTTCTAAAAATGCTTTCTTGTTGATTTTCATTGTGGAATTGGAAGTGCAGTGATTTTTCTCGGGCGTGTCTCCCAAATGTAGGGCAGGCATTTTGTGAACAGAAGTCAATACCATGTGGATAAGGAACAATCATATGACTCCATTTAGTGGTAAGTGGAGGCTCTTTTTGGACAAAGAATTTGATTTAGTATTACAAATAAGGAACATTGTGATGAGTCCAGTGAGGCTTACTAGCTGTGTGGAGGATCATTTATCCAGCTTTAGTGTTCACAGCTGCATGCATTGGACTTGATGTGTTCCTCTTTACATATAAGGTTGGTCTCTTGACACTTAGAGTCACAATTCTGGGGGGAAAAAAATGCTTTCTGACAGAACACAAACTCAAAAAAATTCATTTTTCTTCCAAAACCATTCTCAGTTATCCAAGCCTAACCTCCTTCATGATTTATATTCAGTAACACTGTTCATACCTTGGCATCCTACCAGATACATTTTGGGACTACACTTAAAGGTATGAAAACATTTCTGCAATCCTTCTCCAGTTTAAAAAAAAAAAACAACAAATAAACAAAAATATATTTCTTGTGTAATATTTGAATTCATTCATTAAAACTCAGCCAATAAAAACAAATATTTAACATAATCATGTACAACTTTTATCTGTGGTACCAAATGTATATATATCAAGTCACGAACACTGATGCTGAAGAGAAAATTTTAAGTGTATGCGACTTTTCCCCCAGAAAGAAGGAAACTAGCAACTCATAAACATATGCACACATCTTGCAAGAAGGTGCAAGATTCCTTTCTTGATTTCTTTAACAGAAAAATTGGAAGTTATTGTCCTTACAGTCTAAACCAGAGGGGATCATCTTTTGCTAAATAATTGTCCCGGTTTAGACCTGCAGGAACCTAGAAAGGTGCTTTTAGTGTCCTATACTGACATACATAAAGGAATAACCCACATCAATTACTTCTGGTCCTACAATACCTTAGTGATACTCTGTGCTAGCTCTGTACAACCAGAGCAGACCGTTCATGCCCTGAAGATCTCGCCAGCTAAGATCTTGTTAAAACTGGTAACATTCCCTGTAAGCTACAGCAGGTTGATTGTGCTGCTGTAGTGGCCTAACCAGACACATGACAATCTTCTCCAAGAGGGATGTTCCTCTTCAGCCACGTCTTGCATGTGCACAGAGTTGGGAAGCAGAGCAAGAAAGCACGTAACACCAGAATGGCCATGAATGGAAAATGGGATCCCTGTGCTGTAATGGTGTTGTAGAGCTTATTTTAGGTCTGGTTTTCCTCTGTCAGGCAGGCTGAAGTTTGGTTAGGAAGGGTGATAAACTAGTGAGAAAAAATTCTTGAGGGCGCTGAGGACAGGAGACTGGAGCGGCTAGGGAGAAGGCAGTGAAAAGGGCTGGGGAGGACGGATCTGAGGGGAAGAGGATGCATCCATGAGTGAAATGTGTTTAGGGAAAACAGTTAACTGGTTAACACTGGGCTGTTGCAATTCCAGGGAAGTACGGGTTTTGTGATCAGCTTTGAAAATTAAACTCATGACCCTACCTTCCTGACTACTGTGATGAGTTGTTTAATGAAGAAACTACTTTTTCCAAAAATTTTCTCCCAGATAAGCTTTCACCTGGCAGACCAGTCGAAGACAAACACATCCCTGCTCTTGGCTGTACAACGAGGAGGCAGAAAAAACCCAAAAAAACCCAAAACTGATTCAGGAGGTGTTGGGACACTCCTGGGAGGTTCTGGCTGCATTGCAGGGCAAGGAGGAAAGGAAAGGTAAATGGAGGAAAATCCTGAAAAGGAGTTTTTAGAAGCTCAGAAGAGCCAAGAATATTCATGTGAACATGGCAAGTAGCAACTGGACTTTGTAGGACTTATGAGTGGCAGACTAAGTAAAAAAATTAGTGCCAAGGTGTTCCAGTTAGGGATCATGTCTGGGTAGACTCACAGATAGAAGCCAGTACTGCTTTAACTGACCTGCAGTTGCTTTGGCCATTAGGCTATTTGCCAGTTCTGGGAAAATTCTTCATTTGTCTGCATTCCTGTTCTGCTGGGCTACATGTACTTTACCATCTATGGTTCTTCTCGTCAGGAGCACTCTCATATTTTAGTGAGTAGTCTAATAGCAATTGACAACAAAGAAAAGCAGATCCCATTATCCTATGACTGATCCTTAGGTTTGTCTCTAGTGGGGATGAGAAAAGGAATTAGATGGCTATTTAATTAGGACTCTTCACTTCTTCAGCCAGTCTCAAACCACCAGTTCTTTTGCCTTGGACTGAAGGTCACCTAGCAATACAGGCTAAACAAAAAGAGACAGCTTATTACCAGAGGCAACAGAAGTCTTATCCCACCTCCATTTTATAAAAATTGCTAGCTTAAAAGTCCATGAGAGTAAAAAGAAAGAGAATATGAGATATACAATCTCATTTCAGCCAGCCTGTAGAACCCCATCTGTTGCTTCATAAGCTTCCCACTGTTTGAGACTAAGGAGGCAACAAGGAGGGTAAATTTCAGGTTGTATTACACCAATACAGACAGTGCTATTGTTCCACACTAACTTGTAATTCCCTTTTCCTTGCTTGAGTGCAGAAAGCAAAACTGGCCCTCATATCAAAACCCTTGTCTCATGTTTTCATATCTGTCCAGTATGCTCCCTTATAAACTACAGCAATATAAATACATGATCAAATAATCTGCACTTGGCTGCCTGTCTGGAGTTGTTGCATTAGTAAGTGTGCTACACTATCTGGCATAGGGTAAGGCAAAAGCATCTAAATATGCGTTGATTTCCACAGTGTTATCTTTAAACACCTTGTGTTCAACATATGTGAAATGATTCAGAAGTATTCTGAGGTGCCCTCCTGTCTGCCACATTTTGTCACACTCAGATGGAGATAAAACAAAACCAAATCAAAACAGAAAACCTCAGGGCACTTTAAGAGAGCCACATGAGTGATATCCTCCACCTTTTATCCATTTCATGGAAGACATTAGTGACTGATAATGATAGCCTGTCAGATAATACTGGAGCCAAAAATTAGTCTCCACTTGTTAGCTATAAACTACTTACTGCAAGGGTTCCTAAAGTCTTGGAAAAATTCAATGGGAGAAGGCCATTATTCTGTCACCTTGCTAAAATACAACTATGATGGTGCTGTTCAAAAGTGTTTAGGGTGTCACAATGGAAATACAGGCTGTGCAAAGGTGCTGTACTGCAGAGAGCTAGCTCACAGTGTCCATTTGGAATAGTTTTGTAAGAGTTGTACTTTTTCATAGTAACTTTCAAGGCTTGCAACTGAGAGAATACAAATGAAATGTCAAATAAAGGGCTATTTGAACACTGAGATGTGATCCTGAATTAAAATCTGTGGTAACATTGTCAGAAATGCCTCATTATTAGATTGTTTTAGATTATTTCCAGAGGCAACATTATGGGGAGAATTTGCAAAAGAGAAACCAAAACTCATACCATCATGTTATCAATCTGCTATTGCACTCTGCTGCCTGTTATCTTTATGAATTTTGTCCTGTATTTCCTTCTTCATCTGTTTCTGTTGGCCTTTTCTTCAACTCTCAAGCCATCATGCAGTGAAGTGGGAATTATTTCCCACGTACCTTTAATCACACTCTCCACACAAACTTCTGTTGGCAAAAAAATCTAGTGGGCAAATAAAAACCAGCAAACAGAAGATACGTATAAGGCCTTTTCTCTCCATCCTCTCCATATGAGTTATACCTGATGGGGAGGTTCTTGTTTTGGCTGTGTTGCCAGATTATTTCCCTTCAGAAACCCACTACTCTGGCAGACCTTCTGGGCAGGAACAGTAGTTCCACAGTAGTTTCCGCAGGAACAGTAGTTTCCACATTATACAGAACCAAACAGAGAAGATGGGAAATCTCCTGAAGTCACAATGAAAAAGGCAGAATGGATGCAGTTTAGTTTAAACAGGATTTATTTAAGATTTAAGCAGATTTTTTGACCCTAGGGAATTAAAATGCCATTTTAATGTCTATTTCCGGATATTTTACACATTGCTGCAATCACTTTCAGATGACTTGAACATATGCACAGTTATTATTGTTTATTCCCTCTGTCATCTCATACATTTTCATTCAGCTGCTCTTCATTTTGAATCCTCTTTGATGTATCTTGATTTAGGTCTTGCCAAACTGAGAACTCTTAATCAAGAGAACAAATACTTCAAAGAGACTTTCTGGCATTAAGTCTTTTTTCCCCCCTCTCTTCTTCTCTCCCTCTTTTTTTTTTTTTTTCTTTTCCTTACTTCTTTTAAACAGGAGAGTGGAAAGAGGGGGGAAGAGGATTAAAACATGGACCTTGCTGATCACAATATGTGATTATAGAAAATACTGTGCTGCTTCCCAAATTTCTTTGAAGTGTACCCCTAAACCACAAAATTCATGGCATTTGGGTTTAGAAATTGTCTTGCTCCCTTATGCTAGACCATTATATCAAACTATTATAACATTTACTAGATGCCCAGACTACTACTCTTATTAATTTTGATAAATATAGCCATAGCTAAAGAAGCTGAAGAACTGGATGAGTTGTCTGATGGTTACTCTACTTTAGACAGGGTCATATTCAGTCCTGCAAAGCTCCTAGCCTGACCTGAGAGGACTGGCAAGTGGAGGGAAGGAATTCAGTGGAGTGAAATAACTTCTTCAGGATGACACACGGGTCAGTGGAAATGAAAAATGCATTGGAAATGTTATGATACTGGACTCTGGATTCTGAGTAGATTCTGGCTAAGAGAGGCCCTCTCATCACCACCTGGCTTGGGCTTCAGACCCTTGTGTGACTGTGCTGCCCTGCTTGGGCCAGGAATTTTGTCTTAGCAGTTTTACCTCTTTTTTTTTCAATTAAATAACTTCTGATTTCCCTTTCTTTGTGAAAAATAGTGTCTAAAACCCAGCATCTTTGTACTTGATGTCAACTTGATAAACAGTTCTTACAACATAGACTTACAAAAAGCCTTTCCATCTCTAAGGTAGACAATGAATTCACTTAAATTGTACTCCCAATTGTCTGGTACTTGGGATGAAATCTGCTTGCCCCCCTCCCAGGATACTTCATATTGAGTTTTCTTGTAATGAAGAGGTGTGTGTTAGAAAATTCACTTAAATTGCCCAGAGTTGGCACTGTTTTATGATCTGCCACTTTCATACAAAGTGAGAGTCACCTGCAGATTTGACACTCTAATAAAATGGTCAAAATAAGATTTCACTTACATATGATGTGATCACAGAATGAAAAATGGACTGTTTAAAGTTAGCATAGTACACCCAACTGTGAGCTCCGTGGGTGCAGCCACCCAACTCTGATATTCTGGACATCCACATAGTGGATGGGACTGACTCACTGAAAGAGAAACTCTTTTGTCTCTTGCTGGTGACAGAGCTAAGAAGAAATTTAACCTCAAAGAGAGACTTCTGCACTGGGATGAAGTTTTCCGCAGCTTTGGGAGTGGTGTATGTCAGCCATCCTGACATACAGGATCATTCTTTCTTATATGAATGATTTGTGCTTTCCAAATACTTGGCAAATTTAAACATTCTCTCTGCTCATTATAATTTTTGTCTGTAAACATCCTGATATCTATTTGACACTCCACTGCCATTTCAGGTGGATACTCATTGTCACCATACACCACAGTCTCCCATTTCATTTTGATGAGGTAACAAAGCATCAAAAAACACATTTCCATTCCCATTAATCTAGTCCAGATGAAAGTTTACAAAGCATGTGTTATCCAGACAAAGATCTAGAATAGGTCTCTTATCCAGCATGTCTTGGAGGAAAAGAACTTGTAAAGTATTTTGGAAACTCATTTATTTTGGGAACACACTGTCAAAAATTATTTCCATAATCCTTTACTACTCGATATCCTTTTACTCTTTTATAGCTTCATCTTTAACATTTGCCTTTAGGAAGATCCAGGAAACCTAGTATTCCTGGATCAACCTTTCTTGTAATCATAATATTCAAAATGAATGCTCGTGAGGAAGGTAATTCAGGGGTGATTGCAACCCAGCAGTGGAAGCCCCATTCTATGTAAGAATCTCTTTGAAGGAGTCTAGCCAGGCTTGTACTCTGACTGCAGTGTTAGGAGCAGGCCCTCTGTAGAAATGCAGTGATCAAAGTCAGACTGAACTGACTAGATTTTTTTCCTATGACTGGCAGTACTTAATGTTAGGATAGTATCACATCGTTTTAACAATTATTTCCCTTTTTTCAGCCTTAATGGTTCCACTTCAAAATTTGCAGACACAGCCTCTGCCACTCATGTAGATGAAGGTTAGATAGGTAGTTACTCTTTGGTGTAATTCCACATCCCTCTTTCAAAACACCCTATTCATCTGGGAAAAAAAAAAAAAAAAAAAAAAAAAGAAAAGAAGAGAGAGAGAGAGAGATTAGAGTTTCAGTGTAAGCTTGATAAAAAAATTCAACAAGCCCTAACCTCATAAAAATTTAATGCAAAAATACAGTAAAGATTCTTAGTCAAGCCAGATTGAAGACCTCTGTGAACAGCAAGTGTGGCCACTACATTTCTCTGGTGAGCTTCTGGATTCTGTCCCACACTATTCAGTTATGCTTTGAACAACTAACAATAGCAGATAAAGAAACATCCTTGCTTAAGAGTTATTTGCTAATTTCTGAATCACATCACATGGTAAAAAGTTTTAAGATTAAATTACGCAATGGAGAGTGTGGTCAAAACAAGCTACCTGAAAAATGTTACTCAAGGATTCATGGTTTTTAATGCTGTATATTTGAAAAGAATGCTCAGTACACACCCACCAGGATTAATGACTTCAGCATGTACAGGAGTGAATGGATTTCTTTAATAATTCACACCCAAGTTATTGGCAAACTGCTAAAAATTATGCAAATCGATCACCTAGGTTATTTGTAGTTCTAGGCATTGAATGCACACTTGAACACAGGACAATTTGAACTGAATTCTGCTTCAGGAAAACAACAAATATCCTCTATTCTTGTTTGTTTTGAAATGTTAAGTTTATAAAGAAGGAGAATAGCTTAGGCATTAAGAAGAACTACCTGAAAATTTTCCAATAGAAAATTGGATTGAGATATGTCCATGCTTAAACGAAATAGATTAAAAATATGGATTAATTTAGATTTTAGTTTTGAAATTAAAATAAAAATGTTTGCTTTGACATTAAAAAGCTGTTGTTTGAACTTATAGCAAAAGTTTAAGATCCCGATGCTGCACTATAAATCATAACTATACAACAAGAAAAATAAGATACAAACTCAGAAGAGTAGATTTTGGCTTTAGCAAATGTCAGTTCCGTTTGACAATTTTTTCTTACCATTCATTTTAAGAAAAATTCATAATCGTCATTTTTTAAAGTTAAAAACTGAAACATGTTGCTAAATTAATAGAAATCCTGGTGGAATTATGTCGCTCTGTCTTGGCAATTGGTGCTTTGCATCAAATTGGTCTTGCCTTTCATGGCTTATGCCTGATTTACCAAAGTTTAGCTGCCACTGTCAGCCACTTACCACTATAAGTGACTATGCTGTGACTTGGTAAACTCTGATTTTCTTAGTGGAGTTTTTACACTTTACATAAAGTGCTAAGACTCACTGCCTAAGGAGTAGTCAGACTGGGAAGCTGGTGTTCATTCTTGACCCACAAATGTGAAACCTCCATTTTATCTTTAAGAAGAATTATTAGGGCTTCATAAGGAGGAATAAACTGACACTGTCTTTGCCTTGCAGATAAACAGAGCATATCCAGGAAAGTTGACTCTAGTAGCTTTTGGGAATATTGAAGTCCATATCCACCATTAGATTAAAACCAAAACATGCACTACTTTAGCATTTCAAAAAAAAAGTGTTGCCTTCACCCATGTGTCACTGAAAATAGAGGAAAAATTTCATTTGGAATTAATTCTCATGAGACTGCCAAAATGTTAATTCACTTCTGAAAGAAATGCTCAGAGTTTTGTCACTTTGGAGCAGGAACTTCTGTTACATAGCACCTGCTACATGAGGGAGTCCTGTAGCTGCTAGAATAGTATAAGAATAGTAACAATAATTCTCATTGCTGCTCTTGCTAAAAGTAGATGAGGATACTGCTGGCACAACTGGAAAAAATTAGTACAGGAAACATGCAAGCTGGTGTGAGAAAATTTCCTGACAAGTGAGAAATTGCAAGTTATGGAATATTTTTCTAAGGGAAGTGGTAACAACTTCATTGCTTAAGACTACCCAATGAAGTAAGATGATTTACTAAGTAATAAACTTTAGGGAAAAAAAACTTAGGGAAAGCAACTGAATAGCCCTTAAAAACTTTCTATTGCTAACCTTTTCATTAAAATAATTTAGGAAAAGATTAAATTAGGTTCTTAGAAATTTCATTAACCCATATCATTATTTTCAGTGCAAGCAAATCACATCTCCCTCCATAGCTCACTTAAGTCACTTGCCTGGCCCACACAGATCATAATGAGAATGGTTACAACCCACAAACTCCTTTTTCTATGCTGCCATCACTCACAGGGTGGCAGCTTGGGAAATATATGTTGAGGTAGCTCTGTAATTAATAGTGTGATAATTAAATTGATTCAGTTAAAAAGGGAAGACAAGAAAAAAAAAAAAGAAAGAAAGAAGTTTAAGTTAAAATAGTCACATTCAGAAGTATCCGTAGATTCATGGGACTGTTGGAAATGTTTTAATTGTTAGAAAATGTCCAGATTGCATTTACAGACCATATTGCCTGGGTCAGTCTAGTTGAGGCTATTTTAAATCTTCTCAGCAGCTTAGCATGAATTTTTCTCTGTCCTTCTTTTATCTGGGGTGACCAAGCCAGGCTTAGAGGGAAGTTAGTGAAACAAGAGCTGGGAAAATTAGCAGAGGTCAAAGGAGCAGGGAAGTTACAGCAAAGTAAGAGATGTGAAAATGCCAGAAAGGGTCTATGAGATTCCCAGGAGCCTGGATTTAGGATGTGTTCAGGGAGGAAAAGGAAAATGGTGGTCTGGTGTAAGTGGTTACTGCTTCTGCCTATCCCTCAGGAGGAGCAGGTTGGAGACCAGAGGTGGGAATCAGAAATGGCTCTTCCACCTCGTTTCCATAGCAGTCACTCTTGTGGCTGAGACGCAAAAGTAAGAAGGTTGCTACCCAAAGACACCTCCTGTTTTGTTTTGGGCCAGAGCTTGTCCCACATTTTACTGCTGTGGTCTACTCTGGCAAAGCAGAAATATAAACCTAGCATAACCCTAAAGTTAGTAAAATCAACTACCTGAGTGCAGTTTATGAAGTAAGAAAAGACTGTTTGGCATATCCCAGACTTTCAACATTGAGTACAGTATGAACATGGCAGAAGAGCATAATGCTTGAAGTCAAAATGCACAGTGAATGGGTCACTTTCTAAGTGATTTCTATGTCATGCTAGTGAATCACTTTCTATGATTTTATGACTTCTGAGGAATGGAATTTTATCCTTAGAATTAAATAATCTGATTTAATGCAGTTGTAATGCAAATATTTAGCTCTTAGGGACGGATCTGCTAAGAATACATATTTGAATTTGATTGTATTCTAATAGCTTTCTCAGTTGGTTTTCAGAAAATAAGTGCACTCCACCCTCCAGTTCCATATACAAGGAAATAGTAGCTTTAATGAACAATGAACAATGTCCTTTGTGACCTTGTTTTGTATAGTCTTGTTTAAAAATATAGGAGGCTGATGAATTATAACAGCTTAACCTTCACTGATCTCTCAACATTCTACTTCCAAATTTTACAAGCTTAGTGCAAACTGTAATCTTGATTTCAGTTTATTCATGCAAGAAGACCATCACCTAGGGTTCTCCTACAGCAATTCAATATTTTTTATCAGTCTTTTATTGCACTTTAGTCAAACACAGCTGGGTGAGGTTTAGCTAGAGTTATTAGAATACACAGAATGCAAAAGTAAGGTCCATTGTTCTCATTTTTTCAGGGTAACTATTTTTCATAAGTTAGTGCCATTAAGGGCAGAACTTCAAAGGCCATTACTGCTGTAAATACTCAACTTCCAAATAATTGTCATACCAAAATGATCAGCAAAGCTAAATGAATGAGAAAAAATACTTTCTAGCTGATGCAAAAGCTACAAAGGTTAATGGTCTCAACTTTTTTTTTTTTTTTTTTTAGATAAAATTTTGGTGCCCAAGATAAAGGACTATCACTACTTGAATTGCTTGCTCACTGCTGCATATTACAGTCACCTGGAGGAAAAAAGATTTGGAAGTGAAGTCAGCTCACGTTACTAGTAAGTTGCCATGCTCAAAGGGATTGGTTCAAGGAGCCGGCCTCAAGTAAGCACAACATCCATCCTGCATGGTTATTTCACCAGGCTGAGGTAGTAGATCCAAATCAGTGGCAACCCCTTTTTTCCTATATTCTTGGCAGGCTTTTTGAGCTTTCTTCATTTACCTTTGTTTGCCAATCTTCTTTCACTTTAATTTCTAAGAGTATTTGATAGACTATATGACTGGAGAATTAGAAGACATAAAAATGTCTTTGAAAGTCATGAATATCTGTGTTCCCATACATCTCTTCTGACTTTATATATTCTTTTTCTTATAAATGCTTTTATGGAGGCAGTGGCCCTTCTCATGTACTCTCATCTGCCTCTAACCTATTTGACACATTTCACTAAAGGATTTGATCTCAGTAAAGTACTGGGATATTGATGCTGGAGGCGACAGACATTTTATGAGTTCTAAATTCAGGAATATTATCACTAGGCACTGTACTAAACCAGAAAGCAGCTATTAAGCTTTCTATTTCTTAATGCAGTGTTTGAAGTCATATGCTGATAGCCCTGGAATGGTGTCAGATTGAATCTCCTGGCCCCTGAGCCACTGGTCTATTTTATTGGACAGCTTCTCTGCAGCTATTAGTGTGTTTCATGCACAGTGGTTGGTGTTCTGCATCCTGCTGCATACCTCAGGCTATTGCATCTCAGCATTTTTTTGTTTGTGACCTAATGGTTTATTTTTAGTTCTGCCTGCACTCCTGTAGTGATCTCTGACTTTTTTTTTTTTTTTTTTTTTTTTTTTTTGAGTCTATTTAGCTGTTTCAAGATAACTGACCAACTAATAACTGATTTTTTCTCTCCTAAACTTTGGTCATATTCAGTTAATAAAGTTTAGAAATCAAAGTTTTACAGAGGATACTGATAACCTGTGTATGTGGTAATATATACTTACGCATTGCCTTATACTCTCAATTATAAAGCATTAACTCACCTTTTCATTAAACAAAAAAAGTTTTTAACTCTTTTGTTGTTTATGACGAGCTTTGAAGTTCAGAATGGAGAGGGCCTTGGGCTAGAGATGTGTCTTTTCTTGCTCCCATGCAATTCCAGAGACGTTTAGCAGAGATATAAGCTGCTAGAATTCAATTTCTTGCCTCATACCTGTGTTCTTCAGAGAAATGTTAAGTGCCTGAACAAAATAAGTGCACATAAACATATTAAATAGCTGAGTTAAAAAATACCACCAAAGAAAAAGCAGCAACAACAGCAGCTGCCTAGAAACCACAGGCCAACAGCCTCAGGAAGATAACTAGAAACAGACTAGCTTAGGAAAAACACTTCTCTGCTCCTCAGAAACCCAGCTGAAAGGATTCAGTATTGGTTATAGCAATCTTGAGCAGTTTTGAGACAATAACTTTCCTTTGTTGCCAAAAGCATAGGACAAAGGAGATATCTGTGATATTTTGTGTATTAACATAGGTGTGATCCTGTCTGCTTGAATCTTACATACATGCTGTCTTGCGGAACAGCCAAGGCCCGAAAGTCATCCAGCCTGCCTGCTTCAATGGACCCCCCATCCTTGTAGGTGCCTGAATTTGTCAGGTGCCTTCCTCTTTCCCTGGTACTTCACCATTTCTGTCCCTATGAAGTGCACACAGCAGAGATGGCAATTAGTCTTCCTGCGTGTGTCCCGCAGTGATCCAGGTGGCTGTGTGGGTGGGCATGAAGCCTCTTCCTAAATCCCAGAGGAAGCCTGAAGGAGTTGAGGTGCAGTCAGGACTATAACAAACAAACTGCATCGTAGGAAGTGGTGGCCAGCCTGATTTTTGTATAGTGGTCTTACCTGTGCTTTTAGCATGTAGAAAGGCTAAAGGATTTAGCTGCTTTTCTGTCAAGGTGCAATGTTAGCCATCGCTCTTTGCTGACTGAATCTGGATCTTAAAAAGAATTTGGCTAGGTGGCTTGGGCTGCATGCCCCATTTCACTTTTGGGATGTAACTCTTCCTGCCAAGATGGACTCAAATCAAAAGGAATTGCAAGTGCTGTCAAGGAGGAAGTGAAACAATGGTAGGGAGATAAGGCATCTTTGGGTATAACGTCAAAAAGTTAAACAATGGCCAAGCACTTGACTGGGGAAATGTTAATTCTAGGTGCCAAGCAGAGTAGTATAGGCTGCTTTCTAAGGCTAGAGATCAAAACCAAACATTTAACAGTTAAAAGTTTCACTTTAGAAAGTCTGGAGAAGACAAGTGAAGGAGACAGCTTAGGAGCCAGAGTTTCATTTCATAGAGGTGGTCGAAATGGGGGTCTTATATATTGGGGTGGCAGCTAGGCCCCAAGGAGTGTGAGGAATAGCAAATTGAATATGAGTACCAGGCTTGCAGGGCTTTTTTTGTTCCTACTCGCCATGTGCCTGCAGCTTTCTTACTAATTAACTTCTCTGTAAGAACTTGAGTTGTTTAAATCAGCAGCTTGTGGTCGCACCTATAGGTGAGGCCTTCTGACAGGGGCAAGGGGTTCATAGTGTGGGGAGAGGCAATGGATTCCTAGGTCACTGGTTGGAAGGGGTTTGGTTGGTTGGTGCAGCACTTGAGATAGTAGTGAACTCTTGGTGCAGCAGTCAAGTGGCTCTAATTCCCATATTTTCTCCATGTGCTATAGAAAGGGCTGTGCGTTTTGCTGTTGGTCTGGGGCAGCAAAGGGAAAATTTCCTCTTTGTGGCAGGCACATCTGGCCCTGCCACATCAGTCAACTGGAAAAAAAGGAAGGTTTAATCAGAGATTGTAATATATTCATCCAGAGATCAAATAGAAAATGTTGGTTGCCACAGTAGAAGATGTAAAGAAAACTCAGCCTGTCATCTCTCAAGGATGTGCACAAAAGGAAGGAAAAAGCACAGTTCACCCTGAGGCCAGGATACCCAGTGACACACTCAGCCCTATAGCAGAAGTGATGGAGGTCAAGAGACACAGAATTGCATCTCTGATGGCAGCATACATTGGGAAGAAGAGATCACTGCATCCAATCCAATTTGGTTTATCTTCTAAATGAACAGAAAAGGCAAATTTAGGAAATTATATCAAAAGCCCCTCTGTTAACAGAGATGTTATTCAAGATTGCAAACAGAGGAAGTGAGAGGCTAGGAAATGTCCAAACAATCACTTCCCCTGAAGCTGTAGTCAACTGCTTGCATGTATGTGTTATGATACAGTTTCTTAGTTGCATAGCAGTGTGGTCTTTGTTCATAGGATTCCATGCACAGGATTATCACTAGAATGTATAAGAAGCTGCCAACAAACAAACATTTATTACCATAAAGAGAGATGTTTAAAAATACATTCTAGCACATCTAGCTGGTCACTACCCAAAAAATCAGTATTAGCCTCCAAATAAAAAAAAAAACTACCTTCACTCATCAAGAAGCCTTGGAATTAAAAAAAACCACCTAGTTAAACAGAAAAAGAAAATATAAATGTGTTCACATAGCCCTGTTGCTGAAATATGCATTGCCTTGTTAAATAAAACTGACACTCTGTGATATCACAGAAGTTAATAAGGGCCTGCAGTGTATTCTTCCAGTGGAAAAAACTATATATAAAGGAAAAGGAAAACAGAAGGACGTTTAGTTCATTTGGCCCTATTCATAGCTTGTGTGATGAATGACTACAAACCCAGATGTTTCAGTGTACTTTGAGCTATTTAAGTCACCTTTAATGTTTTGTTATTAGATAAGGTTGCTTCCAAAATTCCACAAGCCAGAATTTTTTAACAGTTGTCCAAGGGATTATTTATTATGGGTTCATTGGTCACATATAGTAACCCCTTATTGCCTGCTGCTGTGATGCTTTACAACAAGCACATGCATTGTTCCTTTCAAACAGCTTCAAAGGCAAGGGGTCAAGGCTGTTGTCATCAGATGGTGAGAACTGTGGTGGGCAGCAGAGTGTGTGGCTCAGGAGGCAACCAGCCTATTAACATGCGATCTTTACCATCAATATCATTAACACTTTTTGCTTCACTCTGTATTGCTTGGATCTGAGAACAGTTTCTAGACCCCTGGCCCCAGCACAGCACTGTACCAGGTTAAAGCTTAGACAGGCTCATTACTTTAATCTACCTTTTCCTCATCTCTCTCTTCTGCCCTTTCTCCCTCTCAGGTTCCCTGCAGCAAGGCAGCCAAGGCTGGGCTGGGGTTGAGGAGCAGCAGCAGCATGGCCAGAGGCAGCTCAGTGCTTCTGTGTGATGGGGATTCTTGTCTCAGGGCAGAGACCCACAGCCACCCTGGCAGTCACCCTTCAGGAGAAACTGGCCTCTGTGCAAAGGTGATAATGAAAGTCTTCCCAAGGGAAAAAAGCATACCCTATTTCCACCAGGAAAATGGAGCTGACAGACAGATCACTGTAGATGGTCTGAAAAGATGTTGTCAAGAAGGGGAAAGAAAACAGGTAAATACCCCTCTAAGCAAGGTGAAGGGCTCCAGTGACCCAAAAGTCTTCTTTTTGAGAATTCTTTCCCCTTGACATATAAAAATAATATACTATTACATATGTAACATATATAATATACTGTATATTATACATATTATGTAACATACAGATTTATTTATATTTTATATATATATATATATATAAAAATAATTTTGCTTTTGCCTTGTATGCCTTGGCCAACTGATCCTTTTTTCTCAAACATGACAGTTCCATGCACATTTCCATCACCTTTCCAGCCTTAGTTATAACTCCTTCTGCCTTATTCTCTTAGGACCTTATATCAGGTGGAGGTTTATGAAGTTGCTGTGCAGCCCATGAAGAGCCCATGTCTACTAGATGATTGCAGGAAGACCCAGCAATTCAGTTTCTCCAGCTGACAGACTAGAGAGTGGCTGTTGTCTGATTGCTCTTTCAGATAGGTTCACTGTTGGGGTTAGCAGAGATGCAAAGCCAGGGGGTCTGGTTATGTTAGGGCTGTAAAGAGGCTGTAGAAGGAAAGTTTGGGCGATGAAAGAATTTTCCACTGCCCAGTCATTCAGTTGTAGGTCCTTTGGTAAGGCCCATTCCACCCTTAGGGTTAGGGTTGAGGCATTAGAGAGACAAAACCCAAGGGTCCAGGTGTCCAGAGACTGTCCAGGGAGATGGCAGTCTGCAGAAAGAATCCCCTCTCAAGAGTTTTTTTCATCCAGGACACAGCTGTCCTTTGTTGTCTCATTTCCCTAGGACTTTCTAGGGTATCATGTTTATTTCCATTATAACACTTGCTGAGAAGTATGAAGTGCAGATGTGTCATGATGTCTTGATATGTGTAAAGTGAAAACAAGGTTACAAACCGTCCTATTGAAAAAGGTCTCCAGCTGGAAAATAAAAGTTTAAAAGTAATGCCCTGTAATGTTATGGAATGCAAACTGAGTATTAAAGGGTCCCTGTAGAATTTCAAATGAAGTCTATAAGTGGTAAGGAAACATAAGGCTCATAACATAGAAACCAGTGTATGGGCGTGAGTGAAAGACCTTCCTAATGACCTGTAAGGCAGGAGTGGCAGGAGCATGAGGCTCCAATTACCATCTTG
Organism: Calypte anna; assembly: GCF_003957555.1. Taxonomy (NCBI): domain Eukaryota; kingdom Metazoa; phylum Chordata; class Aves; order Apodiformes; family Trochilidae; genus Calypte; species Calypte anna. The sequence continues at coordinate 91,311,223 of NC_044244.1, forward strand.
GACACAGTATGTAATTTAAAAGTAATCAGTCACTTATGGAAGTCACCTAGGAATACACATACCACACTGGTGGTAATTCAGAAAAATCCCCCAGTTTTAATCTGAAACTGATGGATGCAAACTCAGTCCAAAAGTACCAATCCTACCTCAGAGGGAAATGGGCACACAAATAAAAAGACTGGCAATTTCTTGCTGCTGCTGTGAAATCCCCACATCCAAAAGCTGAAAAGGGACTTGCCCAGAATTCAGAACTTCAAGTTTCTAATTGCTTGAAATCCAGATTTTTTGTTTTGGCCCTAGTTAGGCTGGTTGGTTTTCTCTTTTAATGCCTCATACATAAACTGAAAAACAACCTGCCTCCTCTAATACATTTTTGTGGCCAGGAGAGCCCCAGCACATACCTCTGGAGATTAGCTAGTTCTTCCTTTGCACTGAGAAAATCACCCAGCACCTCACAGAGACATCCCAAGCATGACAGTATTTTCATAACAGAGATGAGGCAGTAAGGGTGTGTATTATACACTGCAACTGTGCTATTGACATTCTTTTAATCACTCCCTATTTGTTGTACTCTAGCAATGATGAGATAATAGTTATTTCTACAATTTCTGTGTGCTGTAAGGATCTCTATTGTGTGCAGCAGCTGCAAGTTGCTGCCTCCGTTGCAGCTCTGGGTATCATTTACCTTCTCTGCCTTTCACATTAAGAGAGAACAGACGTTTAAAGGGAAGAAGATCACCAGCTCACATGGCAGCCCATGTGTGCAAGGGTATGACAACTTGGATGAGAAACCAACACCCAAGCCAGCATGCCCAGCAATGATGGGCAGTGGACAAAAAGTTTTGATTGTGTGATGATGCTTAATAGAGTGTCACACAGAAAAAAAGTTTGGACATTTTGAGGGAGGGAAAAGACATTTAGTAGTCTATCAGGATTACCAGAAAGAAATAAATGCACTTTAATAGTATTTAGAAAAGTATCTCTGTGTGTGCGTGTATTCACCTGTGTATTCTGGAGCAGCAATCAGGAGCAGAGGTGCAAAGGCAGAGAAAAGCTCCAGGGCTCCTTTGAGAAATGGGGAACCTGGGACAGGAGCATAAGCATGGAAGTGTCCAGGGGTTGATTTAAAATGGATGTTGTTGCTAAACAACAATCCTAAGTTTCAAATGGTGAATTCAGGGAGCTATATATCTCTCAAATGTTTCTCACATTTTTCCAAAGTTACCTATAGGACAGTAGAAAATTTGTGCCCCCTTAATTTTGTAACTGGACTACAACAGACAGACTCTTATAAAAATAATTTTTTCTTGCTTAGTTGTTAAGCAATACAGTAATGTGTTCCCTTCAGAAAGGCTGAAGCATCTGACCATCATTCTCATTCACTGTGTGTGCTGTGTTATGTTTGTATCTCCATTCTTGGGTTGTGGGGAACCAAAAACTGCTGCTTTTTTCATTTCAGCCTGCCCATGGATCTGATTTTTTTATCCTTTTACAGCTGACAGCAGGCACAAAGTGCTGCTCTCCAAATTTCATCTCTATCTAGATGAAAGGAGCCCTGTCTCTCCAGCACTTAGCACTTTGCTTACAGCAATCCCCAATAAACCTATAGTGTAATAAATAATTTCAAGATCTCTTTGTCTTTGCCTCAGAGGAAAAATCAAGAACAACACTCAGACATACTCCTTACGCTTGCTCGGTAATTTTCCTGTCCAATGAACAACTTCTTTTCAGGGCCAAATGGATTAAATACTCTTTGGTCTTTTTCTCCTGTGGGTCTAACTGACATAGTTTCTTCCTTTGCATACAGCAGCTGAATGATGTATATCTAGGTTTATCAGGAATTGGTTAGCTATAATTCTAAAAATAAACAATAGAAACAAAAAAATTGTTTATCAGCACTACAGACCAAAAGCCATTCACTGTTCTTCATGGTATTTGGCCTTTACCAGGTCAAGCACTACTGATTTTGAATACAGCAAACAATTTTGCTTGCACAGTAGGCAATCTGAGCTTCTCTATCTGGTCTCCACTGCAATTAACATTGAAATAGTGATGTGTAACATGTTCGTCACAGAGTGAAGACATGCAGTAGGTTTCCAGAAAGACTTACGCAGTGTGGAGATGAATTATTTATCTAGTGTAACTGTAGATTTGGGTAATAATTCTGTCATCAAATGTTATCTCACCCACTCCTGTCCTCTGCCAAAATTTAAGAAACTCTGAAATTAAAATACTATGTTTAATTTCTAGAAAGTTGTTTTATTTGTATTACATGTCTTTTAATATGGTAAATTCAGAAAAGTTAATTTGTCTGCACAATTTGACATAAGCATGTATTTAACATACAATCTGTCCAACTAATGACAGGCACAGAGCTTTAGCTTATAAAAGGTTTACATTAAACCCACAAAAATTCTCAAGTGATACATGTGCAACTTTGGTGTCTGCACACACACTTTCAATGCCTGGTTAATAAATAAAAAGCATCTTCACTTTGTGTAATATATTTGAATGCTCAGTAGCTAGAAAGATGTGCTCAGAAATTGTAAACAGGAAGAAACTAAGAAAATTCAAGTAATTTTGAACATGGTGATTACTTCTCTGTCAGTTCTAATGTTCTAGTGCTACTTCTGGGGCTATAAAAGCATCATAGGTAATCCCAATGAAGAGTTCCCATTTTCTGGCTTGAAATTCCAACTCTTATATTCCTTATAAACTTATGCAGAACACAAGTTTTCTTACCATGGTTTGTCAATCACTACCCCTATCTAGTGATTCTGATTATACCTCTGATATCCTTGATAGTGCATTATTTTTCATTTTAATTGCAATACAACAGAAACCTTCCACTTAGAAATTTTGCTTAGTGTTTGATCTAGATTTTCGACAGACAACCTCATTAAAGCTAGTGATGACATGTATTTTCTTTTTAAAAGAAGTATCACTATAAATTAAAATCTGGATTGAGTAGAAGAAGATCAATAAAATATTATATTTATGGGGAAATTGTGACATAGGATGTCTAGAAATGTCTCTAATTGTACACACACCAAATAAAGCTTATGGGGCTGGAATACCAACTGATAAACTGTGAAATCCAAAGTGCAATTTCTTTGCATTTCTGCTCGGTTTTACAGTAATCCAGTCTGATGTTTCATCTTCACATTCATATGCTTGTTCTATATCTGGTAAGCGCAGCTGTTCATGTGCATGGCCATGTATGTGCTTTTATTATTTTGACCTATTTACCACGTGTGATGGGGGAACACCGAGCAGGATGCTCTTACTTGTGCATTGGGGCTCCGTGTGAGCGCATCTGTGCGTGCCTGCCCGTGATGGGTGAAGACAACACCTCTGTGCTGGGTGCAGAGACCAGGCACACAAGCGTGTCATTTATTCCTATGAATATCAGCCTTCAGCTTTATTGTTTTTCAGTCAAGGGTTTTGGGCACGTTGTATTTCAAACGGGCTTGGCTGGGCAGTAATTTTCCGTGGCTAATTCCTTTGAGCGTCTTATTTAAATTCAAGCCCATCACTGTGCGTTTGAAGCTGAAGGCCTCTCTGACATAAGGATACCCAGCACAGCCCCACAGCATGTCCCCACGATGCCAGGAGTCCCTAGAGGCAGCTGGCATACACCTGGTACAGTGACTGCCCAGAGCCAGCTTGCCCTGGCCCCCCAGGGAGCCGCAGGCTGTACCCATTCTTCAGGTTTTCTCTCCCTTTCATTGTGCTGAGTAGGAGATTGCAGGGCCGAAAGAGGTGCTAACGAGAAAATTGAGACACACAACACTGGACACAATCAGAGAACCCAATGGAGCATTGAGCTCCTCTGCTTTGCCAAACTCCCGGCTTAGTTCCCCATTCCCAAGTCCCCCCTTCACCCCCCTCCCCCCTCATCCCTTTCCACGTGGGGGCAGCTGATAAATCTGGGGCACTTTTGACCCTGTGTTTTAAATAAAAGCTCAAATTTTGCTTGTGCTCTGTTTCAGTGTGAGTCGTGTTCACATACAATGGAACCAAAAATGCAAGAAAAATGGATACAATCATATTCATATATATAGCTTTAAATCATCCTTCTGGTGGTTAAACAAGTATTTAGACATCTTCCTGTTGGTTTTCAAACCTGATCTCAAAGAATATCTTTTTTTTTTCCACAGCACACTAAAAAAACGCTAAGTGCATTTTTTACTTTTAGATCTATTCTGCTGTAAGAGAAAAGGCTATTTTCAGAATGATGGGTTTAGCAAAATGTATGGATCTTCTGCCAATATTATTTGAACTCTATGCAATTACCTGTCCTAAATTTTAGCAGATCTTTCCCTGCCTGAAATGTATTTAATGATACATTCCTTGTACATTGCTTAGTAATTGGGAATGTGTTCAATAGTACAGTTTCAAATGTGATCTGCCAGACAGCAGTTGTTTTCTATTAATCATCCTAGCTGAAATAATAGAAATACTTCTGAATGCCAACTGTTCCTTTAAAAGCCAAAAGCTAAGTATCTTCTGTGCCTGTCTGTTCATTTTAGTAAAATAAATGAATGCATGGTGACGATTAGATACTTTGAGGCATCTTACAGAAATGCTGCTGTGTTGCAGAACATAGTGAGGCATTTTATTTTCCAGGAATTGCACAAATTAAAAGAAAACATAAGCCACCCAGGTGTGCTACATGACTCTGTCAATGAAACATAATGCTTGATGGTAGCTGAGGCAGAACTGCCAATTTACAGTCATTTTTAAAATTATTATTATTATTGTTCCTTTTATTTTTAGCTGCCCTTTCCCTACCTATTTAAGAAAAGGAAAGAAGTGACATTTTGGTTTTCCAAAATTTTAAGTAACTATAGTGACTCACCATGTTAATGACAGCTGTGGGATTACATGTGCCTTGGGGCAAAGCCACTTGAATACAAAGAATTTAAGACTGTGGATGGCAGTGTCATTGGATCCTTCAGGAAGAAGAAAGGCCAAAAGTGAGATCATAGTGAGCCAAAGAATAGAGAACTTTTTGCCTTGGATTTGGAAACAGGAAGCTAATAACTCTGAGGAAAGTATTTAAAATAAATTTCATACACATATTTTGTCCAGGATAAGTAGTTTTGGAGCAGAAACATTCAGAGCCTTTTGGAGTCTCTGAATTTCTGATGATAGCTCTTTGTATGCCCCAGCAGCTCGTTGCCCTTTTTAGAGATGTCATGGATGCAAGAGATTTGGCTTAATCCCAGTTTGAAGTTTTCTATCTAATCAAAGGTTGAATAGGTATTGTGCTTCCTACCTTACTAAATGCTTGCTGAGATTATCCTCTGTCACTTGCTATGCTTATTATCACTGTATCCCCAAAGAACCATGCTCTCTGATGTGGTGCTTTCAGAAGTGTTATTTCATCGCTGAAAAGATGGATTCCAAATGAAAAGCGCTTGCTACAGAAATGACATTTCATCTCAGGAAGATAAAAGGAGCTGCCTGTGGCTAGGTCTGGATTGTGCTACTTTTCTTGCACTTCCCTATTGATTTTTGAGCTTCAGGCCTTCCCTCGGCCTAAAATGAGGGATAATGTGAATTCAGAGAGATTGCAACCATACAAAGAGCAGAGGCAGTGTGAGATGGAGATAAAGATCAGTTCTTGAAGTTCTTAGAAAAGGATGTCTTGAGAAAATCAGGGGCCAGGGAGAGAGAAGAATGGATCAAATACAAGGAAGGAAGGAAGGTGAGAGCAAGCCTGGAAGGACTTGCCGGTGTTGTGGTCATATGTGATAAATCTGCTTCTGTTCCACTGAAGCAATGCTATGGGTCGTCTTACTTCTTGGCATTTTTTTATTTCACCAAAGTTTGGACTCAGTGAGTCTAGGATTCCAGCAAAAAATGTCAGATTCTCTGACATTTGGTCTCTGTCCAGGCAGAGAAAAAAATACCTTCCTTTAGTGGCTCTTATCAGGCACTTACTGTCCATAAGCCTTAGGAATGCTCTGACCTTGTAACAGCTCTGAGTCAACATGTAAGGCAAGGGAACTTCTGTTGGGGAAAGGACAGAGAAACTCACAAACTCAGAGACAGAATATGATCTGAAGAAAGTTACAATTACTCAACTGTTCTGCACCAGTTTCTCCAGCTCTACCTTGAGTTATGGAAGCCTTAAACTTCTATGGTGAGGCTGCCCCACAGATCAGTGCAGCGTGAGCTGCAAAGTGCCTCTGACCTACCTGGTAGGAGTTTCTGGCTTCACTGCTCCAGGAGGGGAGTGCTCTGGCCTGGGCTGCCAAACAGAATGAGGTAGATCATCCCTCATTTTATCCTGGTCTTGTTTTTTAGTCCCTGGAAAAAAAAAAAATCATTGAGAAGTGATTTCTCTGCTATAGTATAAGTACCAAAGTGTATTTGGGACCAAGAGGCAGTACTTGGCTTTCTTGAGAAACTGGAAGTCCCCCAGCCTTCTGCTCTCCTTTCCTTTATGAGCTCCATCCTCTGTCTGATGTTCACATCTGGCAGAACCAGGGTGTCTGAGCAATGACATTACTGGGGTTTCTGAGAATTAAACTCTGTTGAAAATACACCAAAAGGTATTCTGAATGGAAAAAAAAAAATCTTGGTGATAAAGAAGCTGATGCTTTCTTCTAGTTAGGCCTGCCGAGCTGCCTGGCTTCTCCTGCTTGAAGGGCTCTCTGGTATGCCCTGTTTCTGAGGCTGACACATTCCTAATCTCTCAGCTACTTGGTTTACAATGCCTTTGGCTCCCTGGCAGCTGGCAGCCTGGATGATGAAGGTTTTTTAGAGATTTACTTCTATTTTCTCAAAAACATTTTCTGAAAATTCTTTTGGCATTTTTTAATGACAAAAGAATTTTCCATTATGCCATCCACATGCACAGTTCTTCTTTCAGAAGGAGGAATTTCTGACTGAGTGAAGAATGTACTTCCAGGCATTAGGGATCTCTGTGCTTGGTCTCAGGCCTCCTAATTGGTGTGTGAAAAAGTGGTGCAGGTCCAAGGTTGTTGGAGTTTTGACAGGTTTACTGTTACAGTCAAAATATGGCTTTTTCCATTGAAATGACATCCCTTAGTCAACATATGTTTAACCTATCAGCTTACTCATTGCAGGCTAGCACAAAGGAGATGTAACACAGTCTTAAAGCAGTTCATTGTACCAGGGCCTGTGTTGTCTCCAAGAAGAATATGTTCTGGTGAAAACTGGAGGCAGTATAAAGGTTTGAGGTCTGTTAGCTTGACACTCAGTAGCTGGTGTCTCTGGACCTCTTCTTTAGTGTCAAGGAATTTTTTCTAATATGGTAGAAATTAGAGACATCTTAGAGAATCTGTATCACTAGGCAGACCTAGATGCTCTAGTTGCAAGGTTTTTTCCATTTGATGGTCTAAATCATCATTAAAAATATTGACCTTAAACATTTTAAAAACATGAGCTGACAGACAAAGCCAAATGTAAATTAAAGACCCAAATAATTTAAAATAACACACCTGTCTTTAAAATAAATACAGTTGTTAAAAAACATTGTTATCATTTTTGACAATCATTATTATTTATTACAAAACAGTTCTAGCCTGGGTTGGGTCCTGACTGGATTTCATGCTATAAAATATGAGATGAAGTGAGCCCTTACACAAAGAGTTTGCAATAGAAGTTTAAAATGCCACAACAGATAAAGAAGACAGGCAGGAGGATTAATGGGGGAACTTACTGATTTTGATCAATAGTACACTGAGATCTTATCTTGTATACCTACTCAGCAGCTCAGAAAAGGAAGGGAAGAGGGAAGATTTGAAGGGCTACTTTGGAAGGGTAACACAGAAAAGCTTTGTTTACTGAGGACGACAGCATTTGCGTCATAATCATTTATTCAATATCTTTTTCTCATTGTTCCATGTGTAGCTGTAAGCCTTATGCTCTGGTGATCACCCAGACACTATTCCAAACTGTTAGAACAGTTTCTGTCATGACTTTAGCTCATGCCAATTTGTCTTTGACAATTTCTGAGCACAGGAGTAGAGCCAGGCCAGGAACTAGTCCCAGCAGACACCCTGGAGAAGTCCGTGCTGTTTTGTTAAAGCTGAGCAGAACAATATGGACAGAGGCAAACCAGAGGCATACCATGATGTTGGTCCTGGGAGCAGTGAGTGGTCCTGGGAACAGGAATATCAGCTGTACCCTGTGTATTCACAACACATCCCACGCTGGCTCCAGTTACACTTGAAGTGTTCTCTGCATTAGATCTTAGGGTATCAAGCAAAGACCCTCTGTTATGGCTCACTGCAGGTGAAATGTTGGTTTGAGAGATTGGCCTTATATCATCACATTGGCAGTCTGTGGCTGAAAAAGGGACCGCATTCAATTCTCCAGTCTTTTGAACATGAGTTTTTATTATTATTTCTTCTTATTATTATTTCTTTCCCTTATTGTTGTCTGGAGAGCAAATGATACAATAAACTCAACCATAGAGAGAAGACCTAGGTGTTTTGCTGTTGTCCCTGGATCATTTAGTGGATGATTCTCGCATGTAAAACATGTGAAGCTTCTGGGGATTGTGCCCTTTTCTTATTGTCCCCAGTTCTTTTTCACTTACTTGACCACAGGGCCAGTCCCTACTTGCTTGTTCTCTTGGCCACGTGAGTCTTACTTTTTTTCCAGTACATTGGCTTGTTGCAACAGAGGCTTCAGAACATGAACTGTGGAACAACTCACTTTTGAACTGGGCTGTGCACTTGCTCAGGGGTAAAAATATTTCCTGAAAGATAAGAGTTTTGAATTCCCAGTGCCTTTGAAGTGCGACAACTGCTTCACATGTGGTGCTTTTTCCAAAAGTGATCATTCCCATGACCGCTACCTATTAGCTGTGGACAAAGTTTATCTACTGGGTTCCACAGTAGTCAGGGCAGAGAAGCTGAGATTATATTTGATATGGGCTTTAGGCTCTTTAGGCACATGGTAGTTTGAATCATAGAAAAAATGAGGTCAGAAGGGAATCACCTAGTCCTCCACTGAGGGCAGGATCATCTTAAGCTAGGTCAGATTGCTCAGGGTCTCGTATAGGTGAGTCCTTTAGATCCTAAAGAAAAGGAGACAGCACTACCTCTCTGGTCTCTCTTCCAGTGATTCACTATCTGTATTGAAATGTCCCTTTCTGAAGAGTATGATCACTCACTGCATTTTGTCCTTTTACTGTGCACCTGTGAGAACTGCTCTATATGTTCTTTTTTAGGCAGTCAAAGACAGTCCCCTTTAGGCCTCTTTTCTCCTGCAAATAAATCTAGTTCCTTTAGCCTCTTCATTTCTGTGCTTTAGACCTGTTATCCTCTCATTGGCCCTCCAGAGGACTTTCTCCAGCTTGCCTTCTATGGAAGGTCCCAAACTGGACACAAAAGTCCAGATAAGAGCTTGTGAGAAATAAGGAAAGGGAAGTAAAGGGAAATAAATACTGTCTTTGATTTGGTGGTTATTGTCTTTCTTTATGTGGTTAACCTTCATTGATGCAATAATAATATGCTCATTCATGCTCAACTTGTTCACCATGGCCCTTCGGAATATTTTCTGCAGAGCTTATATCCAGCCACACAGTTCCCAATCTCTTATTTGGTGAGATTATTCCATCCCAGGTGCAGGACTTTGTGTTTGCCTTTATTCAACTTCGTGACTTTCTGTCTTTGTGACTTTCTCCAGACTTTGGGTCCCTGCCTTCCAGTGTGCAAGTTGCTTCTTCCAGTTTGATGTCTTCCATGCAGCTCCTAAGAGTGCCTTTCCTCACATTGCTTGCATTGTAAATTAAGATGTTAGACATGTTACTCCAGTATTGACTCAAAGAACACACGTACAACCAGTCACCAGCTGTACTTCAAACCATTGAGGACAACTTTTCAAGCCCAACAGTCCAGCATTTTTTGCCACCAATCTTGTGTCCATCACTCTAGTTCACATCTCTTTGGCTATGAGGACACTGTGGAAGTGTATGTCAAAAGTCTTACTGAAATCAAGGTAAATCATCTTTACTGTTCTTCCCTTATCCACAGTCTTTCATCATGGGTGGCAATCGGGTTGGACAAACACAATTTTCCTTGGGCAGTTCTGTGCAGATTGTTCCAAGAATTTATTACCCTTCATACACCAGGGAAAGGCTTCTACAAGCTGTTACTTACCTCATCTTATACTGCATTCACCTTCTGAAAAAAAAAAAAAAAAAAAGAAAAAAGGAACATTGGAAACAACAGTAGCTTCCTTTTAGCCTCTGAGGCAGTGATTTTAATGTGAAAAAAGTGTTAACATGTAATTAAATATCCACAGGTGCAGTGAGGAGGAAAACAATGCTGGATGCATCAAGCTGCAACCTTGATGATATTCTGCCAGTGCATCTGTAATGTGCAGTATAAAAGGGTTAACAAACAGGCTTTGTGCTGTTTCTCATTAGGATGAGTCCAGTAGTTGGCTTCAAGAGTGTCTCCTATCATCTGTACACTGCCACATATGTAATTTGTTGGGTAGGACTGGTTACGCTTTGGAGATGGCATAGAAATTCTTAACAATCTTTCCTGCCTATAGCAGGTTTCCAGAGGACAGAACATACTGCTGTCCATGCACGTTAAATCTTTGGATGAGCTAATATGAAATACTTCTGCCGTTCTAATTTCCTCTTGTGTGTATTTTTTCCTGGCTTAGAGTCAGTGACCTAATTCTTTTCTTCATTTTGTCCAAGGTTTTTGATTTTTTTCTAAGCTATTCACGTTGGGCTCTTCCCCATTGTGGAAACTGTGCCTTTTATATCCACTTTACATTAGAACTTGGGGACAACTGAATTGACTCGCTTGTCTCTCCCCAGGCCTGAGGGTGGATACTGATAATGCAGACAGGAGAATGTACAGAAGATGAATTCCACAGAGTGGTATCTCCCAGAAATAATGACCAAGACCACCTACTAGAACCACCTAAGGGAATGCTCACAAGCCCATGTGAAGACTTTGCAGATTTAATGCTGGAAATAACCCTATCAAAAGGTAATAGCAGGAATAAAGTAAGTTTGCTTTGCTATTGTGTTGGCTGGAGAGATTAACCAGGTAGAGTCTCTCTGTCTGCTCGCCTCTTAAAAGTACACAAAGACTTGCTCAAAACCTTTTTTTGACAAGATGAGTATGGTGCTACATTTAACTAAACAAAATATACAAACAAAAGGCTCCTTAGTTTTCATAATTGTGAAATCCTCAAACTAGTGCATGCACGTTTCCCAGCCTAGAATGAGGCATGCTTAGGCCAGTTCAAAGGCATGAAGAGAGCAGATCCAGCAGTTTCTCTGTCTTTGATTTTGATTCAAATTCACTTTTTTTTTCATTCCAGCACATACAGCAGGTTGACAAAAGGATACCCTTGCTTTTTTAATTTCATTCACTTGCACTTCTAGACCTCTATTTCTGTTTTATTCTGTGTATCCCAGCCATTACTACTTTGTGATTCCTTGGGGCTTCCTTAATAAATATCTGCTTTCAGAGTCAGACTTTTTCTTGTAAGGAGATTTTGTGTATTTGCAAAATAATCTCCATGGCACCACTGGAGGGCTTAGGTTATTAACCATCGCATAGACTGTTTTAAACAATCTTCCTGTCTTGACAAGAATTGGTGTTTTCAGTGAAATTGCTGTTTATCTAGGGGAGAGAGAGGATCACTTAATTCAAGGAATAAGAACACACAAAGCTATGAACAGTTAGTTGGAGTTTTACACCAGTAATAAATTACATCTTTTCCATAGCATAGGCAAAGACTAAAACTAGCTGTTAAGTTTTACAGAAATTAATTTCTGTGGATTCAGTTCTAAGTTTATGTATGGAAAAATGTCTGCTTTATCTGTGGCTTGTCTCTCTGTAGCTGATACAGTTTCTTGCAGAAGTCCCTAAACTTGGACTTTGTGACAGGCTGACTTCTCCTGTAAAAGGCCAGATTTTCCACATTCCTACAGGCGTAAAAGACCAAATAAGCTGCCTGCCACAAGTGCTTTACCACCTCTAATTTCCAAGCTTTCCTGTCAGTCTAACTGATGTTGAATGGCTTTGCATCTTCTGCCAGTCTTCCTAACACTCCTTGTCATTGCAATCTTAGGCTTAGGGCTTTCTTATGTGCTGGTGTGTATTTGTACACATTTTAAAGTAAGAAGAACAGTGACCCCCTTTTTTTTCTGCAAAACAGCACTGAGGAACTCCTGCATCACTTTTATTTTGGGAACTTTTTAAGAAGAGACAGAGAATTTTCTGTCTCCTAGGTACTGCGATCAGGCTACTGTATTTTTCCTTTTACTGCTGGCAGTAAAAAAAGCTGGAGGAAAGTTCATTAAAGATAAATTCCATTAAAGATGGTTTTTATCTTCTCACTGGAGGTAAAATCTAGGAACACATACAACTTTCTGTTTTTTCTTTCCTTTTGAGTGATGAAACAACTAAGATTATGTATAAAAGGCGGTCTCACATTAATCACAGAATAAGAAAGCAACTAAGCTTCTGGCTTGTAAAAAGGCAAAAAGAAAGTCTTGAGATGAAAGAGAGTTAGATTTTACCTCACTCATAAAAACTAACTTGTTTGTTCTTTTCCTGGGTGCTGCTTTTTTTTTCCTCTTTCAGATGAACTCTTGAAAAAGTGCAATTTCACTTCAAGACATTTTTGTTCATATCACAATGTTAATTTTATTAAGCAATAAGACCAGACAGGGCTTGAATCATTGTGCAATAATTTATGCTTAGGTGCATTCTCAGGCATGAGCCTGAAGGCTGAGTGTTATCAAGTCCCAGAGTGTTTCACATAAATTATGTTGTGGTTAAAAAAAAACAAAACAAAACTAAAAAAGAAAAAACAACACAAATCCAAATGAAGGAAAAGGAAAAAAAAATATAAAGGTGACAAGGATCTGGGCTTTACAGAGACCAGGACCTGAAAGTTCAGGTAGCCTCCTCCCTCTGGACATGGTGGGTGTTGGAGTAGCTGTAGGTGTTATCAGAGGAGCATTTCCTCCTGTCTGGTGTTTTGGGGAAAGCTCCCACTGTCCCTGCTCCATGAGTGGGCAGGTACACTGCTGCTCCCCTACACCAAGCTTTTTCCTTGCCCAGGCCACTGAGCCAGGTGTTATGGTACCCAAGGTGCTGGAAGCATGAGCCCTGAAAAGGCTGAATCATGGACTTAGCTCCAGGGTGAATGGTGGGATTTCTGAGCTCACTGCAGTTTAGTTCAGACAACACAGGGTGAAACAGATGAGAGCTGGTAACAAAATGATCCTGAGATGATCCTGTTACTGAATAAATTCCCATACAGATTACCTGAATTTCTAATCAGAGTTTGTGACTAGCTTGCATCTCACTGTTGAATAAGTCCCGTCTCTAGTGAAGGTCTCATAAAACTTCCTCCAAGAAAAAAGTTCCAGAAAAAGAATGTCACTCAAAAAATTGATTACTTTGTTTGAAAAAAAACCCAACTAAACTGCTGTGAAAAACACCTACAGCAAACAACTTGAGCAAACAGAGGAAGAGAAAATACAAGAGCAGCAATGAACAAAAAATTATTCCTCTGAAAACAAAGTTAAAGCATTGCTTGGGCAGAATTTTAACTGAAATGTCAAAAGGCAGAATGTTTCTAGAGATTAAGAGAAATTTTAACTTCTCTTCCACTTTAACATGGAAGGAATTAAGATATTATCACCCTGGGGAACACTAAGCAATATAATAATGAAAAGATATCCCTTGGATATAAATCAGCAAGAGTGAAGACAGAAAGGGTTGGGAGTGGAAGGCTGTAACAGGCAGCAACAACAGCCACACAGCAGTACTGAAAGGAATGGAGAATAAGGTGCCATTCAGCAACACCAAATGCATCAGAATTTCATCTTAATCAAATTGCCTTCCCAAACAACATAAAAAATTCTAATCAAATACAGATTATGTTTTTCTTTCTAATACTGAAGTGAAAAAAAAATAATCTAGAAACAAAGCAAGCACTCCCCAAACTGCCAATATGTTTAGCTCATACTCGGCTAATGTGAATAACCTATAGTTTTTAACAAAGCCTAGAACCTACAGAGGTTTTCCTGTCATGACCAATTTAAAGCAAAATTAGGCCATAAAGCGAGCCTTTCATGCACATTTTTTACCAATATCCCTTAAAGCTTCAATATTCACTCCAGATCAGAGTAAGAGTGTTGCTCAATGAATACACTTTTTGAAATATCTCAGTTCTTCCTCAGAATTTCAAAGAGTTGACTTTCAGTCAGGACAAGTTCCTTCCAGGTTTAAACCACCAGTACCACAAGCCAAATCTGGAGATAGAATCAGCTGCATTGGAAAGGACCTCTGAGATCATCATGTCCAACCCTTGATCCACTACCATTGTGGTTACTGAGTGCCACATACAGTCTCTTCTTAAAAACCTCCAGGGACAGAGAATCCACCACCTCCCTGGGCAGCCCATTCCAATGCCTTATTGCCTTCTCTGTAAAGATTTTTTTCCTAATATCCAACCTAAACCTCCACTGTCAGAGCTTAAGTCCATGCCCTCTTGTCTTACTGATAGCTGCCTGGGACAAGAGACCGATGCTCCCTGGCTCCCATCTCCTTTCAGGGAGGACTTGTGCTGGATCCCTTCACAGCCTCCTTGCTCTTATGCAAAAGACAGAAAGAAGATGGGAGTTAGAGAGACAGAAAAAAAACCAACACAAATCTATTAAAATGGAAACTGTTAGTTTCAATTACTAAATGGGGACATGAGCAAAAGCCAGTACTAGCATATGAATTCTCCAGTTGGTAGATGGCAAGACAGATTTCCAGTAAGATGGGCTTCTGGAATAATGAAATGCAAAGCAATTAACTAAAAAAAGGGCCCAGCCAGAGCATACATTGAGGTCATCTCACATCCCAGACAGAATGCCACCCTCTTTGTTCCTGTCAATATGCACAGCTCTGAGAGGGTACTGTACCTACTCCCTGTCCTCATTTCAGGCTGGGACCCCAGTGTCCCTCTGACACCTCATTCCCAGAGGGACTCCCACCAGAGGCAGAGGGGTCAGAGGGACATTTGGGGGAAATTGGAGCTTATCTGTATAAGTAAAATATAAAGCTCTGCTGCAAACTTTGGGCTGGCTGACAGTAAATACATTCCTCAGAAAAAAGAGCCCTGTGTTGTGAGTATTAGTAAAAGCTCCTAGATTATTAACCCTCCATCTGTCAGAAGGTTGCACTGCAGCTCTGGGAAAGCAGTTTTTCTCACCTGCTTCAATTTCCTCCACAAAATGGGGCTGGGGATTCTCATCCCTTAACATTTTTTGCATATTTGGCTTTTCCTTCCATTCCTCATAGAACTGAAATCAAGTTTTTTATAATGTTATTTTTGCGTTTGATTTCTTGGGCTTTGGTTTCTTATTTTTTGGTGGACAAAGGTAAGTGGAGGAGAACACCAAGGATTGGCCTGTACACCATAAGTTCAAAACTGTATATTTGGAGCAGGAATAACTCACTTCAGCTAACATCTCCAGAATTTCAGCTGAATGTCCTACACACAGTGATGTGGCTGTTGAATTCTTGAAACTCTTGAACTCTCAAAATCTTGAACTTTGCAATTAATTTCATTTTTTGCTGCTGAAGAGTTCATCCAAACCAATAAGCTTCCATAAACAGAGCAGTTTTGACCTAAATTTTTAATAGAATCCAAGTTTTAAAAATAATTCATAATGAACTTTCACCCTTGCTCAAAAGGAAAAGAGATACAATAAGCATTATTTGCATCATCTGGAAGAGCTTGTGATTATTGTATTACTAGACTAGCAAAGACTTGATGACATGGGGAGTGCTGAGGAGAAATAACTCTCACTTTGGGCATTCAGTCTCCCTCTCATCATAACCACATCCAGTTCTCCTGCAATATTGCAGTTTCCTTGCACAACTTATTCTGCTCCCTTTAATCTCCCAAGGTATTTGTGTCCAATGTGTGATAGATGATTACACTTCTGAATAAATAAAGCCCTGACTCCAAAACTGTATCTATGGCAGGTACATGTTGCTGAGTGTGTGTCAGTGACAATGAAAAGCATGTGTTTTGTGGTTTTTTTGCCATTTAAGGTCCAAGTTTTTCAATCATGGTCCATTTTATATCTTTCTTACCTTACCTTTCCCCTTTGTATGAATGTAATCTATTTTGTTTGCTGAGTTGCTTGAACTCTATGCTATAGCATTAACTATATGGTAACTTCAACCATGCTTCAATCTGTGTTCAGCTATATAGCCAAGAGTTTGGTCACTGCAGGATATAATTCAGAGCTGATGTCCGTCACTAGTGGTCCTAAACTCTTTGTCATGGCCATGAATTGTAGTATACAAATCACTGTTTCTTTTGTGAGACAATTCAGCAACAGTAAAAAAAGGAGGTGCAGATGGTGCTCTAGAGATCTCCATTTTTTTTCTGTTATCTTCCAACAAGGTCAAAGCATGTCTTTACCCATGCATTCTCAAGTGATAATTTTGGTTCCTAGGAAGGAGCACTCAGCATGGAGAATGTGGAAGCCTGGATTCCATGCCTTGCTTCACAGTAGCCTCTGGATCAAACAGAGAGCATTCCTAAAAACACCACTTCACATTTCTGGGGAGTGCTTTGAGATCTGCAGTTGAAAAGTGCCACTGAAAAACTTACTGTTAATTAATGCTTTTTACAGAAGGACATTTTTAAAGTGTTATTTAAATTTCACCTGCCCTCCCCCCAGAAAGAGAGTGAGAACAAGAAAGAGAGAAATAAAGCTGCTTTAGCACAAAGGTTGATCTGGAAATGAGCAAAAATTTCTGCTTCTCAACCCGCATCCTTGGTTACTTGTGCCGAATCCGTTCCTGATGCAAACCTGTTGCCTAGGGATGTTGTTAGGTGCTGTGGCCAAAGTATCTTTGCTGATCCTGAAGGTTTTATTATTTTCTTAGCTTGTTGCAAGAGGCTGGAGAAGAATAAAACATCAGGAATAGTTTCTAGTGATCCAGTTGTAACAGTTCTAAACTACAGAAGATGTGGGGACCTAAAAGCCTTAATGATGCTCCCTTTAGATGTGCATTGTTTCACAGTGGTCTGTAATCTCTATTTCCTTGATTGACAGGCCTGTAATGCCTTGGAAAGAGTGGAGTGGATGGACCAATCAGAAACAAAGAGCCAAGAAAAGGTCAAAATGGTGGAGCACTTCACTTTATTTCTTGAAAGATGTTGGGTATTAAATGTCAGATGCAATCTTTGTCATGAAAATGAAGTAACAAGCCACCAGTGTGACCCTCTCCTTTGAATGATAGTTGTGTCACTTTTTCTAATGCTCCTTCACCAGGATTTAAATTGAGGGAGAAGGCTGCTTATTTTGTAAAATATTTAAAAGATAGAATGCATTCAGGAAACAGAAGGAAAATGAGATGATGAGGGAAATTTAAAAATCCCTGATTAGATACTTGCTTTTCAAACTTAGTCTCCTGAAATGTATTTTGTTGTATGACAAGCCAGATGCTAAGAGTTTAGTACATACTGGGTGCATTCTTGTTTTATTAAGTTGCTTTCTACCTTGGATTTTGACTAAGCCCAGTCCACCTAGCAGTAGCCACAGGCTGTTATTTGAGCATGGGCAGACATTTCTGTTTGGTAAGTAGGACAAAGGAAACATCTACTGAAAGGAGAGAAACTTGACAACCACTACTAGAAAGATCCTAGTTGAGATATATAGCCTTTTAGAGTGCTCAGCATTACCTTTTAACATGTCTTTCTATAGCATCATAGTACTGCCTCAGATTTTTTTTATCTATAAATCTTGAGCTTCCTATAGAAGATGGAGCTTGGACACCAATTTTATGGCCAGTACCTTTCTGCTCTGGAAGGTCTTCATGCTGGCATGTCCCCCCTGGACTTTGTTAACTGCATACACTTCTTTTAAAATTTCCCAGCATTAAAAGCTTTCTGGTCATCGAAGGGTGTATTTGGAGAAGTGCTTTATGACACTGCTAGTCTACTGTCACCCTTTCCTTATAAATATTCTGTTATCTTTTCAATGGGTGCTGTTACTAGCTGGTGTGCCAGGGAAATTAATATGAAGAGCTCCTGCTGGGAAAGCCAGGCCTGCCAAAGTTCTAATGAAATTTGCTTTATTTATGAGCAAAGGTAAAACAGGCAGCACAGAGTGAATGCAGGCAGAGGTACATGCCTTGTATAGCTGACCCAACTTGGGTTATATTCTGAAGAATCATGTTCCTACTTCACCCTTCAGGCAAACAATTCTTTTCTATTGGGATGGAATCAGCAAACAAATAAACTAGTTTTGCAAGTATGGTTACTGTTGGGCATGGTTTAACTCGTGTAAAAATGGAAAAAACCTCTTTCAGACTAGGCAGAATCAGAGCAACCTGCTGTCAGGAGAAATGTAATTTTTCCCTGACTGTATGGATAGATAACTCAGTGTGGCATTGGCTTGCTGCTGTCAGAAAGACAAGATCTTGGAGTCCTCACTGCCTGAGGCAGGCACACATGAGGACATCTCCTGCAGCCCTGTCTCTGATGGTTTAGACCGGGAATTGGCTGGACACCTTTCAGCTTTCCTTCTTGCTCCACACTTCCCTTTCCTTCCCCTGAAAGTGCAGGCATGGAAGGATGTGATTTCACATCTTGGCTTTCATTGCTGGATGGATGGAGGAAGTGAGCACAACACATAGCAAAGCTGAGAGCTGTGGCCTGGGAAGTTCTCCTAGCTCCTCCTGTTTGGGTGTATTTTAGGCATTCCTCTACTGAGATTCCTGTGGCAAATACTCTGTGCTGATACAATCTGTTGTCACTTTTGCTCTGGACCCTTGGTTTATCCTGTGCCTAGCGAAACAGCATAGGTTTAACTTGGCCTTTTACATGCAAAGTATGAAAGTCAGTCACTAACAAGAGCAGAAAAACAAGGTTAACTCTATCAAGAGCAAGCTATAGATGCCATGCTGTAGGAAAGAGAATGAGAAACTAAAGGCCTAAATAATAAAAAGGTCACTTGTTCTACATACTGCATTTTTATAGATTTTCATCTGAAGACTGGAAGTGAATGAATGGAAAAGAGTGAACTTCACATAATGGGCTTCATGTCCTGCTCACTTTCATTTCATTGAGCTTTCCTTTTTTGACCCTTTCCCTGTGAGGATGCATGAGTCTTTACATCCTTTTGTTGCTCCCCTGAAGTTTTTAAATTATACATGGCCTTAGTGTCCCTGTCTGTGAGAGAGCCCAGTATCTTCCTGCACTGTATCTCACTTTCCTTCTTTCTTTCTCATGGTCTCATGTTTAACAGGAAGACTGATTAGCAGTCTAGGAGAGTATCTTTCATCAGCTGCTGTGAAGATAAAAGTATTATCTCAAATAACTCAGGACTGCTACAGGTTTGCTGCATGTGCAGATGTCAGGCAAGACAACTCGCTAGGCTCATGTTTCCACAGCAATGAGCTTGGAGCTACAGCTCAAGAGCACAAAAATAAATCACATTTTCTCCCTTTGAGAGAAGTCTTTTCTCCCTTAACTGTTTTCCTCAAGCACATTTTAAAGAGCTGCAGTAACAACACCTAAGTTGATTATTCCCCTCCAACAAGGACAACCAATACCATCTTTCATATCATCTGAAAGACTGCCAAATATTTTTTCACACATAAAAATTCCCTGCATGTAGTGGGAAAGGTAATAAGGGATACTATGAAATTGAAATATGCTAAATTTAAAATGCTTTAATTGTGAGGCTTTTTGTTTTGTTTTGGGGTTATTTTGGTGTGTGGTGGTTTTTTTTGTTTTGTTTTGTTTCGTTTTTGTTCTGTATCTTTAAAAGAAGTGATATTTTTTTCTTTCAGTGATTGCTGCTGTGAAGCTGGTTAGGCTGAGATCTCTGTTCACACATCTAAAACTTACTTAACAGTTTAGTCTTGTACAAGACTACATCAACTTCTTTGGCCTACTGAACTCATTTATTGTCTCTATTGTTTCAAACTCATGTTGCCAGAGTGGGCTTGAAAAAAGTCTCATCAGACAGGATTTCTTCCTCTTGCACAGCCCAGATGACACCAGCTCTGCTTTCTGCCAACCTCATCCATTCCTTCCTTCATCCCCCCCAGCATCCATGGAGACCTGACAACTAAAGACCAAAGGGGGATCTTTTCCCATTCTATCACCCAGTTGTTCATCAGAGAAGACCACAAACATCAGCTACCATTCTCCATTCTCATGTGGAATATTGCAGAACGCTCATCAGAGCCTCACTTTTCAGGACATAAGGGAGCAAAGAAAAGATTTTTTACCAGAAGCCTCCTGACTTGGCTAGATTGATGCCTTCCATTCTCTTCCCCTTCAGGCTACTGCAGAGGGAAGGTGCTGAACTGTAAGGAGAAGTCGTTTCACTGTAGTGCAGCAGCCTCAAATTCCATCCGTGACTTTCTTATTGCTAAGCATTCTTTACCCCAGAAAAAGTATTTGTTTAATGGAAACCAGACTTGGGTCATAAACCTTAAACATATCGAGATTTATGTTAGTTAATGTTTAGCTTATTGTATCTTTTTTTTTCTTTTAACTCTCTCTGGTAAAAAAAAAACAAAACAAAACAACCACATTGCTGCAAAGGGAATGCAGATAAGCAACTAAAGGAAAGGAAATCAGGAAATACTATGAACTGCATGTGACTCACAGCTGCAGGGTTCCTCACAATAAAGAACTCTGCCTCAACAAAGTGGCTTATGTGCTTTAACAAACATCAGCTGTTTGTTTGGGGTGTGATGAACAAACTAGAGCCAGAGTGACAACTGCTTCAAGAAATTATGAAGACAGCTTGAAAACTATGGCCTCACTTGTTTCAGATTCTAAATGACAACAGTGGGGCTGCTGTTGTTGCCAGCTTTATTTCTGAGCACTTTTATTTCCATATTTCAAAGGTCAGTGTGTGGTGGTGATGGCAGACAAAGAAAGCCTGTGTGAACGGTGTGTGTGTGTCTGTGTCTTTGTGAGAGAAAAATAAAATAAGAAAGAAAAGCATTTTTCAGCATTACCAGTAACTGCTATATTAATAATAAACTCTTAATGAAGTGTTTATAATACATTAAAACCTAGGAGCCTTGATGAATTTGGTGTTTCTTTGCTGCAGGCATAATTTTTATGTGTAGTGAGAGGGACTCTGCCCTGGGGAGTTTACAGTGCTAATGGCAGGGATGGCAGAACACTGATCCCAGGAAAACTCAGTGTTGTTTTTCTACAGAGAGCCATGGAAACATGAAATAATCTATCCAGGCAAATAGGGTTTTTTACACCCAGGTAAAACATACATTGTTTGAATCTCCCTGAACCTCAGAATGTTATTTAGACTGCATATTTTTCTTTCTCTAGCACCCATAATTTATGTTTTATAATTCTGTTGATTTGTGTTTATATAGAGGCTGAAGATTTTGTGGTGTTTAATAGCCATCTAAAAATCCTAACCCTTGTGCTGGAAAGATTATCACATACATGGAGCAATTCCCGGTGGGACTTCTACAGGACTTTTGGTGAAGTTTTACCAAAGTACTACTCTGCTTTTTCCACAAAGTGATCTAATTTTTATTTTGAATGCTTTCTTCTCTTCAATTAATCTACCCACTAAATATCCCATGGAATAAATGCAAATTAGCACAGCAGCAGAGGTGAAGAAATAAGGAGAGGGTTGGAAGGTATAGGTTCCTTGGTGAGATGTGGAAAGAGAAACAGCTTTGGAACCAGAACTGGGATCTCATTTCAAGTGTACCTTGGTCACATCAGGTTTTGTGGGAGAAAGGTCTGAAGGGGTATGAAAGGAATGAGCAAGTTAAGGTTCTTGACACAGGAATGTCAGGAAGCAACATAAATTCAGTTAAAAAGCAAGAGATTTGCATGTAATATGAGAGGAGTGAAGACACTGTGATGATTTCCAAGGAAAAGATTGTGGATTTATATGAGTCAACTGGGCAGACTGGAAGAAAAGGCCAAGCAGGGTCAAGGCAACATCTTGGCAGGACTGACAAGGAAGGCAGGTCAGGAGGGATGCAAATGTTAATCAGATTAGAGGATGTTTATGAAAACAAGGAGAACAGAATGACAAAAGTGGAGAGATGATCTAGATGTAAAAGTGACAGCAGCTACCCTGGCTGCTGGGAGACAGAGTGGCCAACAGCCCAGTGGCTGGAAGGTGTGGATAAAGGGCAGCCTATGAATTACCTGCTCAGACAGTTCTGTGTCTGACTGAGATCATAGTGACAGGGAAGAAGAAAAAAATAAATAATGCAGGAAAAAAATAAATAATGCACCCCGTCCTTCCCATCAAGCTTTTGAGCCTTTGCAAAGGTGCTTTTTCCCAAATTACAGGAAATCAGAAATTTCTTCAACCTAATAAAAAAATAAATGCAAAACAATTGATGAAGGACAGTAGTCTACAGCCAAAGGTAGACAAATGTTCCTTCAGTGAACTCTGAAGTACTTATTAATCAGATGTAAACAATCTTGCTTCCAATACAGTCCAGGTTTGGCATCTGCCAAATCTTTTTTGTTTCCCTGGCTTAGAAAAGACAGAGTAATTTCTCTTACTCTTGAGCCCACTCTCAGGCACCTCTGAGTCAGAAACGCTTTTAAGCATGTATCTCATTGTAAACATATCTATTTCACTGATATCTACTATAAATAAGGATCTGTATAATTTTTTTTTTGCTTTTAGCTTTTCCATTTAAATTCTGGCATATCACCTGTCTAAATTATGCTTTTGTGCATTCAGGGGGAGAGAGTGACAAATTTAGAGAGATTTCCTCATCTTGGTGTTCCTGTTCCTTTGGAGAATTGCCTCTTTTATAAAATATTTAACTGGTTCACGTGTGATGCATCCTTGCAGGAAAAGCTCACACTGAGGCACACATCTGAGGAACAGAGCATCAAGAGAAAAATAGCTGTTGAAAGAAATGAAAGTGCTGAATTATCTGGCATTATACTTTATTAATGTATAAAACCTTTAGTCTGAAAAGCTGAGAAAAAATTCTACTGACTTTGACTATTCCCTTTGTAGGATAATTTGCAATATCTACTTGTGACATGCAAGTTGTAAACCAATTATAAGTAAGATTTGAATCCCTTTATGATAGCCCTTTTCTTAGTTTCTTTCTTAATAATAGTTTAGTCTTTGTCAATCCTCACTTGGCAGTTTTCCCAGCCTGCCTTTTTGTAGGGTGGCTCCATTAAATCCAGCAGAACAGCACATGCCTCTCTGAAGTAGCCATTTCATGAGTGGTCTCTGAATTTCTTTTTGTGCTGAGTGCATTCAGTTTCTGTTTTTCTCCTAATAATCTTATTTACATCACATGCTCACACAGGTTTCTCCAAGGGCAATTCAATCGCAGCTGCTCCAGTGCTGCTGAAATGAGAGAGGCAGGCAGCTATTTCTCTAGCTGTCTCTCAGGGCTGTCATTTATAGTTCTTTTTGCAATTGAAGTCCCTGGAAATTTTTGCTGCTTGGCAAAGAAGATGAAGCAGTGTCCTAGCTTCCCTCTTCTGCTTCACTATTTGTAGAAATTTGGGTGCTAAGCTTAAATGAAGGTATGTACTTAAGTCTCAGTAAATCAAAAAATAGCATAAATAAAACCTTGAAAATTAAACTGCCTTTTCCTGTTATTTCTGACGAGTGATTAGATTTATTGTCAGCAACACTTCTGCAGATGACTGTTGCAAATGGTAATAAGTATGTAACACTGCTAAGCAAGTCCATGGTAGATGGTGAAGGCAAAATTTGTTTAGTGTGTATCAGAATAGATTGAGAAGGAGGTTTAGCAACACCTCAATAGACCATGGCAGGATTTAATTCCTGGCTTTTTTTTTTTTTTTTTTTTTTTTTTTCTTAATAGAGCTGAGCTGTTTACTGTGAAATTTGGCTGCTTATTACCTCCTTCAAGGATGGACACCATAAGAAAGGGAGACAAACTGTTGCTGAGGCCACTCAATTGGTAAATTATTGAAATGAGACTAAACCACAAGTTTTGACTTCCACAGTTACTGAGGTGAGCTGTGTTAAGCTGGGCTCTTATGTTGGATCTATTCATCTATAGCTGGCACTTGCAGAAGGCACTACCATTTGAAGCTGTAGCTGATCAGCCATGTGTTTGATTCAGTGGCAAATAACCACAAAAAAAAAAAAAAAAAAAAAAAAAAAAAAAAAAAAAAAAAAAAAAAGGCTTAAATACAGATAACTGATGTGGCTTGGGTCCAGGTAAACCCTGGATTTTGGGGATAGCCTACATAGCAGGCTAGTCATAACAATGTTACTGGGTGTTTTTTTCTCTGAAAAGTGGAGGAAAATATCCTTTCCCATGGATTTAGTTTATCCAACATTCAGTGGGCCAAGACTAGGCAAACAGTACACTTTGCTTCCACCAAGTTACACTTCTGCATGATTGACATCTCCCAGGCTGTTTGTGAGTGAAGTGATTTGCCAGTGCAGAATAGCTTGTAGGGGGGGCTCTTATTTTAGAAGCATTTTGAGTATGCTGGGAGATTGCCATTTTTCTCCTTAGGTAGGCTTTATCTTTATTCCTCTTTGACAAGGAACTTAGGCTTTGATGCCAAGGAACACAATGAAAAAGAATGGTTTTTCCTTTGCCCATTATCTTCCTCTTTGTTGAACCTGAAAATGCACCGATTTAGTTCTATGAAAGGTTAACTCAAGGATGGCAAGCTACTTTCTCATTTTCATTCATTTTCTCATACCCAATATCTGCTTTCTGATGAAACAGATGGAATTTTTCAGTACTTTTTAAGATCAGGTTAAAAAAAAACCACAAACAAAAAACCCAAAGAAAAAAAACAACAAAGGAATAGGCAATTATAACATGGCAAAAACATTTTAAAAACCCATGCTATAGATGCCATTCTTGCAGCATTTCTAGCTTTGTCTTTATAATAGTACCAGCATCTATTCTTTTAATTATGAGCTATATTTCTCTTCGTTAAGGGTGGTGGTGGTGGGAAATACTAAGAACTGCAAATCAAGCAGAGAATCTTGACACACTATGTTAAAAAAGGATTCCCTCAAAGGTCTCTTCTTCTGAGATTCTTGTCTTAAAGTGCTTAGGACCTTTACTCATCAGTACAGGCAGGTATTTCTGCAGTTCAAGGCCCTTAATGTGTTCTGTACCCCACAGGCATTACATTTGCAAAAAGAGGAAGGAGAAGAATCTCCATTAAGTGAAATCTTTCTTATTATCACATCATCTCTACAGGGTGATGCCACTGTGGAAACAGGCTTTCAAAATGTAGACTTTTCTGGGAAAACTTATGTTTGCTCCTGAAAATTAAAGCTAAGATATCAGTGGAACAGTACAATGTTGAGTTTTACTTTGTCAGATGGTCTGTGAAGGGCTAGAGGGACTAAGAGATGCTTCCTTAGAAAATTACTTTGAAATTCCTGACAGCTGGTGCAATCTGGAACATTTTAAAAGCACAATATTAACCAAGATTTTCAAATCTTTGTATTAAATCTGATCTGTTTTATTTGCTTACTAACATTGTACTTTAAGGTGGCTCAAAGACAAGCAATTCTTCTCCACTGCAGGAATAGTAGCAGTATTCAGAGGGGAGCAATATCATGAAAAGAGAAGTCATGGCCTTCATCATAGTGTTTAATATTTTAATAACATTGCTCAAAATATCAGCCATAATTTCAGATTAAAAATGAGGAGGTCATAAGATAAAATAATGTCTTTTTTTGGGACACTGGAGTGGAGAAAATTATAGCTTGCCAAGAGGATGAGGAAGGCATTTTGCTAAAACAGTGTCTTCACACCAGGAAAATGGCAGGAGGAACAGGTTTTGGATGAAAAATAGCTCGATAAAACTGAAGTGATGCTGGTCAGTGAACTGCAAAAAAAAAAAAAAAAAAAAAAAAAAAAGTCTCAATATCATTTATTTGAGCCTCCACTCTGAAACTATATACCTGTTTGTCAACGTGTGAGAAAGTCTTGTGAAGATGAAGTTGTACTTTGCTGCTGATGAAATTGGGATAAACAGCTAGTGTTATTTTCTAAATAGTGAGGTAAGAGTGAACAGAAGTCTAGGAAACATCAATTAAAGCATCACTGTCTCCATCTGAGAATAGCATCTTTCCCAGAGGAATCACCAAAGCTGAGGGAAAAATGTCAGGCAGAAGGTTGATGTCTTGGTCCATTGTGTGAACATAGAAGATCTTTAGAGAAATTTTCCAACTACTTGGGTCATCTGTTGGTGCCATTTACACTTAAAGACTTGACTGTTTGGGAGAAGGGGGAATTTCATGATCTCCAAGATCAGGACGTTCCATAGGGGACTTTTCTTTCTGGAGATCATGAAAATACAAATGCTAACCAGGACTGCATTTTAGTATGCAATATAAATAATTTGCATACTATATGACAGTCATGATCTCAGATTTATTACTAAATTAATGTTTTTCAAAAATCCCTATTCCAAGCTGAATTTTAGCATCAGGGATGTCAAAGTGGCAGTGACCCTGAAATTCCCTCAGTATTTTAATGTGTCTTTTCATTTGTATGTGAAAAAATCTTCATGTCTTAACGCTGACACTAATCACTGTGCTAAGAAAAATAAGGCATTATGAAGAGGAATTATACCTGAAACTAGAGGTAAATCTATGGGTAGAATGGAGAAATTTGGGTAGCAGAATGATCTGTGTACACATGCGTTAATTTCAGGTGTCAGTTCACAGTTTTGTAAACAGTGGGTAGAGGTCTGCTAATGGATTTTATCTCATGGGGAGATGACCACACAGTGATTTACTTTATACCTTGTTTAATTATAAAAACAATGTGGCTCAGCACTAGCATCCACCTTAGAGAAAATATCCCTAAACAGCAGACCAGCTGTTCTATATAAACAAAGCGAGGCACATGGGATTCATGCTACATACCAGATGTGGGGATTTTGAGGACGAAAACACATTGAGTTCTAAAACATATTTAAAATTAAGTTTAATTGAGTAGGTGGACCAAAAGAAGTCCCACTATTTTATCTGGACAAATACAGAGGCTAAGAAAGGATGGCTTTGCTGCAAAAGTCTGTTAAGCCTGTGTATGATTCTGTGATATTTATAAGTTGGGTAAAGCAAATTTACCCACACTATTGGTTTTTACATTTCATTTATTTATTTGTTAAAAGGAGAGCTTTTTTTTTTTTTTAATCTGTTCTCTGGGGCAGACTGTTCTTTAATGCTCAGCCCCAGTTTTCATCTGAGTTTCATTGCCCTTCCCTCCTGCCCTTTGTGCTACTTGTCCTTGCAAATTTTGAGGACACCATGCTGCAGAAGTAGAGGCTTGGAAAGACACCCCCAGCTGAGGCAGTGCAGCATTGGCTTGAGGTTTGTAGTTTGTAGGAAGAATAATAATTTTGAATATCAGTGGTCATGGTGCATGAACCTAGGGCTTCAGGCTGCTTTCTTCCCTGGTCTTGATTACCATGGTTATTCAGCCCTTGTCTTCCCTGACCTGTAAAAAGGACATTTATGAGCTGTACACCTATCAAATACTTTTAATCTATCAAGGTCAGAAAAATCTAGCAGGATCATTTCACTCATCCTCTTCATTTCCCAATAATGTTACTTATATTAATGTGTCTTTTCAAGTGCTGTGCTATTGAATGAAATAATTGGTGGAGATGAAGTTGGAGATACTATTAAAAAAATTGCAGTTAGTGGATTGAAGGCAAATTTGGGGGCTGGTGCTATACAGAGATGCAGTCAAGTTAATTATCTCTTTAATCTCACATATTAAAACCTAGCAATAAACCAAAGAAAGATGAAACTGATCTGCAAGAACTTGAAGGGGACAAAGCAAGGATTATAGAAAACCAGAAATATTATGCATAATTAGGAAAATTGCTAATGATCACTTTAATCAACAAAATTAGAGACGGAAAGGCTGCTAGGTCATTTATTCTGTCCAAGGCCTTTGACAGCTTATTTTCTTATCACCAAGAGAACAGTTTTCAATTTCATGCCTGATTTTGGCTCATCTTTCATTTCCAGCTAGCCAACAAAATCTGTTTGAATTTCACAGATCTGATCCTATTTTTTCCCAGAGGGCTGAAGGCAAAATGAAGGCAGCATTTGCAAGAATTGGAGGGTTAAAGATATGAGGGATTTCCATTAGAAAACAGTCTTCCATAGCTCACCCTAATCTGCTGTGGCTTTGACTGGAACAGCTTTGCACTTGTTCTCTGCCCCAGCCCTTGGCAGCAGCTTGCACCTTTGGCAGTCTGCAAGAGTTTGGGGGCTAGGATTGTGGACATCTGAGGTTCTCACTGAGATGGATTTGTCCTGTGCCATGATTTCTGCTCTTTCCACTATCTGCATGAGCTTTTGGAATGATGAATAATCAAACTTCAGTATGGACACTGGCCCAGCAAGGGGAATTGGAGCATTTGCCCTGTTTGACATTTCCTAATTTCATAATTTCCTAATCCCCATTTCCAGACTTGGGAACAAGCCAGAAGAAGGAGAAGCACTGGGCTGACTCTAGCTCTGCTGATGCAGAATCTTGGCAGTGATGAGTTCTGGGTAACACTTAAGTCTAGCACTTCAGCACAAGTTTCTGCATCCAGGTAAACTGAGGTTCATCATATCAGATGTAAGTAGGTCTACTTCCTTATTAAGGCTATGGGACCATATTCCTCCCTGGCTCAGTTTCTGGAGCCACTTTTTGTCAAGAAAGACTGCGTGGAGGGGGAGAGGACTATGTAAAGTGGTAGAGAGGAGAAGTCTGTCCATGCAGTAAAAAAAGTAAAAAAAGAATACGTGTAACCTGAAAGATGCAACAAACACTTCAGTCTTCCTCACTGTAACCACCTGGTTCTTAAATAATAGGATTGATGTGGTGTTGGCTATATATAAAGAAAAATGAGTAACAGGAATAAAATGTTGTGGTATAAACAAACTAAATAAAATTTTAAGTAAATACATCATATCCCACACTTACATAGCAAGATCTTTGAATTTTGAAAGACAGGAATGTTTCCCCATGGAAGCCAGATGTATCACCCTCAGAAAACTGATTTATACCAAAGATGGATGCGATTATGTATTGGGAAACTGAAGCATGTACAGAGAATAGGAGCAGGGAATGAGGGAAAATTTCAATGGTGAAGTGGTGAATAAGCATTTTATTCAGGGGGGGAAGAAAAAGTTTTACATACAAACACAGAAAAAAGATACTAAATAGTATTGTTTGGGTGCTTTTCCTGTTTAAAATGACTAATCTCCCCAGAGCCATAGGTCAAAATCTAGGCAGGATTGGCTTTGCCCTTCATCCTCAGTTTTCATCTCCATGAGAATAGATTAGTGCTTAGCAGCACACATTCAGCAGGAAACAGTCTCAGTGTGTGCCATTCCCTCTGATCAAGAGCATTTCCTCACTCAGTACACTCCTGTGATCTACTTAGGGTTTCTTTTTTTTTTTCATGTTCAGCAAAGCCTTCTGCATTATTATAGACATATGATGAGGTTGCAGAATTATACCACTTATGTAATTTAATTTGTGCTTTTTGTGTCTCCCAGTAGGATAATATATATCTATGTAAATATATATATATCAACCCTGGGTTTTTTCATTTTTCTGTGCATTGATTGTCCATATGCTCCTTTCCTGCTGCTTTGGAGTCTGTATAGTATAAAACAATAAAGAGAGCCAAAGAATTAGATCAGTGTTTAATTAAGATAGCTTTTTTCCTAATTTTTGTAGGATACTAATCAGACTTGCTTCATCTGACACAGTTACTAAGGTCTTTCACTTGAATTAACATAAAAGTAGACGAGTAAGTAAGTGGTACATATGTTGTTTAGATTAGTTACTACTTAAATCTCTCAGCTAGCCAGACGCATGGATAAGCTAGGGACAGATTAAGCAGGTCTGAGTCAACATTAAAATCCTGTTCTTGTGATAAATATTGTAATACAAACAAGTATATGGCAAACGTGACCAAGATTGCATTTATTTTCAGGGTAGTGTTGATGCAACCCCAGAACTATTCTGTATGTGACATGAACTGGTTCAAGGCTTGTTAACAGAGGACAATAGAAAACAAAATAATTGAGTTAGCTTTCTCTTAATTGTCTCCCTAGGTATACGTAGAATAATTTTATAACTTCACATATTCAAAACAGTAATTACCCAAATAAGCAGAAATAATTTGTAGCTGTAGGTGGGGTTTGGGTGGCAAACTGAATTTTTGAAAAATCACTGTAGTTCAGCCTTAGGAAGTCAGCTCTTAACAACAGCACATTGAAGTAATCACCAAGCATTGCAATCGGTCTCTTCCTTTTTAATTCCTCGCTGTAGGCTGACTTAGGAGCCCAATAGAACTGGGTGCTCTAGAAGCACTAAAATCCAGCAACAGCTGGCCAAGTCACTGAAGCGCCTTTTAAAACACACCTTCAGGGCCTTGTTGTTTAGTTAGTGTGATGGGTGTCTGTACAGAATATCAACACCTCTGCTCCTCTGGGGCTCAGAGCAAGTTGCTGGCAGGAGTGTACACGGGCCCTGGGAGAAGAGCTGCGAGCTGCTGTGCACGTACTTTGTTCTGACAATGCTGTCATTGCTGCTGCTCTGCTGTTGCAATGGCTTTCACAGGTGAGGCTGGCAGAGGGGTTCCTGGCTTACTGTGCTGCTCATACCGTAACTGCTGGGGTAACTGCACTGGGATCTGCTGATATCTCTTTATGTCAGCGTGATGTTTGATCTGGTATTGGACCCATCTCATCCTGTATCATTGAACTGATACTTTCAGTTTTCCTTAATTTGTAATGCTGTGTTTTATAGTTAGGGCACTGTTTTTTCTTTGAAAAAAAAAAAAAAGTCATTATTGTCTCTGTTTAATCATGTCACACTGCTGGGATACAAAGGTGCAGTGGTTGTTTATATATATTGAGCTCTGGATCAATCCTTTTATGTACTATAGCCAAGAAATGCTTTGCTATTATTCATTTAGTTTTCCTCTCTGTATACCTCTACCCAAATGCCAGTTGAGACAAGAAGAGACAATGAGTTTGATCTCATCTTTGGCCCTTTGCCAAGCCTCAGAAACTCTTGTCACAGCAGTGACACATCTGGCAGTCTCTGCCCTGGCTTGCAGTAATAGGGGTGAAATAGACCCTGACTGAGGCAAGGGAAGCTTACAACTAGCTTGCTGATGCTTTGCCAGGCTTTCACTAATGCCATTAGTTTCACACTTACATGAATTCTAAACTGCACATGTACAGATCCATTATCCCACAGAGCCCTGTGTTATTTCAAGGTGACACTGAGCTACTGATCTGTGTTTTTAAATTGAAGGGTGGTCAATGGCCCTACTTTATCCCTTAGCTTTTGCACAACTCTGAAATTGCAGCACCAAAAGAGGAATGTAGCAGACTGTATTGATAGATTAGCTCCATATCCATTCCCTCTCCATCAAAGTGTTTGTTTTTCCAGGGATGTGAATGTACAATAGATTTAAAGAATTTGCTTTTGTGATGAAAACTCTATCAAGTCTATTCTTGGTTTCTAAAATCTGATGGTTCTTTTCATTCTGCTCCTGCTATGTTCTTACATATATTAATATGCAACACCAGGAGAAAATATGTTTTTACTCTCTCTTGAAGTCAACAAGCAAAAAGGGTTTTCAACACTGTGTTGCAAGCATTTCAGCTTCATTCCCGTGAGACTGAAATATCATAGCAATTGAAGTTGTCAATTACTTTAAAAGCAAACTTTTTATAGACCATTATACCCAAGGCTTCATTTACTTGCTTTCTTTGAAAGTAAGATGAGTTTAACTATTAAAAAACTCTATCATCATCCCTTCTACTGAGTGTTTACCATCAAAACATCCTCCTATTTCTCAGGTATTTTCCCATGGACTGTTGAGCTTGTGAATACCTGTCTCATCCATCACTTATAGACACGAGTATCATTTAGGGAATACATAGTGAACCAAGCATCTAAAAATTAGAATCAAATATTTTTCTGTTATTTATTTCTTAGATTAGTTGTAATGTTTTTTAAGGGCTCCAAATTTGTGACCATCATGCTAAACAAAGAAAAGCCTCCTCTTTTGTGTTCCTTACTTTGGGTTAAACGACTGATGAATATTGGGTTTCACAAAAGTCATTGGACTTGGTAGAGGCGTTTTGATGAAATATACTGACTTGTAAAGAGGAGAGATAAATGCTAGATAATTTTGAATTATTTTTTTAGTCCTAATTTCCACTAAAAGAAGAAATACTGTAATATTCTTTTTCAGTATTGTTTAGCATAGATTTTCAGACACAGAAGATTCGATACACAGCCTAAGAGAATAGCATGATGGTATTTTCCATTATATAATAGAGGAGCAATTCTGAATGCTAGCAAAGAAGCATTAATCCCATCATCTCCAGGTAAAACCACATCTGGAATTTGTTGCTGCTCATTGAAAGCAAAATTACATGGGAAGAGCTGAAGAGGACTAAAGGACCATAGACTACAGGACTACAAAAATGAGAGATTAGATCTTAGAACTAAGGATAAACAAACCAGCCTCTTTAGATTTACAGAATAAAGACAGAGTAGGGAAAATATTGTTCTGTATGAGCATATCAGTGTAATTTAGACACCAAAGATGGAGAAGAAATTTAAACTACAGTGTTCTAGAAAAAAAATTAGATACGATCCAGTCATGAGTAAACTTGAATGGAAATGGAACAATGGTTTTGAGACATCACAGGAACAAAGCTCTGAAACAGCTTCTTGACAGGGGTCATAATGCAAAAGTCATAGCTTGTTTTAGGAGCCTGGTATCTTCACAACTGGGTTTATGCAGTGTGTTTGCCTGAAATAGCTGAGGATTGCTCTCATGAACCCAGGAGGTCCATTCTGCTGTTGAGTGCAACAAATGGCATTTGAGTCTTTAATTTAAGAGTCTTTTGTGAAGTCTTTATGTTTGTGTGTGAGGGGGTGAAAAATTACACACAATTGTAATTGATTTGCTGTTGTGGCATTTTAGTTTTGGCTTTAATTTTTGAGTGTGTAGTGGTTTGGCTTTTTATTATCTTAAAATAATTTCTGTGGAGGATATAAATTACATAAAGATATACGTGCTAACTAATGCCACACAGAATGCAATGCAGCTGCTCAGTAGAGAAAAAGACTTTCTTCTAAATAAGAGTATAATATTAATATATTCCCTGAGGTCAACACCTTTAAATACATTAAGAAGCTGTGCCCTGAGTCACTGGTCTTTTCTTTGTTTAGTTGTTTGGTTTTTTTTGTTGTTATTTTGGTTTGGTTTGTTTGGTTTTTGTGTGTGTTTTTGTTTGTTTGTTTGCTTTTTGGTTTGTCGGTGTTGTGGTGTTTTGTTTTTTTGTTTTGTTTTTTGGTTTTGTGTTTTTTGTTTGGTTTTTTTTGTTACCATGGAAACATTCAATACTTTTTTTTCCTGATTGTTCAGTTTCCGAGGAATTTTAGAATACTCCCAGGGATGAAAACACAACAATAGCAGGGAAAAACACAGCTGAAGCTCTACAGGGGAAACTCCAGACAACAGATGCTAGTTTGTGAGCGTGTAGAGCTTAGGTTTTGTTATACACAGGACGTGGTGGTTCTATAGCTGCTCTTTGCTTTCTCTTCCAGTAAATCTGTACCATTTTAACTGAAAGCAGTATGTGGTTCAAATATTGATAAAATAAATATATAATTAATTCACAAGAGTCTCTTTTTTTTAACAGAAATTATATGGTGGTTGTGAAAAACTAATGGCAAGAAAGTATCTGAGAAAATTTGTCAGTGATTATTTATCTGAAGTTTCTTTTTCGATTCTTTTTTTCAAATTAGGATAATTTTTTTCTTCTGGATTTTTTTTGTTGAAAAAATTAGGTATGTTAATTCGCACTGCATGTTCTCTCTGGTTAGTTTTGCTACCAAGAGCTGGGTAATACATTTATTATTACCCTGGCAGTGGCTGGGAACAGGAAATGAATGTCTGCTGTCAAGGGAGGAATGGTTCAAAGCTCTGCGAGGTCAACAGACGATTTTCCATTTACTGCTCTGGGTTTAGTTCAATCTGTTTATCTCTGGCATTTCATTATGGTTTCAAGGGATGTAAAGGGGCTGCAGAATCCAACCCATGTACATGTGACTATGGAAAGGCAATCTGCAGTGTTTAATATGCTATTTGCAAGGAGCAGAGGGCTGCTTTCCTTATCAAAATGTGTGGCTGAAGGTTGACGGCGCACATTAGAGAAGGAAGCAGCACCGGGGAGGCAGGGGTTTAATGCAGTAATGAAGCCAAACAAAAAGCTGAATAATCAAATCAGAACTGTAAATTGTTAAGGAAAATGGGATTAGGTTTATTGTAGTCTTGCAGTAAATTTTGTCTTTGATTTGTAATCTCTAGCTTGCTACACTTGAAAAATACTGAGTTATATCTGGTGGGGGAAATTACTTCACATTGTATGATTCTCTACTTACTGAAACCACAAGACAGTAAAATAACATCTGAGAAGGGAGAATACAACCCTCTGTACCTTATTCTTCTAATCTGTGGCATTTATATCACTCATAAATATATTGTAAGCAATGCTGCCCTTATTTAAGTCACTCTCTCATACTTTTAAAAAATGCTGACTTTGTTTATGAGCTGGAATCTCCCTTCCATTGCTTATCTCTGTAAAGTGGTTTTATTTACTTAAAACATTCCTTCTGTGATAATTTTTTTTTTTTTTTTTTTTTTTTACGAATCAAAATGATTTCTATTTCTTAAAGTAAATCTGTTGTTAACCAATGTATTCTGGAGAGAAATGGCTTTAATCTCAGAGACTGCATTAAACCTAGGAAAAAGCTGAATCAATAAAGGTGAAGGTCATGGAAACAGATTATTAGAGTAAACAAAGGGCTGCCTACTGTACAATAGGGTTATAAAATAAACCAAAGCAAAAGCCTATCAGAATACATCAAGAAGGAACTTCATGGATAGGTTCCTCTTCAGAATGCTGAATGGTCAGATTTATCTCCGGCAGTTTTTTGTTTCCCTCCTTTTCTGCCTCCCTTCCCCCCACCTCCTTTCTCTGCTCTTTTCCTCTTGTTTCCTGCAATGTTATAAAATAAATTACCTTGTGGAAAGATCACTGAGAGCCCTGATTAGGTTTTCAATGCTCAAAAATACCTTGTGCTGATATCTATGTGGTGGGAAATGAATATTGCTCTGAAATATGCGAGATATGGACCACTTCATTATTTGTGTAGCTTGCTTCTATCTGTCTACACACATGTAATACAAATTCCCACATACAATTCTTAGCTGATTTTTAGGAGCTAGGGTAGAGACTGGGGGATGGGTCTTTAAACAGGAGAGGGGTGAATAGCAGCCACAATGATTGAGGACTTGGTTTAGATCCTAGAGCTTAATAATAGTTAGGGTTAATGGCTTGAAGTGATTAACTGGTTCCAACCAGTCATTAATCTGCAGGAGGTGCCTTCAGTCTTGTTCATTACTGGTAAGAAATGACACCCTCCCATTTTGCGTGAACTTTGTTCTTTTGTTGTTGACAAATGAATCTGAAAACAAATGTGGTGGAATCAAAACCTAGAGGGAGATGGCACTTTTCTGGTGCTCAGACCAATGGCTGCCCTATAGCTGGCGTGGAGCCCTGATCTGACCATGCTGGCAAAAATTTAGCTCCTAATTTGGCACCTCGGTGATTGTTTTTTTCCCTTTCCCCCCTCATTGTACTGCACACCTAGTTACCCTCAGCACAACTGTAAATCAGGACATTCCCTTAGCTAAATTTGAATTTGAGTCTTATTCTTGATTTTGTAAAAGCAGGTATATTTATTAATTTTTACCCAGAACTAAATTCAGATTAGTGATGTTACCTTTGCCCGCTCCCAGTTTATTTCATCCATAGGCAGGCAACACTGATGGGAATTTGCAAGAGCTGACTATAGGGGTATTAATCGCAATTCCCTGCACTAGGGTAAGCCAAGTGAAATCTTGACAATCCACTTCAGCAGGGATGACAAGAGCAGGGCTGGAAATTTCACTGCAGTGGACTCAAAAGTGTTGATAAGAATGCAGAAAATTATTAAGCTAAAGCTGAAGAAGGCATCAATCATTTTGAAAGGAGGTCATTAGATTTTTTCCTCAAAGTCCAATCTGACCTGACACCAGCCTGACAGCATCCTTTTATTCTATACAGGCCCATCACTGTCTCATTCTGCTACGTTGCTAATAAGGCCAGTGACAAAATAAAAAAATAGAAAAAGGAACAGCAATGTTAAAGTGTAAGAGGAGAATGAGGGAAGGGAAAAATATAAAAGGTTAAAGGTACAGAAAGAAACTGTCTTTAAAGTACTATTTTAAACTTAGTGTTGCAGGACTGTTTGCTAGCTCCAGAGAGGTGTGTGAAGAGTGACTGACACCTGCAATTACTTTTTGAGATAAAATACTTACAAAAAGCCTCACATTATTTTTTCTTGAAATATTAAATCTGCCCTACCTCTCTTTTATATTACAGCTGCTTGAGAAGATAAGGCAAAGGCGTGAAGGTAAAGGCAAACACAAGGCACGGCAAAAAACCTGAGGGTTGTTCCTATTCCAAAAAAGGAGGAATTCCAAGGAAACCTCAGTGCAGAAGAAACTTTGGCTGTAATAGAGGATATCGTGGATAAAGAAGAGTGGTTTACAAGAGGTTGCACTGACTTCATAATTAAATTAGACTTGGTGAAAAATATACCTGTCTTCACTGCTGAACTTAAAGCTAACTTGCAGTTGAAAATCAGGACAGAGACTGGGCTGCATTCTGGGCTGTGACTTGAGTGCCCTCTTTATTGAAATAAACTTTGTGCACACACAGTAGGCTGTCAACACTGACTGTGACACACATGGAATTCTTTGTATGGTGAGCTGGCCAGGATAGAAAGATGTCCTTTTTCAGGTGTACACTTCACTTGCAGAAAACCTGAAAGCTGTAAGATCTGGAACCCATTCACATGACTGCTTTAGACCTGATCTCCCTGCTGTTATGATTAAAGTCTGTGGTGGAAATAACAGTTCAGTCCTAATGGAGAATATGTCATGTAGGACAGTGAATAGAGGACTGCTTGCAGCAGTTGACATTTAGGCACAAGTGGCTCAAATTCACTGATTTGATCTAGGTCAAGTGCTGCTGTGGTTAGGAAGCTTCATTATGTCTCTTTCTCTAAGGGGGCAGACCTGTTAAGATGTTTCTCCATAGCTTCTATAGCAGAGTTTTCAGGAGCACCTCTGTACTGACCATCCCCTGTGACCACATAAGAACATGCAGAAGAGTGATTTTCTGAATTTTTCTGGGCAATGTAGCTTATCTTCCTGGGCTAGTGGTGTGACTCTCAGCATGTTGTAGGAGGCAAAGCTAAAACTCCTTGTACCATCCTTGACCATATCAATGGCTTCAGAACCTGTGTGCAAGTCCATGTGCCATTTCTGGGCTTTGATTAACAGCCAGAGGCTTCAGTGTCCTCACCGTATAACTGTGCGAAAGGCAGAGGAGGCATTGCATGTGCATAAGCCATGTGCCAAAAGTTCATTGAAAAAAAAAAAAAAAAAAAATCAACAGCATGGGAAATGCTCTGGGATGCTCATGGCCTGTTGCCTTTCCTGGACTTTTTTGTTTGTTTGTTTTTGAGGGAAGGTCTACTGAAGGTAGCCTAAAGCTCTCTAGAGTGGTGCACACAACAGTGGTGACTCCTGTGGCTCTCCTGCAGGTAAGGATGGAGGAGTTCAGAGTGAGATTTGAGGATAAAGGCCCTTTTTAATCTAGTGTCCCTTTCACCATCATATCAGCTGCCCTCTTTTCCACCCCCATTAACTGTATAAGCATATCCTTTTATGAGCTTAAAGGCCTTAAAAAACAGTATTTCATATGTGGATTAAGGGCAAATTCCGCTTTGGGGTGAAGTTGTAGAGGAGTGCTGCAAGGTTTTATTGTTTTTTGGTGTCACTTACAGAAATATCAGATAAATGGATGCAATTTGTTAAAGCCTCAGTTAGAGTAATACGTTTGTGCATGAATACAATGTTTCCTCTAGAGTTTAAAGAAGTGTACTTGCATACAGTCTAAGAAACTAGAATGTATTTACTTTCAGTTTTATAGCTAAATCCACAACAATTTATTTTGTATGAAATGTTAAATGACTTAATAATGGCTTCCTCAGAATGTTTTCATATTTTCTGGATGTTGGAAAAGAAGTGCAATTTTTTTTTTCCTCCCAGATAGCTAAAAAATACATCATTATATTCTTGCCTTAGCTATGT
This sequence comes from Calypte anna, assembly GCF_003957555.1. NCBI lineage: Eukaryota > Metazoa > Chordata > Aves > Apodiformes > Trochilidae > Calypte > Calypte anna. The sequence goes on from NC_044244.1 coordinate 91,349,536, forward strand.
AAATGACCTTACTGATAAATGAAAATTGATATTTCAAAGCTGTAGTTTATTATAGCCTGATGGCATGTTAGCCCTTATCATTCAAGGCAGTATTTAACTCTGAATAATATATTATGCTAACTCTCTGAAATTGTTATTATGAGATTTTAATGTACCATAAAATACGTCTTATGATCTTCAGCAAGCTAAAATGTCAGTCCAGCATATTAATCTCACATATATCTTGGACAGCAGTAGTTTGATAAAATCTGTCTTCATATATAGAATTTCTTTTCCAATTTATGGGATTATGTCTAAGTGTAGGATTTGCAGTAACTGTATAAAATAATACTTTTTTTTCTTCTGCACATATAAAACCTACCAAAATGAGATATCAGCCATGACTGGGGATCCTAGATTCTGTCAAAATTTCATTATTAAACAGTGTTGTTGGCAGAACAGCTATGATACCGAAGCAATGTTATATGCGTATATTCTTGGTTTTGTGCTTGGGCTTCTCATGTTGTCCCTTTCCGATTTGAAATTATTGATCTTAGGTTAGACATTACAATTTTCTTTTGGCAATTCTGAAAAAAATGCACTAGGTAATCTTGAACTGGAGGAAGAGAAAGGAGAGGGAAATAGATTCTCAGCTCAGACTCCTGCAACATGGAATTTATGTGGAGGATGGCAAAAACTGGTTTGTGAGCTACTATCTGCAGTCAAGTAGACCAAGTTTATGTATCTATGGCATTTATGTTCATTCAGCCTTGGAGGTACTCTGGGCTTTGTGAGGACCACTGCTAAAGGTGGACTTAAGGTCAACCTGCTTGCCCCAAAACTAGACCTAAAAGATAAGCATTGTATCTTCTGACCCAGAGAGGCTGGCTAACCATTGCAGTCTGCTGGGGCAAGATGACATCTCCACCATAAACTCTTTTTTTGGTGACAGTCAGGATGGAAAAAAGAAGCTGTCAATGAGATGTCTCATCATCCAAATATTTGTGTGGTTGGTCAATGCAAGGAAAAGAGAGTTCTGCAAGGTTTACAGCTGGTCTACTGCAAAGTGTTCAGTTTAGCACTGCATCCATGGACCACAGCTTGAGGAATCACTCCAGGGCTCTGCTCTGTTCAGATCTGAGCTTAGCAACTGGAAGCCCCAAATTAATTTTTCTCCTCCTTTTTGTCTGTGTTAATCAAAATCTTGTAATTTAGAACTTTTGATTTGATGGACTTTGATAGGTTCCATATCAAGAATGGTTTTGGGGGTATTTTTTATAAGAATGGATAATTCACAAAGCAAATTATACATATTTCAAACTAAATCAAAAAGTCAATGTATTTGCTGCTACACGTGTTTTGCATGCCCTTCCTTAAATATCTAGAAAATTAATAACTGTAACCTAATTTCAAAACATAACTTCTTCAGCTGAAGAAAACTGCAAAAGGCAAAAATGCTCTTATTTAGTTTTACAAATCAATTAGTCAATAGGATTTGGTTCATAAAACTCTCTAAAGAAAAACAATTTCCATCTGAAGGCAATATTATCTAGTGCCCAGATCACAATCTTTCTCTACCTGTGGACTAGATTTAGTGCCTTAATGGACTAAGTTCTTAGGAAACAACAATGTAGCAGGAACTATATTTGAATGTGTATTTTATTTTCTAGGCTTCAGTCTAAAGGCTTGACTGCTGAAATGCTTAACTTTATAAAGATATATTTTGTGCCTTACAAAGTTCTGAACTAGAACATGTCCTAAAAGCATGGGCCTGAAGGCTCTATTGAGATCTGTATTTATATAATTTTAAGACACAGGCTTAGAAGCATCTATCTAAATATTTCTAAAACTATCTAATCCAAGACTTACACATTAAGCTCCTCTGATTTCTTACAATTTATCTTTTCAGCCCACAGGAACATCATTTGATTACCCTGATTACCTCTCTACAAGAACAGAGACACTATTTTCTGATTTTAAAGAGGTAACAAAGAGAAAAAAGGAGAAAAATTATGACCAGATATAATGCTGCAGGCAGAAAAATTGAAAGGAAGAGCAGTATTTCTTAGTATCTTGCAAACTGAATGGAGGCTGTGCAGTTTAAAGGAGAGGTTACAGGGTCTATTGCACAAGAAAATTTCAATTCAGGGCCATCAGTGGCCACCTGCGGCAGGGAAGATGCTGGTGAAGAGGAGGAAACAAGAAGTGTGATGCATGGATAATGGGCCTCGTGAAGAGAGGATTCAATAAAGCAGCAGCTAGAGAGACATCCTAGCACTACAGCTGTCTTTTTCAGGTGTGTGCTGCTGTATGCTGCTGTTCTCATTCCTATCGAAAAAATCAACAAGGGACTAAGTAGTACTTAGGAAAATTACGTTGCATTTTCCTGTTATTATAGAAAATGTGCTTTTTTTTGTTCAGTAGAAAATAACAGAAAAATACTATTTGTTAGTAAGGGGCTCTGTGCATATCTCCTTTTATGTATTAAAAAAATCTTCTACGAGTCTTTCTCATACAGGTTTCAGAGAAAGAGTTGTCTGGATTTATCTGAAGGAAATTTATGGATTGGTACTCATGAAGATCTGCCAGGGGAGACATAGTCTTCTCCAGCCCAAAGCAAAGATTTGTAATGTGCTCATAATGACTGATCTACAGGAGCTTGATGTAAGTAGGAATAAAAATATTTATAGGCAAATGATTTACCCTGAATGTTATTGATACTATCCCACTGCAGACAAATGGCAGTATGTGAAAACCTGTGAAGATTTAGTCAGCACCAAAGAGCTCAGCATGCATTACTGCATCCAATGGCTCTTGAAATTAAGCATATAAAGCATTTAAAAATGCAGATCCTCAAAACTTCATTAAATGTGAGTAAATTTCCACTGAACAGGCCAGAGCTGCATACACATATTTGCAAAAGGAGGGATTTCTGAGCTTGAATGATTGGCATAACTACTGAAAGTGCAAGGACGCATCTGCACCAAGGCTCAAGTCAGGGGTGCACACTGAAATCATCCATTACACACTGCAAGCCCTGGTTGACCTCAAGTGGAGCATTTTAAATAACTGAATTTCATGCTCCTCTTCATAGAATTGATTACATCATGTACTTCTAAGAGTATTTAGGTGGCACAATATCCTAAAATAAGCCAGCCAACCAGCCCCTTTAAACAAAAAAAGGAGCTTTGCATCTGAAGGTGAAAGGCAGAACCTGGGATTCTTCTCTGGAATGACAACAAGGAAGAAATGAATTACAGAATATTTCCATCAAGAAGTTGTTGACAGTTTGAAGAAGGCAAATAATTCAATGACTAAGTGAGAAGTCTGATATTTTTCTTTGTAGTATATTATTTGGGAAGTGTGATTTTTATCTCTATGCTTTCTGAGTAATAGTAGAGGAGAAAGGATAACTAACATAATAGAAAGGAAAAATGTCTCTCAGTTGGACTTTGTAAAGTGAACAATATGATCCCAGATAAAAATTCTCAGTGAAGGAAGTGAGAACATTTAAAGGGCAGAATGTGGATTTGTGTCATTGCATAAACAAATGCTTTTATAGCTTTTGTTTCAAGTGTGACCTCTAGGGTAATCAATCACAGTAATGCTGTCACACATGCAAGTTCTAAGATGAGGTAGGTCTTAGCTGTTTGAAGAAGGCTTGGGGACAGGGAAAACATCCTCCACATGTACCTCGAAGAGGAGAAAGGTGTTTCAAAAGTGAATCCAAATTAGCTCATGTGACATCTCATGTTCTTTGCATTTCCTTTTCCAATATTATTTGTTTTGTTTGTGTACATTCATTTGGCTATGAGAACAAATTTGGCTCCCCATGGCATAGATTATCATGGCTCTGTTGAAATCAGTGAACTTCAAGCCATATACCACCAGTCATAGATTCAGTCCATAATGCAGAGAGATGTTATTCTCAACAGGGTGGAGGTGATATTTGCCATGAGCTTTCTCTACACAACTGCACTGATATAAGCCATCCCCAATGTCATGCCTCTCTTCTTTTTTGCAAGAAGGCAAGACAGGACAGAAATATTACTGTTCTAACTTCAGCCAGATGGCTGACAGTGCAACAAGGTATTAGCATGGACCATAGCTGTTTACAAAGTGTTTCATTCAGCTCTGACTAATACGTGGTTGGGGAAATTCTTTAGAGAAGTTTCTACATGGAACCGATGCATCATGTTGGTGACTAAGTTTTTAAAATGTCACTCTTCCTTTCCAGTGAGCAGTGAGATACTACAGACAAGGTCATTTGGATGACCCAAAAAGGGGAAGTGTTAGAAAGACACAGGCATGTTAACTTAAAGCATGGCTGTTAGCAATTCTATTCTGGCTAAAGTGAAGCTGGAGATGCTAAATGGTTTTTGAGGTTTTAAATATATGACCAGTGTTTGGCATCTCATCTTCCTCTTCTCTCCAGAGTAAGCAGTTCTTGTTCTAAGCTGTTTATAGTAGTCACCACCTGGTTGTGTTTCAGACATATCTCAGGATGTTTAAACCACAAATTCTTAGTCATGAACAGGAGCCTGTTCAGTTTCCAATATGCATAACTTATAGGCAGGCCTGCCAGAAAATGTAAGTCCTTATTTTCTTCATGCACAAACAGAGACCAAAGCTTAGCTCTCCTTAGCAACATCCATAGATAGAAATGTAACTATATTAACATTTTGGAATGTAAAGTTTTTTTTTTTCTGTCATGCATTTAATTTATACTGGAGATGAGCTTGGAAAATAGAAATTTTAAAGTAAAAATATATGTTTATACTTATTATTTAGGACAATCATTAGTAATGACAGATCATGAACTCTTTAATTTTAACTATATTTTTAAAGCTTTTTTAAAACTATTATCATGTTAAAGATGCATTGAAGCTTTTACTATAAGTTAACTGTGACAAGCACAGAAACAATTTTCTGGCTTAATGTAGCATAAAAAAAATTATTAAGATGTTACTGACCCTTCTAATTTAAAACCTCCTGCAACTCATCCTCCTGCAAATAGTTTCATTACCTTCAATTTCTTTTGGAAATTAGAGACAATTTATGACTAAGAGATTGCAAAGCTTGATTCAGTGCTTCTTTTCCATGGGAAATATGAAGGTCTTTACAATATTACAGACTTTAGATACAGTGATAACTGAAAGGGCAACTATAACTCTCCAAATGAGTGCTGTGTTACAAATTGTTCCAAAGGACTTATTTTCAACTACCATCACTTTCCAAAGATCAGGCCCAATTAAGATGTCTCAAACTGGGCTGTCCAAAATCCTTGTCTTATTGAAATTCAAGGTATGGTGCTCCTTACAGTTTACAAACTTTTTTGCTCTGCTGTTCTAAATGACTGATTGACCTTGTTTCTCAGAGCCTTGTAGTAGTATCACTGCTAAAGCTGTTAGAGTATTTTGGGACTGTATCTCTGGGTTTTGAGTTTGGAATGGCACTGATCCTTCCAGATCTCAAATCATGACAAGGTATATGCTACTTCTGGGACTTTCCTTAGTCTGTCTAGCTTTCTGGAGGCAACAGGAGGTTTTTTGCTATGCAAAAAAATAAAGTTCCTGTTTTGTTTTCCTACATTTTATTTGTTAGCATGGTCTGAAACACAGTAAAAAAAGAGAGAGAGAAAAATCCTCATTGTATTTAACTCCTTAAAAAAAAAGCAATTCAGAACTCAAACATTTAGGTAGATCTTACTGTTTTACACCAAAGCAACAATATCCAAGCCCTGAAGCTGACTTCATTCTGCCCTGTGGGGGTGTGTACCTTTTACTTTAAGGATAAATGTTTTTTCTCTCCAGATTGCTTTTTACAAGAGAGACTTGACCTCCTTTCCTAAATTGACAACAGAAATCCCAGCTTCTGCAGGATTGTAAGCAATGATAACCAGAACAGGGAAAAAGGGCATATGAACATATTACCTACTATTTTTGTTGAATGTGTCTCTTAGGAGGTAAAAAAGAAAGGGAAATAAATCTTTGGTAATTTCTTTTTTAGATTTGTTTTCATGAGGGAAGTCACCATCAAATTCCCTTAGGTGTGAAAAGTGCTAGAATAAAGTCTGAGATCTCCCCTCTCCTACAGTCAAACACAGCTGCATGAGCTGGAAGAGTGTTGTGTAGGCTATAAAATGGGGCATACATATGATCACATTTTTCTTTCCAAACTCCTGTCCTCATCAATAATGGTCAAGCAGAACAGCTCCTTCATCTTCACAGCTACGGACATGAACCATAATCTTCCTCAACACTGAGCAGTATCTCTAAAAAGCATTATTCTTACTGCAGTCTTACCGGGCAGCTGCTCCATAAATTCACCAGAGGAAGGTGATTAAGTCCTTGTGTGGCTACTGTATGATACACAGACCTCTTGGTGCTCTCTTGTTTTGCTATTCTGAATTTGAGGTGTCAGTGATTAAAAGTCGGTGTGAGATGACTATTTGCAGCTCAGCACTGATGTGACACAGTAGTTAGTCCTACTGTCAACAAAAAGGCGCCAGAACTGGGGGCCCTTTGGAATGAGCCCTTTACTCTCTTTGTTTTCCTGTGCCTGTTTTTTTGTGCCCTCTCTGTCTTCTCATCTTCTAATATTTTTCTCCTTGGAAAAGAGCCTGGTTTTCCTGGCTCTTGACTCTGCTGTGTTTCTTGTTTTGCTGTCCTTGAGGTCCTCTTTTAGGTCCTCCCTTTGTCTCTTTTAGTTCCAGGCTTTCTTACCACTGAATGGTTCCTTACACTTAATATTATTGCAAGATTAGTAATGCTCCCGAGACAGCACAGAGCATGCCACACTTTGCTAATCCAGCCCTTTCCCTGCTCTCTGTAGATTACTTCAGACCAAAAAGAGCAGAGAGGGGCTCCAATAATGGCAGTGTAATAATGCACTGCCATATGGGGCGTAAAGTCTTTTTTCAATGAGGGCTATTCTTCTATTTTACTGGTTTCAGTGCTCCCTTTCCCATCCTTCCCTGCCACAAGGCAAACAGATGCAGATGTGTGCTATGTTCTGGAGAGGGCACATTTTTACAGTCTAGGTGGACTTTAAAATTATCCCCACGTGCCATTCCATCATCCTCGTAACACTGCGTGGATGATATATACATTGTATACTCATAGCTGGCAGTATTATTTTCGTGGTGTGATTTCCTTCATATCCTGTAGCAGCTGTGTCAGGCAGCAAATGTCTCTGCAAGGATGTCCCTTGGAAATGAAATCTTTAGGTCCCCATTGTAAGTCAAATCCCCGTGGGGGAAATACAAGCTAGGAGATCTGCTGATCTGTTTGGCCAAAGACATGAAAGCTGAAAGGGCTGACTTGGCACAACTTTCTTAGTGCGCTCAGCTTAAGCAGAAGCTGCCTGTAAGTCTAACAATGAAAAGTGTATGTTCAAGGAAGAAGAGACTGAGGGAAACTGAAACCAAAGTAGTCACAGGGCAGACTGCCATTTTGGAAGAGAATAACAGCTTTTCTTTTGCATCTGTGCATATTCTCACTCCTATGTCTAAGGAGCTCATTACATCCTTCAGCGAGACTAACTAATCTCATAGTACAGAGGGATGTACAGCTGAACCTCAGATAAATCCATTGTCTCCTCATTTTATGAGTCTCTGGTCCCTGAAAACCCATGCTGCTACACAACTGCTGTGCAGCATCTTATTTTTTTGTGATTCCCTAAGAAATAAGTGCAGGAAAGTAGCTTCTCTCCTTCCAGATTTGAAGAAAGTACAAGTTCCTAAAGGCAATACCGTTTTATTTGACTTGATGCAGGAAAATGATATGAGTAAATCCAAATACAAAATCACAAGCAAAACTGACTAGTGCTGAATTTTTGCTGTACCTGACTATTGTATTTATTTGGGTGACTTCAACTGTTTATCAGTAGCACTTACAACTTTGATACATACATTTAAAATAGGAAATGGTTTTATATGAAGCAATTTATTTTCCCAATTCATATGTCATACAGTAACTAGTTTAGTTAATGCCAACACATCTACAGCAATGTATTTGGTCTAAGAGGCATGCAGTCTGTGTTTCAATAACCTCTGTAATTTGGTAAGTGCCTTAGGTTCTGGGATCCAAATTGAAGCACTTAAGAGAGGCTGATGTTTCTGCAAATGCAGAGATCTCACTCTAGAAAGCAATGGCTTACCTGGTAGCAAACTTCTTATTTTTGGGGTGGTTTTTTTGAGGTGTGGTGTTGGTGGTGTATGTAACATACAACTGTGTATGTAGCTCTCTAGAAATAGATGTAACTTTACCATGCATGTGTCCCAATCTCTCTTGCCATTTGAGATTAGCTTCAAGTATTTACAGTTAATACTCCTTTTTAAGGGGTAAGCTCTACAAACAAACATGTTTTTCCTGTGTAATATTCCATGCAGACTTAAAGGTTAAATTACCACAAGATGTCAAAGACTGACTAATTCTCTTGACTGTTTTCAATCCTGTTTTAGAATTCTTTAACAAAATAGGTTTGGCTGTAGGTCTGTAATGGAAGACAGAACAATCTTACCTTGCTGTGTAGGACAGTCCCAGGGGCCTCAAATTTTCCAACCAATTTATTGAGCCTTATAGCTTCAGTGGGGGTTTTACCACTTTACTTTTATATATTGGTGTTGCAATAGGGCATCTTAACTCTTTCCCTAGAAATAATTTCTTATGTTGTCTATCTCATTAAAGGGGAAGTTTATTTTCTCATTAACTCATAAAGAAGGCAGAACTAATCAGCAGTAGATTTTTATCCCACTGATCAATGTAATCCACAAACTGTATTGGAAAGCTAATTCCTTGTTTCTGCACTACATAACTATAGAAACAATGCAGGTCAAGGACAAACACATATCCTATGTAAGCAGACAGACTCCTGCCAGCATAATCTGTAAGTGGAAAGTTAACACTTGCCTCTTTGAAACAAGTTCTGACCTGACAACAGCAATAAGCTTCTCAGAACTGGGTCAGATAGACTAAAGGGTCAAAAAAATAACTAATGTTCTGCTGAAATTACATGATTTTGGTATTGTTGAGCATGCAATCTTTCTTCCTTGCTCCTGATTTAAAGTAATATACCAAAAAAAGCTACATAAAATACGTCTCACTATTGATTGTGAGCAAACCATAGGCAGTTTTAAAAACTATATAAAATTAGTGCTGCACAACTTTAACTATTTTCCTGCAGATTGAGATTTTTCTTTTTTTTTTTTTTAAATCAGATGAGATAAAATAGGCAGAATGTCTTTTGAAAATCAGACATCTGTCTAAAACATTGTCCCTTTGGCCATAGATGTCCCAGCTGTGACATTTGTATTAATGATTAAATGGCTCTTTGGCTGACTAAATTCTGTTGGATAATGCCCTTCTGAATTTAAGTGGAAAGGTCTCACACTGAGCTGTGAAGTATAAAGACAAAAGGCTTGCCCTGATGCAAACACGAGAGCCAGCCCTGTGACTCCCCTCTTCCCCCTACTCCCCCTGCCATCACCTAGAGCAGCTGTAAAGGGCATTCTTTTGATTTGTTTTATCCATCCACCTGGTAGTGTCAAGTCTGTAAGTGTAAAGGAACATATATTGCTCCCTGTCTGGATGGGTGGTGCCTCCTGGGATGAGAAAAAACATTGGACTGGCTGCCCTGGGGCTGGAAGTGTCAGACCAGCAGCAGATTTAAACATGAATCTCCTGAAGGATGAATCACTATATTAGCCTGTATGGACGTGAATCATGGAGGCTAGGGAAAGGATTCCAACAGCTTGCTGCTTTAATAAATTATGTTTTGTAAACTAATTTGTGTTCCTGGCTTGTGCCTTCTTCACAGTTCTCAGGGGAATGTTAGCTAGCAAACAACCTTTGCCAAAAAAAAAAAAAAAAAAAAAAAAAAAAAAGTTGCAGCATATCCCTCAGTTAGATAATTTTTTCTCCAGTATCTTCAAGAATGGTTGATCTGCAGTAAAAGAAGGTGTGAAGCTGGGGGACTTCAGTAGCCCTGTGAGAAATCCCAAGTTTCTTTTTGCTGTGAAGTGCATAAAAACATAGAATGGTTTGGGTTGGAAGGGACTTTAAAGACCATCTAGTTCCAATTCCCCTGCTGTGGTCAGGGAAACCTTCCACTAGACCAGGTTGTTCAATAAATTGTTCATGACAGACTAAGTGACCCATGTTGGAAAGGACATAAAGCAGTACGACCGGGACTAAGAAGAAACGAGGAAAAAACTGTTCAGGGTGCAGGTGGTGACTTCATGGAGCAAGCATATCATACTGCCTCTGTTCAATGAACTACATGAGGAAAACTGAGCAGAAATGTCTCCATCTGCTCTGATCTGGTCCCATAGGAAATATCTTTATGCAAGGCCCTATGTAGGGACCATAACTCTACCTAGTGGATTAGGTCAGAGCTGGAGAGCATGGGTAGCTTTGGGACCAGCCTTTCCATAGGTCTGCTCAGGAAGGAGTGTTTGGAAACAGCAGGCAGAGCCTCCCCAGGAGGCCAAGTGAATCTTGGAAGCTGTTCTGTGGTCCTTGCTCTCTCATGGTAAATGCATCTTCCTGCTTGAGTACTTTCACTTGAGACCAGCTGAGAGGGTTTTCATGTATTTGTTGACTTTTATACCATTTGCACAAACACGTTAGCCCACGCCATGCCGTGACTAATGCCCGGGGTATGTGGTGTTCCTAACCAGGTGTTTGCACAGGGATGCTGCCCTTGAAGTGGCAGCTGGATGGCTCTTTTGCCTGACAGACTGCAGAGAAAGGAGCCCTTGTTTGTGTACCTGAGGTGCTGGCTCCATGCCTCAGACCTTACGCTATCACCAGCCACTGGGTGATAATAAAAACCAAGCGGGTGCCAACCGCTGCTATGTGCACAGGCAGGAATGCACCTGCCTGGTGTTGCACATGTGTGGGGCTTGTGTTTACACAGAGATAGATGCTCACAGAAGTGTTTGAGGTGCTTTCAGCCCTCTCTGCCAGCTGATGAGGGAACAATGCTCTGTGAACACCTGTGGGAGCAGAGAGTAAATAAGGAGTGCTCACTGGTACTGCCGGCTGATGCGCATCCTCAGATGCCCAGCACAGGAGATCTTTATTCTTCTCTGTGAATTCTGTGGTGTTGTAGTTGGGATGCTCTACTACAGCTTGTCATCTCTTTAATCAACTAGCTTTAAACAAGAAATAATTAATGTTCCAAAAATAGTTTTGCTTTTATTTTTTTATTATTTCTTCAGCAAATAATTTTATTTCCAGAGTCTGGTTAATTACTGAACAATAAATTTAGCAACCGCTTCCCCCCTTTTAATTTTAAGAAATATTTTAAGTGGGATACCCATTTGCAGCCATGAGCTATAAATATTTCCTTTAAAGGCTTGAACTGGAGATGTATGTATTTTAGGTTTCCTTTCCAAACTGAAGCAAATGTTTTAAAAGTGCTCATGAGTTGTTCTCTACCAGTAGGTAAAGCTGGATGTTTCAGCACCCTTCAGCCTTACTGCAGCTCAGGGGCTGAAACTTTCTGTCTGATGGAGGAGCTTTTTATTTATTTTTCTTTTTCCTCCACAGGGTTTACAGTTAAAGTGATAGTCATCCTCAACTCTGACAATAGCAGTGTTTTCCTGTCTGACTCCATTTAAGTCAGATTAGCTCCACATTTTGTGCTCTGGTACCAAAACTGGACAAACTCCTGAACTGACCCTTTATGTAAGATGTACCTCCCATCATGTAAGATGATAAGAGACTGTAAGTTCTTATATATATATACTTAAAGGAGACGAACTAGTTTTGTGCATGGGTCATTTAAAGCATTATTTGCTGAGACTACGGTTACCCCAATTATGGCTTTACAAGTAGGAATATTGCAGTTGGTTGCACTTTAACTGGAATAAAACCAGTTGGATCCATAGCTGTGACAGCACCTAAGGATTAAACTAGTGTCCTGTGGTTTTAGCATCTGTGTTCTGAGATGAGATGCAGGAGCGTATATTCTAAATGTATAATCAAGGAGCAGAAAAGATTAACAAGCAATATCTGTCCTCTGTAATCAGCTTTGGAAACAACAATAATAAATTCCACTTTGGAGACTAGCAAATATGTGAACCAAGTAGTAACATACATCTATAAGCAATTGAAAATCCAAGACTTCAGATAACCTTATCTTCAAGAAGCAATAGCAGCTAAGCACTCCTCTTCTACATCTTCACCTTGATTGACCCTGTTCCCATCTGTGTAGCAACTTCCTGCTGTCTGTCTCCTGACATAAATAATATCTTGCTGACAGGGCAAAATTAAGATTTTGTGAAGCTCTGTCTGACTATGCTTTCTGCTTTGTCAGATGGTGGGCTATTTAATGCTGTTTCGTTGGTCTCGTTGCCTGTCCAATTCTTAAAATCCAAATGTACCATGAAAACAAATTCTCATCTTATTGTCTCCATAACCATCAGCAAGTATTTGAAAGTCTCTTACACACCAGGACTCTAATAGTGGGATGAACACTTGGTTGTTACTGCAGATGGAAGCAAAAGCTTCATGCTCATTTAGCAAGAGAAACAAAATTGCCAGGGCAGTACTTAAGCCAACATAGTTACATCCAAGGTGAGCCTTCAAGGTGAAAACTGTATTTCCCCTTGATTTATGCATCTGTACTGGCTTTGAGTAGTTTTCTAATAGTCCTTAGAAGTTCCATGGAATGAAGACATAGACTGACAGTCAGTTAAGAAGATCATAATGTAGTTTGTATTTTGCATACACAAGACAACAGGACAATTTCATACATTTTCTTGAATTCTTTATATAATCCAAATAATGGCAATATTGTTCCATTCTTTTGTTTTTGCACATCACCATGCTAACAAAGAAAAATTCTTTTCTGTTTGGTAGAATACTGATGGGGAAAAAAAAAAAAGAGTGGTATGCAAATACAAACTTTTATTTGCATGTTATTGAGGGTTACCTCATTGTCTTCTCCCCAGATGTGAAACAAAAATGCAGGATTAATGTGGGAACTGGAAAAACATTACTGCCAGAACAAAACGGCTGAGAAAAAGATTACTGTGAGAAACACAGTATTTAATGGCTGTAACATAGCTGCTGAAATTACTTGCTATCTGTCATTCACCAGGAACAGGGAAGAAGGAAAATCTGGGTCCATCAAGAAGCAGTATTCTGGGTCTTAACACTGTGTACTTAGGAACTGACCTGGAGTCAATTTTTGGAGGCTTGATCTCATCATTTTTCAAAATCATTAGATTTTGCCTAGCCTGTAAAACTGCAGTTTTCCCATTGTTTGGGTATGAAATGGTCACAAGAAGCACAGAGAAGATCCAGTGTACTATCTTTGAAAGAAGCAGATGGACCTTACATGATGCCTAGTCCAAATGTTGGACATCAAAGAAATTCCAAACTGGGCATGGTTTTGGTTTCATTATGACACCCTTTGATCAGTCTTACAACACAATTTGTGTAATTTTTGTCCATGTTGCATAATTTTGGGGCTATTTTCTTGCTAAAGATGATTATACTTTTTATTGCATTAAAAACATTGACAGAGTAATGTAGATATTTGCATTATGTTTCCTTAGAAGTACATAATCTAACAACTAAGTACTTTTCTCTAAACATCTGAATCTCTTTTCCAGTAGTTCATGGTCACTGATGTAAAACACAACAAATGGGGTGGACATAAACTAAAGAAGTAAAAATGAAGTCTCCCTGAAACAGTGTTTATTATATCTGGCCCTAATATATGGGTTTCTGTGGGTGGGTGGGGGGATCAGTCAGCCAGACTTTTTTTCTCTTGGATGCATATATACTGAGCAAGATCATAATAAAAATATTTCTTAAAATAGTAACTGATGTTCTGATTCAAAAGTAAAACTTGATTTGATGCCTTCACAAGTATGCTTACAGTTAGGTAAAAATGTACACTTTCTAGAAACAAAAACATGAAAAACAGCCTTCAAAATATTATTTAAAAAATAGGAAACCAAAAATTATCTTTGGTTTGTAACTGGGTTTTGAAATAATTTACAAAGTCATGGTTAAAGTCCTACCAAACAGGCTATAGAGCTCTGCACTATTAAATACACCTATTTTAAACTGGGTTAGTCTGTCCTTCGGGGCAATGCCACAACAGTTAAGGTGGTGCCAAAAAATCACACACTTGCAGAATATTTACTTGGAAATAAGGATTGTATTGAAAGCTGATGTCAGCAGTTTCAGGATCCTGTCTCCATCAATCCCGTGATTCCATGCAGTGGGAAGCACACCTGGAGAGGCTTCCAGAGGCATAATGTGAGGAGCATTATGCAGGGGGTGGGAAAGGCTTAACCTCCTGTGGCTATACAGTTCACAAAGTATTTACTTAATGCTTGTCTTTTTTATTATTATTATTATTTTTAGGGGTTTAAATTTGTTGTGTGAACAAGCAATCAGATGCATTGCAGGGACAGCTTGTTTCCTTTTAATGAAATGATATGGCACAGCAGTTCCCAGGCTGTAATATGTTGATTAGGGTTGTGTGTAAACTGCAATCAGGTGATAGCTGAACTGGTTTGAAAGTATAAAATCAGAGGAGGAATACATTTTAAATGCATGATTAAGAAAGCTGGTATAACCGGGTGTCTGAGCTTCAAGTGCAGTGTCTGCTGGGAACGATCCGAGACCCGCTGATAAATGTCAGACTGGAGAAAAGGAGCCGAGCTCATGCTTCCCTCCTTTGCTGTACAGTGCTGAGCACTGCACTTTATAAATAATAGATCTTTTTGCAGAGAGTTAACTTATTCCTTAATCACCGTGAGGGCTGCGGTTGTGTGCTTGAATCCCAGTTCAAGCACTTGCAGCTGCTCTGACATGTATTTCTTTGTGCCCTTGGAAATCAGCCACCTCCTCCCCAAAGAGGGATATTTTTTTATTTCCATGCTTTGCTGATGCTTGGGCTGAGGGGAAAGTTTCTGTCTAGCTGAAGAAAAATCACTACATTTGACTTGAAGTATTCAATCTGTCTTAGCAAACACACTTCGGAAGAAGAGCACTAGGAAAATCTGCTATAGTTTAGAAAGTTTACCTCTCTGTATATGAGCCTGTGTGTGCATGTGTGTGTGTGTATGGCTTATTTCTAGATAACAAACCATGATCTAGAAAATATAAGCTTCTCTTGACGTTTCTCTTCATGTTAGCAGCAGTTGTTCTATTTTGTTTTTAACTGAGCAATATAAATTTTAAAGAACGTATATTCTGGAAAGCAAATGACACTGCATCAGCTTTCTGTCTGTAAAAAAAGTGTGAGCTGTTACCACTCGCTCCATCAAACATGTCTGTGCTAGTGTGCAGTTGGCTGACATTTGTGCTTATCTCTTCTGTTGTCATTTTTGATTGTTGGATTAAATTTTGGAAAAAGGTGAGGGAGAGTATTTTTGTATGGGTCAAAAATTCTTTTCTTTATGTACTGAATGCTAGAGAGAGAAAACAATTTGAAATTTCTGTATAATCACCCAGCAACTTAAATATCCTGCAAAATAATGTGATGTCATGGAACAAGTCAAGAACTTTATTTCTGAATTTACTTCCACTGTGCATACAGCTCTTTCATTTTGTTACGAATTAAACTTTGGTGAAAGAGAAAAAAAAAAAGGTCCATGTAAACTTGTTCTAAGGTCTTATATTTTGGGCATGGGCATGCTGATGTCTGCAAGTATTTCACCAATTTGGGCGTGTTTGTGTTGCATGTAGTGTCACTCACTCACCTCAAGTCGCACTGTGAGGCATCTACAAAAGCCTCAGACAGGAAATAAGTAACTCGAACAAATTTCCCAAGACAAACACTCTGACATCCATGAAGTAAGAGCTAAGATTGTTTTGCCTGCAAATGTGTGTGTATGCATTTTATCTCAGACCATCCAGTCAGAGTTCTGACAACACTTGGGTGTAAGAGGAAAGGACGGATGTATTTTTGTTACTGAAGACTGAGGAAAGACTTTGATTACAGCTGGTTTGGCTAAGAGAACACCTAAAGGCACACTTCTAAAGATCTCCTTAACATGACCCAGTTGAGTTGCAGTGAATGTAAAGAGTCTGCCATTTAGTTGGGCATGCAAGCATGGCCAGCCTCAATATGATACAAAACTGGCAGTCAAATCCACTATGGGTAGGACACACGACACCTAAAATTTCCCTTAGGCCTCTGGTAGCAACTAGGTTCGGTAAGCAGAGTCAAAACAGTATCTTTCTGAAGCTGCAGTGAATATGGTTTTGTCTGCTTCGTACTGCAAGCAACTGCATTATGTGAATGAGTTCTAAATTGTTAATTTACTTTGTGCAACGTATGCAGTTATACAGGTTTTCCTGTGTTTCATCACAGAGTTGGTTTCTTTATAGAATACATCTTATCTGGTGCCGACGCTATCATTTGTTGCCCTGATAATGTACTTTCAGCTCTTTTGAGGCAGGAGGCCTTGCTGAAATCAGATGTAATTTTATTCGTATTGTATCCCTGGAGATTCCCCTCAGTAAAAGCATATGACATTTATTCAGGCTTGGGAATAGCAGTTTTTTTGCTTGAATCAGCCAGTTCATCACACTTTTGAACATCAGTTTCTGAGTAAATACATTTTCCTGTTCCAAGAACACATGGTATGGTTGAAGTCAGGGCCTTAAGGCTAATACATTACTATGAGTGGGACAAAGGGTTCTTTGGTGACCCAGAATCTGTCTCAGGCTGGAACTGCTTGATGGGAGAATGAACTGGCTGATGCGCCCTGGAGACATGGTCAGTCATGCTAGGGGAGCTCTAATGTACAGGTGTTGAAATTCTTTCATCTGTACAGTATAATAGCAAGAGCTTAGTTCATGGATTATTTCTGGAATCTGGAGCTTCCTCCCAAGAGGATGGTTTCTGTCTTGACCTGCATCAGCAGGAAGGTCCTGTTTTCCAGCAAAACTATATTCATTTGTCCCTATGGTATGGGGGCCACACAACTGTGTGGTGTGCACATATTTACTTGTGGACTCTTCTCCCAGGTTTTATTGCTGTGAGAAGATGAACTCAGTTCCCTCAGGGCAAACAAGCTGTCAACACCACTTTCTGACTTTCAACACTTTCTCAGTATTTCCTCATCCCCAGAAGCTCCACCTAGGATTGAGAAGTCACATGGGAGGATAAAGTTATGTGTGATACTGTAAATTAAAATGGATCTGAGGAGAAAGGTAAATATTTCTACTTCATTCCTCCTGTATTTCCATTGTATCCCCTTCCACTTGCAGCCCACCCACCCTAGGACCAGCTTGACCCACACTGGTAACTAAATAGATGCTTAATTGGAAAGGGCTCTCCTTCCCTCAGCCAACATCTGCTCTTTGTGCTGCCTGAGATGCTGTACAGGGAACAGGTTGGTAAGAAATTCCTTCTTTCATCCAGCTCCAGCTCTTCCCTCCCTGTTCAGATGCCCCTGTGGCTCAGAAACAATAAACTTTCACAGTAATTCAAATTATTTCAAAGGCTACTTCATTGCCATAAAACGAACTGAACAAGCTTTTGAGCCTTTCAGGATATTTTTACCCTTCTAGCAGCGCTCAACTCTGTTCCCTTGGTTGCCTTGTTCCTTGCTGTTATTGAGGGACAAATGGTGAAGGCAGGGCTGTGAGCTGGGAACTGCTCCTTCATCTAAAAGCATATCTTCTGCACAGGTAATAACAATGACAGAGGGGTGATGGGTACTTAGTTCAAGCTTGGGATAGCTTTTCAGTGTTTTGAGCTGTGTTGTCCCAGCTTACTTTGGAGATGTGGAAGTTTTAACTATGAAACAGACATTAAAAACAAACAAACAAAGCCCCCTATTTAGCTATGTGATCTTTGATTTTCCTAGATTTGGAGTGAATTAATTTCTCATTCTTGCTGCTACTGGTTCTTCAATGTGTGAACTGTATTCACAGTAACCATGGGTTCATCTGTTGAAGAAAAAGGGTCTCAATTTCAGCACCCAAGGTCACCAGAAATTTCTGAATAATATAATCCAAAGTCCATAATATTTTTATTAACATAAGAAAAAGAACTCATAATGCACTATAGGTACCATCTGATGACTAACCATTAAACATGGGATACAATTTAAACATCAGTGACAGAAGAATGAAAACATTAACTTACCAGTCTTTCTCTCCATTTTTTTTTTAACTAAATGCAGTTAATAATAAAACCAAGATGCTAATGAGTGGATGTGAAGCAATTTAATATTAAAAATGTTTTTCAGTAGTAGATGATGTGTATGTATTCTTGCAAAACAAAACAATTTATATTTGATTGACAACTTTCACCAGCATATATTAAAACTTAGTGTAATTAAAATAGTCTTCTCATGCTTTTTTGTTTCTGTCAGCTGGCATCTTGTGTTCCTAAAGAAAGAGGCTATGCATACACTGAGTGAACAAAAAGGATAAAAGAATTATGACCTTTAGTTCCAAGCAAGGAAATGTACGTATTATGTAAAATGTGGAAGAGATGATCTCATGGAAAGAGAAGCCCTATTTCTATTAATGTCTTGTTACAGTTTTTTACGTTATGTACTGAATCTGGCTGATTCTATTTTCGCCTCTAAAAATGACAGAAAATAGAATGTACAATGAGTGAACTGTGTGTTGCTCCTTGCATTGCCATGTAATGGGGTCTGCTTCAGAGCTTTGCAGCATCTCTATAACCCGGATCCCAAATTCATCAGGGAGTTTAAACACCTCTTACAAGATGTGGGCACTTAGTCCCTTCCTCCAGTGCACAGTATGCATAGGTATAAACATATCTAAATCGTTCTCTTTGTGGAAAGTTGTTGCAATTTATTTATTTTTTTATTTTATTTTCAATTGAGCTGGTGAGTAGAACTGCTGTGCTAGAGTATCTGTGCCTTTTTACAGGGCTTCCCAGGAGCAGAGTCAATAGCTCACCATTCCACGCCATATGCTCTCCTCATTTGCCCATAGAGAGAGAGACCCTACAGTGGTCAATGTGCTACAAATGCCTAAATAAATTAGGCGAATATAGAACAGAACATACATTGGAGCAGCCTCAGGCAGCACTACAATATGTTTATGGAATAACTGCACAGTACAGTGACCATGAATAACAAGATTAATGAGGTCAGGCAGTGTGGACATCCTAAAGGAGTGGAGTGAAGTCCAAGAGACAGATTTCCCACTAAAGGTGAATTATGTCTCACACTAATGCTCCTATACAAGAAGCTCACGTAAGCTATAAGACCCAAAGGTAAGTCCACAGGACGCTGGTTTCCTAAGAAGATCCTACCAAAACTGGATGTTAGGCATTTACAGGTATTGCCTAGGGAGAAGGTTCCTCCCTCTCACCTCAGCCTTATTTTGGGGTACTCTGTGACTCGAGAGTTTCCGGGAGAAGTTCACAAGCAAACTGACTCTCCAGTGTCCCTGATCAGTTTGATCATATAATCATAGAATTGGCTGGGTTGGAAGGGACCTCAGAGATCATCGAGTCCAACCCTTGATCCACTACCGCTGCAGTTACCAGACCATGGCACTGAGTGCCACATCCAGTCTCTTTTTAAATATCTCCAGGGACGGAGAATCCACTACTTCCCTGAGCAGCCCATTCCAGTGTCTGATCACCCTCTCTGTAAAGAAATTCTTTCTAATATCTAACCTAAACTTCCCCTGGCACAACTTGAGACCATGCCCTCTTGTCTTGCTGATAGTTGCCTGGGAAAAGAGACCGAACTCCCCTGGCTACACCCTCCTTTCAGGGAGTTGTAGAGAGTGATGAGGTCTCCCCTGAGCCTCCTCTTCTTCAGGCTGAACAGCCCCAGCTCTCTCAGCCTCTCTTCATAGGGTCTGTGCTCGAGTCCCTTCACCAGCCTGGTTGCCCTCCTTTGGACCTGCTCCAGGACCTCGATATCCTTCCAAAACTGAGAGGCCCAGAACTGGACACAAAGCAGTATTTAAGAGTTTAAAGTCAGAGAAGATAAAGCCATGCTTTTTTTAAGTACCTACGTATGTTTTTTTTTCAAGTATCTACCATGTGGGTATTTGAACTTACAGCTGTTACCTGATTTCTCCTGTGGCATCTCAAAATACTTCTAAAGTCCTTAGCTTCATCTCAAATTCCATCTAAATCAATCCATTATTTGTGCTTCTGTTTTTCTTCTAGGCTCCAAACAGAGGCAATGCAAATAAAATGTATGCCATTGATCTCTGCAGATCACAGAATGCCATTTAGAAAATATAAACACTTTCTTGCACCTCAAGTGCCTAAACCCAGTGGCCTATTTTAAATCAAAGGCTGAAGAAAGTGACTCAGGAATTCATGCATAATTTTGCCATCTCGTAGGCAAACCAACCTGCTTCAGAAGGGGAATCTCATAACAAAACATCTACTTGAATTGTTTATCTGTTTATTAATTTTTTTGGCAGTTACATTATCAGTAGCAATAGTATCTGACTCTTGCTAGCTCTTTGCTTTAGCTTAGGGCCTTAATTGAATTAAAGGGTATGAACATGAAAGAAGTTTCAAGGCTCCCCTGTGTGTAACTTCTTCATGATAAAATGATGAACAATTAAAGAAATAAGGTCTATTTTTTTTTCTTTTTTCAATTCCCAGTTGTATTTACTTGAAAAAGACAAGGGAACTTTGTAATCCTCTGGATGATAAAATCGGGGTTGATTTTGCCATGCCAAGCAAAGCAGGCCATTGCCTAGGGAAAAATACAGGAAGAATTGAATCTTCTCTAATTATATTGGGGATTTCTGAAAGAGAGCAAAGGAAGCCCTGTTTGTTGAGGCAGCAATGCCTTAAATTCATCTCTGGACAGACAAGCAATTATAACAGCTTGTTGAAGATCACAGTATCAGCTTCTGCTCCCTGAAACACGTCACACAAGTAACAGAAGCCCCTTCATAAGAAAAGGTAGCATTATAACAAAACAGGGTATCTTATGATTTGCTATAGTAGTGATAAAATGAGATGCTTGACTATAAGCTTTTGCTTTTGCTTAAAGCTTTCGTTGATACTTCATAGACAAATTTTAGTGTTTTTTTTAACTGGATATTTTTGTTAAAAGTATGAGGTGGCACACCTAGTGGTTTCTGAACCATTAAATAGTCGACCTCCTAATCATGTAGCCTGCTCCACCCTAAGTGTAATTTATGGAGTTTAAAGAAGCTGTCCTTTAAGAAAGGATTGCATTTGTGGTGATCCACTACTACAGACAGTGACCCAGTATATCTAAAACACATTCGAAAAACAGTTTGGAAAAACAGGTTACAGAGTTTATGTTTGTGCTGTCATCAGGCCGACTGTTGTGCCTCAGATTGGAGATAGAGAGCTGTGACTTTAATCTGTGCAGGGTAGCCCTAATCACTGATATATTTAGACAGTCACATTATCAGCTGCAAGGTGGAGCTGATGGCTGCTAAGAGCCCAGATCCTCTGTTGCACAAGTGTTCTGTCTGGTGTTTCTGTCACAAGCAGGCAGTAAAAATATTCTGAGGTGCCCGATGTCCATCTGTCCTTCCAGTTCTGTGGCTCCCCACGGAGGGTCCACTTGGAGCTCTCTCCTACCAAAGCAGTGACATGCTCCCGATGCATAAATAGCCTGAGAGATGCCATCGTCACAAAGGACCACACAACTAATGTGCTCCATCCACTGATGCACGTATAGCCCATGGGACCAGACTAGAAGTGGACAGTCTGATGTAAGCTCTCAGAACCTGCATATTGTGGGGTTTGGCACTAGCAGTTTCGCTCTATAAATCTGCTTCTCTTGGGCCACACAGGCATGGTGACTGTGGCCTCAGGGACAGGGACATGGGCTGCAATTCAAGGTGAGGAAACACATAACAAGCTAGAGGAGGGTTAACCAGGGGTTAAATGGGAAAAAATGACACTCCTGTCCCTTCTCTGTGTGCCTGTGGATGCAGCCTGTACTGCCCAAGGCCTCTGCAGCTCTCCTAGAGATACTGGGACAGGAAAGGTTGGTCATTAGCCCAATGTCCCCTCATCTCTGGGGGAAACCACTCAGAGACTCAGACAAGCAGGGGGTATGAGAGAGCCTGCACAAACCTGAGAGGAGGAAAGGGCTGACTTTTTTTTCTTTTCTTTTTGTAAAAGGCTTTGCTAAAAGGAGGTAGAAAAAATACACTTCTCCTATGAGTTCTTGGATGTACAAACAACATACATAAATAAATAAATCTGAAATGTCTTACTATTTGCAGTTATACACTGTCTTCACTCTCTGTCTTGTCAAGTTGAAGAGTAGTGTTTACTTTTTTTTTTTCAGGGAACATATTGATTGACAAAGAAAGCTCACAGGATTCTGGGTTGCATCAACAAAGGCATCTCCAGCAGAGATAAAGAAATAATTATCCCTCTCCACTCAGTTCTTGTCAGGCCACACCTGGAACACTATGTTCTGTTTTGGTCCTCACCATAAAAAAAGGTATGGAAAGGCTGGAGAGCACCCAAAGGATGGCCATGAAGATGACCCAAGGACTGGGAAGCCTGCTATGTGAGAGGATTGGGTTTGCTCAGCCTTGAGAAAACTAGACTTAGGGAAGATCTCATCATCATGTTCCAGTATTTAAAAGGTGGCTACAAAGAAGATGAAGACTTTCTTTTTACAAGGAGTTACATGGAAAAGACAAGGAGGAGTGGGTACAAATTTCTTCTGAGAAGATTATGATTGGATATAAGAGCAAAATTTTCCACAGTGGGAACAATCAGCCAACAATCTCTCCAGGGAAGTGGTGGATTCCCCAACATTGGACACTTAAGATTCAGCAAGACCTCATCTAGATGGTGCTTTTGCCAAGAAAAGTTGGACCAGATGATTCTTCCAATCTGGGATTCTCTGATTGTCTCCAAAGTACTACCTGTGCATATGATACTGAAAGTAGAAATGGATTTACTCCTTTTATGGAGTAGGATTTTATTGGTGTTAATTCAATGTTCCTAATATAATAGTGAAACTTTAAAGTCTGTTAACTAAAAAATTTTTCAAACTTCTTTAGAATTTAATTCTTTGTTTGCACCTAAACTGAGAACAACTTGTGAGAAAATTGTCCATTGAACTGTGTTTTATCACTGTTGTAATCCATGTGGTAATATATTGGATTTTAAAGTTTAACATTTCTTATTTTTTATAAAGAAATGCACAGGTCAAAACTTGAACTATTCCAGTATAAAATTAAAAAAAAAAAAAAAAAAGATTTTCTTCTTCTTGTATTGGTAGAGAGATTCAAACAGTCCAAGTGAGAAAAAGGATGATATTTACTGCTGTTTCTGTTGCTTGATCTGGGAAAAACAGTTAATTCCATCATCCTAAAAAGACAAATAACTGCTCCTACATTAATGTATCTACCTAGCTCTGTTTGAAGTGACACTTCAGTATTTCAATAATTTTGATAGTTTTTAAACCCATTTGTCATGTGCATGGAGTAATCAAAATTCTCCAGTCCTAGGACTTCTTAGAGTTACATATTAAAGGAATACTGAGAAGATTCTCTGGACTCTGCCCTTCCACAGTGCCTGATCTCATACTCTGCCACTGGCAAGAAGGAACCATTTTATTTTCCTATATCTTAATGTTTTCTCAGTTAAAACTGATAAAAAACCCAAGCATGAATCTCAGTCAAAAGCTAGGTGAAGGAAGAGAAAATTGGCTTGGTGAATTTCACAGGAAAGGTTTCCAAATTGTTCAGCTCAATGAAAATATTGTAAAAACTTACCCTCTTTCTACAGGAGTCCATGGCAAAACTTTTCTGACATCATAAGAAAACCTCTTGAACTTGGAATTTGTATGCACCAGCAAGCAGATGACATCAGTGCACAATAATGTTTTGACCTTATGCTTCCAGAACATGAAGGTATGAATAAATGAGCTGGTCACCTTCTTATCAAGGATTTAGTGTAATTGATATATTATTAATGAAGATGTTAGTAACTATAGCTGTAAAAATACTTGGAAAGGATTCATAGCAGTTATAAACCAAAAATATTCTACTGCCTATCTTTCATTTGATTCAGAAATGTGTACATTTAAAATTCTTCTCCACCCTCCATTAAACATTTGCTTGGTCTCCAATCTGCAGAGTTAATGACCAACACTATTGAATTTTCTTGTGATCATCAGTGACTCTATTTACTACATGTAATCTTTTGTGTCCCTGTCTTCACAGAGGAGGGTGTTTACCTTTATCAGGAATAGTAAAACTGCTGTTGTCTTTGTTCTAAAACCTACACTGATGACATAAATATTTCTGTGGTCACTGTAACTACTCTACAGTTGGAGTGGAGAAGGTGCAGCAAGTTTCTGGCATTTACAAACACAGGATCAAAGTAATTTGAGATGATTAGATTAAAAATGAAATGAGATCCACAGTTACCAACTGCACTGAGAGCTGGTAAAAGGTGAAATTTCCATTTGCACCCCAAGAAAGTGGGATTCTTCACATCATCAAAGCTCTCTGAGCTATAGAGCCTGCATAGCTGTTGTGTTAGACTGAGGGTTGTAACTACTCTTCTCTTCAAATCTTGAGCAACTGAAGTTCATTGTTGTTATACTTTTGGCCATTGGCTGAAATATTGAGGTTAAATCAACAAAGCAAAAAATAGTTTGGTTCCTCATTCTAACACTGTCTGGTTTGTGTTGAAATCACCACAGTAGTCTAGCAACTTAAAACATATATGTAAAAAATACAGGTTTCAAGCAATATTTCTTACTGTAGATTCCACTACCTTAAGAGAAAAAGAGATGACCAGCCTTCAGGAAATATCAGCTCTTACTAAGCCATCTTTGTATAAACTAATGAATTTGCCTTTAACATGAAATTGAAATAGCATAACTGACAGCCAGATCATTTCCTCTAGGACTGAAGGAACCCTTATGATCACTCCTGGACATCCCTAGTAATTTCTTTATATTGTGATATCAATATAGAAAATCCAGGGGGTATGGAACCACACTGGAAGGTAGCTTTGAACAGATCTGGAATTTTGAGGGGAGAAAAAGCTATCAAAGTTTTTTTGTGTGTTTTGTTTTTTTTGTTTTTTTTTTTTTTTTTTTTTTTTGTGGTGTTTTTTTTTGTGTGTGAGGGTTTTGGGTTTTTTTTGTTTGATTGTTTTTTGTGAGTTTTTAAAAATTTATTTTATGTGTAACAGAAGTGCTTGGGTGCTGGCAGCACCAGCTCTGGCATGCCTCTACTGAAACCATGCTGATAGACTGAAGCTCTGAGCCAGAGAGAGGAGATGACTCTGCAGGAAAAAGCCTACAGCTCCAGGATAACAAAACTGAGTGGAAACAATGAAGGCATGTCTACACGGGGATAGGAATGTGCTGCCAACATTCCCTGCCTTGGCCTTGCACATGTTGGTTTCTTGGTATGAAGTAGCACAGTCCCGGGGCTTGAGCTGGCTGCAAGGAGGTGGCACCAGAGTGGGGCTGAGACAGCTGGTGGGGCTCCACCTGCTTGCATTGGAACACAGAACCATGTTCTTGTTCCATAGTGTACATGTATGTGGCTTTTCGCTCTCTCTTCTCCCCTCTCATATGAATTTCTACCTGTTCCCTCTCTGCTGGCTGCTAGCTTTGAGGAGCACAAAAAGCCAAAGTGAAGAAATGTTCCTGCAAAGATGTTTTACGCAGATTTTTAAGGGATGCTTTACACAACTGCTATATCTCTTATGTAATTTTTTATAAGCAGGTTTTCACAGAGCAGTGAATTAAAAAAAAAAAAAATCAGAGTCCTTTTAGATAATATAAAATTAATGTAAGATGCGAAAAAGGAAAGAAAAAGCTCTGAAGCAGTAGATTCATTCTTTGCAACCTCAGGATTAATGCATTCCATAGTTGTGAAGAAAATAGCTTTCTGCCTTTGCCTGTATGTTAGATTCTGCTGGAACACTGTGTTCCCTGCTCTCAGGAACACTTAATGCCACTCGAAGCATGTGTACCCAGCGCTACATGGAAGAATTGAGCGGCTCCTCCCACACAGCCAGGCACATCTTTCTATTGTAAGAGGGGTATCAAGAAGCTTTTTGTTCCTCTGCCTCTGGAAATGTATCAGAGACAAACACTGGGGGAAAATGGGCACTTTTTGAAGATGATGTTGGAAGCAGAAGATGAAAAGTCTTAGATCACAAGTCTGTGCTTTTTTTGATTCATAAATGCTATGTACCCCCTTCCTCCCCCTCCCCCCCTTTTTAAAAAAATATAATTAAAAAGCAGTGCTATTCTTGTTTTTCATCACAGGCCTATCTGAGACATCTGGTTAATCTAAATCAGAACTAATGGCCTAATTTTATAGAAGTGTATGTTTCTGCTGTCAAGATATCTGTTTCTCTTTTAGTTAGCCTTTTCTGATGTTCTTTAAAAACAATGGAGGGAAAAAAATCTTTTTTTGTGAGATAAAAGTAGACTATTGTCTCTGCTTGTATTTAGGCTCCTCTCCCTCCCTTATCCACTATTATCAAGCATGCTCATGGAAGATACTTGTATTAACAGTCAGCTCTTGTGTTCTGCAAAACTAGAATCACTGAAAACATAGGACATTTTTTCCCGTTTGCCTTTTCTTTTGTAGGAATTGACAATTTATAAGCAATAGAGCACGAAGCAGGTTCTTCACTTTATGACACATCTCTCACAAAAGAGAAGAAGCATGAGTACAGTGGGAGGTCTGAGATGCAAAATCTTGGTATATGTGCCCTAAAATAATGATCTTGTTCCTTGGCAATTATATGGATAATCTCATCAAAATTAGGGAGATTACTCACATGAGTAAACTGAGCAAAGTTACTAATTTCCAGGTTTGTTCCCTGCTTCTGGGGAAAGAGCTTGAGTTACACAACCAAGTAAGAGATCTGTGTCTTGGACTTAAAAAAAAAAAAATCATTTCAACCTGATTATATCCAGAAAATCTGTCAGTACTCAAAGGAAGGTAATACACAGACTCCAATTGCGATGTTCCTTTAGCCTGCCAAATCTGTTCTAGAGAAATAATTATATTAATTTTGTCCTGAGAATTTAAGGCTAAATTTCTGTCTGAGACTGGTTAAAATGCCTGAGTTAATACCACTGCAAGGAAAAGAAAAAGCTGTAACAAGAGCAGTGCCATGCCTAAAAATGATAATGGGAAAGAAAATAGGTTGTGGTAATTGTTGGTTAGGAAAAATAAAAAAAAATTTGTGTCTGTTTTTACAGCATTGTGTTCATCACACTGATATGGATTTAGGTATGACAGACCACAATGAAAGAATAAAAAAGAAGTTAATGTAAAATCATTTGTCCTCCAAAGCCAGAACCTGCACTGGGTGATATGTGTCCAGGAACACCTGATTTACAACAACAAAAAAAATTACGTCCAGCTTTATCAGAGGGATGTTATGAGTTTGTGAGGCCGGTGTCTATGTCTATATACATATCAAAGTCTTTGTTTTACTGTTTTTTCTGTCTTAATAACTGAACGGTAAGCAATCTCCTTTGTAGGCTGTGCAAGTTTAGACTAAAATCTCCAGTGTTAGCATAACAATGTGTCTATGTTTTGTTCTTCTAAAATATTTTTGAGACAGGCAGATTTGCTGCTGGTACTTAATAACTGGTCCAAAAGAGCCATACACTTGAAAGTCTATCTAGTTCCCAAATCATAAACCTACATAAAGTGTCTTAAGACTTTTTAATAAGTGGAAAGTAAATGGAAGGGGTTTTTTCTGAGGTATTTTAAAGGGCTTTTAAAAACCTGTCAAGTTTCTAGCTGCTAAGGAAAAATGAGGACCAACATACTGTTGCAAGACCAACATACTGATTTCTTAAAATCTTCAATTATTTTAATGGAATTTGCACTTAAAATTTGCAGACAATTCCAGTTTTAATTTTAACAGACAGGATATACTGTTATAAAAGTATAATTTAAATTACTGGGTTTTAGCTAATATGGTTAGGCTAGGGCGCTCTTCACTGCTTGACTGGCTGCTCTGAGAATGATAGATATGTGAAAAAATATGCTCAGAAGTGTTTAGATGGATTGGATTTTAGATTCCTATTCTGTGGGCAAACATTATGCGGGCAACTCCAATTATAATCCATAATGATTTTGCTGTCCATAATGTAGTAGTTGATAAGCTTGTTCTAGCTGTAATCTCATTTCCCTGCTGCCGATTTCATGCCTTCCCAGCTTCTAGCACAAAAAAAACAGAAGAAAGCCACTCTTGGTTGTGCTGAGGACACTACTTGTCATCACTGTGATCCTTGCTTTGTGTCCTGCTTTGGGCCTCTGAACCTAGAAATTAACTCTCCAAAACCAACCAGTGAACCTGACGCAGGAGAAAACATGGGAAAATTGTCAGGCTTCCCCCTGTTAGCTGCTTCAG
This sequence comes from Calypte anna, assembly GCF_003957555.1. Lineage (NCBI taxonomy): Eukaryota > Metazoa > Chordata > Aves > Apodiformes > Trochilidae > Calypte > Calypte anna. The sequence goes on from NC_044244.1 coordinate 91,377,877, forward strand.
CATCATGAAGAATCCTTGAAATACCTAAGTGGATGTTGGGATGTTTTCCTTCCAGCAGGTTACCTCTGCTACTTCTCACTCTGTGACCACTGGGGGAGACCAACAGCCCCGTGGGGACTGACACAGTCTGTTCTGGCAGTCACCAGTGGGCAAGACCCCACACACAGCCACTACAGGCAAGGGAGCTTTTGGAATGATTTCAGGCCTTTCTAAGGCTACACTGCAGACCAGAAAAGAAAGCTCTGGGAAAAAGAGAGCTGCACATCTACTTGTCACCCCTCCCACCCCAGCTGCACCAATGAAAAAAATACAGGAGAGGTAAAAGCCTTGAATTTGAGATTACATCATTTGATTGCAGAGCAAGACAACAAATGGTTAAATTATTATCATCACTTAAAAGCTCCTTTCACTTTAATATTATTGTTAATAGCTTTCTCATGCAGGATTGCAATGTCAGATTGTTTATCTCTTCTATATTAGTCTCTCCTCTTTTATTCATGAATGCATATAAATGAAAAAATGGATGTGTAATGATGGTTATGTATAACTGTCTTGTGCGGAGCTCTCTATTGACAACCTTTCAAATCATCTGCTTCTATTGCCTTCTTAAATTTTTGTTGTTGCTGGAGCCAAACTATGATTGCTCTGTTAAAAAAACCCTCTATGTCTGCTGCCACACCTGCTACTATCACACTTGAAAAATAATTTATCTTTACAAAGAAACCCAAAATACTATTTTCTGAGTTTGCTTTTTATCTGCTAAATGTGCATGCTGTCACATGTTGTTTGCTGAAATCAAAGCAATAGCATAGGAAAAGCCTTCTGTTGAATCTGTCCTGACTAGATTCTGGTTTCTGCCACCTGAGGTTCATGCCACAAGGAATATCTTCTCTGTGAGTGTTCCCTTTGAAATCAAACTTATCGCCTAAAGAGCAAGCCTTGTTCTGTAAGTTATAAGTGCAGCAGAGTTTGTCATTTTAGGATGTCACGAGCTGTTTTTCCTGAAATTACTTTTGCAGAACGTGCTGTAGTTATCACCAACCCTGTCAGCTTTGCCTTACCCCTCTGAGACGTTCCATCCCATCCCCTCTCAAGCTTCCTGCAGTGGTGGAGGTGTTGGTTAAGACTGTTGCTGGACTGCAAAACAGGACTCTGGCTTATGGGACTTGCCCCACTTGCCTAAACAGGATTCGTGTGAGAAATGGTTTGAGGAATTAATTCATTGCCTGACAGAGCAGTCTACAAATGCAGTGTGTGTGGGCATGCAGGAGGAGGGAATGGGAAGGGGGAGGTTCCCAGTGTGGACACAAATCAGATTTTTGCCCTTTCTCAGACTCACACCAGTCCATCTTATGTTTCCATAAGATAAAGCAAGACTTCCCCATTTTGGAAGAATATGTGGCTGACTTCTTCACCGCCACACTTTTTCAGGATAGAGCACTCAGCTGTCACAGCACTGTGGTTACTTTGGTTACTTTCAATGTTCCAATGCTGGGCTGGGTGGAAGGCTTACAATCAAGTGAAGGAGTCTTTACCCTTGTCTCCCAGCAGAGTGCTGCTTTACAAGTGGTCTGGATCCATAAGACATTCCTGAGGTCAGGTCTGAGCCCGAGCTCAAGTCCAAACATTTCTTGTGGCAACACAAGATGAATGACAGCCTGCCCCAGAGGCTTCAGGGAAAGCAGCTTGGGCCTCACACACCCCTGGACAAGTACCTAAGGGCACTCATTCACCCTGTGGTGAGGGGGCCTGACCACTTCTGTCTCCATCTTAATCCAAGTCTTTCTGAGAAGGACTCCAGTATCACCGCTGAAGGGACGCCTGCTTGGACACAGCAAGGTGGGAACTCAGAAGCGGGTCATGGGGTCCGACAGGCAGGGCTGGCTACAGGCTCTGGGTTATCCCTGCCTCCTGGAACAGCAACTTAATATCTATTAGTATCTATTTGGGAGTAATTTCCCAAACAGGATTAAAAAAAAAATAAAATCATGCTGTACATTTAGTGTATTTCTTTTCATAAATATATATTAATTCAGACTCTAGAATAGTTTTTTTTAATCAAATAAATCTAATTCTTCTCCTTTGAACTCTTGAATCTTCCCAGTTAGTAGCTTCCTTCAGAAGCTGGGAAAAGAGCATGTTGCAAGAGTTGCAGGGTGTGTATGTGTGTGTGGCACAGATAAAAGTAGTTGTACTTCTATTACTTGTTTCCATTATGACAGAACTCACAAAATGCTAGACTCTCTCCAAACCAACGGCGAGAAAACAGTTCCTGCCAAAACAACATGAAAGAAATGTTGTAAAGGTTGCATTGTATTACTTAAAAGTTAGGAAATATCAGAGCCAGTACAACCTTAATTCAACCCTTCTGTGCATATTCATTATGATGCAGTCTTTAATTACATTATCAAATACATTTTATTTTTCTCTCCCTGGGGCCTCTGCTTCATTAAAGTATCAGATGGGCTGAGCAGGGCAGTTCTTAAATGTTTACATTTCTCTTTTTCAGCATCCTGACGTTAAGGGATCAGTGAATACCTTGCAGTATTGAGAAGGCAAACTTCCCCTTCTGTGTCTGGAGCTGCAGAGGCAGAAGTCAGCAGCTGGGACATGGCCAGAGAAAGTAAGAACGACTTCATGTATCTCAAAAGGTACAGGTGCCAAGGAAATTCAGAACAAAACAGAAGATCAGTGAAACATGCTGGCATAGTGGGAGGAAGCTAAGGTATCAACCAGTAACAGGCTACAGTACCACCACTTTTTCTGATGTCCTCCACTAGAAGTCCTGTCAAGGGAAGTTGACATGCCCTGAGCTGTGTGCCACAGTCTTCATTATTGCTAAGAGCCCATGTACTTTAAAGATTAGGATCTCTGGGAGCATTTCACAGGCAGCAAATGGCAGCAGCTCCTTTGCTATCCCACTGTAACACTGAGATGGAGGCAGACTTGCCTAGACTGGGAAAACAAGATGGTTCTCTGCATCAGCAGCTCCTGTTACCTTGTTCCCTCCCACAGGGATGGGGTTCTGCTGGCAGGCATCTGACAGAGCCTTAGCTCTCCAGTTCTCTAGTTCACGTACACTTGAACTGCTTGCTGGATGCACAGTAAGAACACCAAGGTGGTTCATTCCTGGCTGGATCTATATGCACAGCCTTTTAACAGACAAGAGACCTTCCCTCTTCATAAATGCTGTAACTGTTTGGAAGTAACAGGAAGTATCAAAACTTCTTGATTGATAAAACAGTCTGAAATTTTTTACTCTGCAGAAGGTTTGAGAAAAACCCTTTGATGATCAAGCAAGCTTTTCTAAAAAAAAAAGACAAATCCTTGATTTTCTTCTTTTGCAAGCTGAGGCGAGCTTTTTAAACTTTTTTCTTAGGGGTGCTACTACATAAGACCAGTTATCTCCTTGGGAGTTCCTAAAACTCCTCCTGAGCATTCAGTTCTAGATGAAGTGGAGCTGAGAAACTGGCCCAGATAAATCTCATGTCCAAGCAAAGTTGGCAAGCATTATACTCTCTTCACTGAAGTATTTCCAGTATTTATTTTGTTGCAATTGTGACGTTCTGAAAGTAACGCCCATTTCACACAAGCGGTATTTTCCAGTAGGTTGATGGACCTCATTGTGAAGGGGCAGAGAAGCATATGCTGCTTTGAGGTTTGAAAGTGTACAGCAAATTCCAACCTATGAAGAGAGAAATGGCAGCTCTGGATACAGCTATGAAAGCACTTGAGAAGCAAGGGTGGCTGCTAACTCTGGAGCTGCAAGAGGAAGGCCCAGGTTGGCAGCTCCTCCCTTCTCACAGGACAGAGGGACAAGTAGCTACCGCCAATGTAGTATTTAGAGGTTAGTGGTGGAAAAAATAGAGGAGACTGCTCAAAAAAACACACCAAGGTTTTTAGTATGCAGTCAAACTGTGAGCTTAAGATCCTGGGATTATCTTTTGAAGGTGTTCTGCAGATCTGCCTCCCTTGTGCATAGACAGTCAAAGAGTCCCTATGAGATCGATCCTGAGTGCAGACAAAAGACCAAAAGCACTGTTCAGGTGTATCTGCCAAATGAAACAGTGTATTTTCATCTTTTATTTAAATTATCTCTCACATATATTTAAATGCATTTCATTACTCAATTATTTTACTGAAAAAGAAAAGTTAGGATTTTATTATGTGTTATTATTGTGCCTTTAATAGCCTAATTTCTGTTCTTTGACTGGAAGCATTGTACATGCAAATATTGTGCTGTGTTTCACTTGCAGCTTTGCATAGGGGCAGGGCATATACCCTAGGGAAAGAGCAAGCTTCCTTTCACAGGAGCTTCACTTTGTGCTTTTACCAAAAAAGCTCCCAAAAACTTCTGCTGCTTTTAAAATCTCCTTTATTTTTATAAACAGGGTGCTGCACAGCATTCAGAAGCCTGAGGCTTTACTCTGTTCTTGGCTAAGCAGTACATTATCAGTTCTCTTGTCCACCGTGGATTTCAAAACAAGTGATAGAAAAGCTGGGATACCTGTATGGTCCTGAGGGAGAGTTTATTGCTGAGCAGTGTGCATGAGGGGCCCAGAAGACCTGAAGTCGTTCTTCTGGGGTGATCTCAGAAGAGCCAAGGCTGAGGTTTGGCTGATGGGCTGACAGGATGCAGTGCCCCTGCTGGCCACTTCGCTTCGCTTGTGCCCCCAAGCTTGTCGGCCCTCCAGCCGCCCGAGAAAAGGGCTTTTGCACCGTGTGGAGACCCCTGCACGGAGACCTTAATGTGAAAGGTCCTGGTAAACGACAGTGAGGACGAAGCCGTGCTCGGGAACCCTGCGGTGGCAGCTACACGAGCGGTCCTACGGGGACACGCCTGGGGCTCCGAAAGGAAGGCAAAAGCAGATAAAGCCTCCCATAACTACGGGGCTACATACACCCCGATCTGCCACCAACCCCTGCAGCCAGCTTTACGCGGGGGAGACGCACCGCACCACACCGCGCACGGACGGCGGAGCCGAGGCGGGGCAGGGCGCTCTAAAACAGAGGAGAAAGAAGTTCAGCCCCTGCGCGCTCCCGCTCCCCTCCACCCCCAGCCTGCCCGCTCCCGCCGCTGACGTGGCTGCGCTCTCCCCAGGCACCGCGCACGGCCGCCAGGCGCGGCAGCACAGGCCGGTTGCGCACCCCGCGCAGGCAGCCCTGTTCGGCCTCCTTCTCCGCGCCGCCCAAACACCGCCGCCCTCCCACCTCGGGGCGCAGGCCGCGGCCGCGGCCGCCGCTCTCCTTCGGGCGGGACGTGCGCGGGGGTGCCCCGCACCTGGGGCCTCCACGCTCCTTTCCGCGCCGTCCTCCCGAGGCGCTGGCGGGCGGGCGGGCGGGCGCGCAGCGGCGTCTCCGCTCTATTTGTTTACAATCGATTACGTCACGCCCTCCCCCTCCTCCTTTTTCGTTTGCCGGCACCGCCCCGCCGCCTGACGTCACAATGGTGCGATCGCTCGATTGGCGGAGGCGCGCCCCCGCCGCCCTGACGTCACTTCCTCCCGTCGGCGGCTATAAGATGCAGCGGCCGGCGGGCAGCTCCCTTCGCCCCTCGCAGCAGGAGATGCGGGGTGCGCTGCCGCGGCCGCCGCTGCTGCTGCCGCCGCTGGCTCCCCCCTGCCGCAGGAAGAGAAGGCGGAGGCTGCCGCCCCCGGGATGTGATCTGGGCTACGCCGCCCGCACCTCTCCCAGTTAGAGCCCCGCCGCCTCCCGCGCTTCCCGTCCAGTCCCCGCTCCGTGCCGCTCGCCCCTACCCTAGCCCGTCCCAGCGCCGGCCGCCCCGGAGAGCTGGCTGCCGCCCGCCGCCGCCTCCATGCATCCCGCCCTGTACACCCGGGCCAACATGATACGCGAGATCGCCGCGGCCGTGAGCTTCATCTCCAAGTTCCTGCGGACCAAGGGGCTGATGAACGAGAGGCAGCTGCAGACCTTCAGCCAGAGCCTGCAGGAGCTGCTGGCAGGTGAGGGCGGCGAGGGCGCGGCGGGAGCCGCTCCCCCGCCTCCGGTCCGGGTGGCCGCGCTGCCCCCTCCGCCACGGGCCCGGCAGGGGTGCGGGTGGCACCTACGGCCGCGGCAGCGCCGCACTCCGCGGGGACACAGAGAAGGGGGGGGGGAAGGGCAAGCGCTAGCGCGGCCCCTCTGAGGGGCAGGAGCCGTCGCCTGGGCGAGTAAGGGGGCGAGCGGCTGTGGCCCTCCCCTGCCGAGGACCCTGCGTTCTCAGCTGGCCTCAGGGCGTGGGGAACGAGCTGTAAACAAAAGGGGCTCGGGCGCCGCGTAGGCAGCACACACCCCCTGCTTCCCCCCCACCTCCCCTCCCTTTGACTCCATAGACAAAGCTTACAAAACAGCCCGGACTTGGACCCCGCTTCAGGGGCTGAAGCCGCCCGATTTCCAGAAGAAAAAAGCCCCCAACACTCCCAAGTTGCCTTTTTTGGCCAAGGTTTAGCGGTGGTCGATGCGTTTCAGTTCCCTTCGCTTCTGGAAATATCGTATAGCGCCCGACAGCAGTCCCGGTTCAGATCCGAGGGTTTCTGGGCTGTTGCGTGGGTTTTGTAATCCCGAGCCTGTGTACCAGTGTGCCTGGTAGTGGCTACAAGTAGTCTCGGAGACCGATGGGGTTTTGGGTGGGATAAAATGACCAAGGTAAGTGAAGTCATCGGTATCTGGGAAACAGTCTGGGAAGAGCAGTTGGGAAATACAGCCTGAGTCAGTCGGTGAATGCTGCCCGACTCTTTCTCTAGTTGTTTTTAGCTGCTCTGAGAATGTGAGGAGCTAACCATGGGTGTGAGTTCGAGAGAAAGATGCTTTCTTTTCTCTTTCTGGAGTTTTCAAGTCCTCGCGTTTTTCTTCTCTGTATGTAATCACTTCTGTATTTTTTTTTATTTGTTTCTATGAATGCCAGCAAGTTTCATTTCACTCTTTTGAGATGGCAGACCTTGTTCATTGTGTGCGGTAGGATGAAACAGTAACTTTGTACATGAGTAGTTCCCAAGGGACACTGCGCTTCTGTAAATTATTGGCAGAAATAAAGGCTATAATGGTTCTTCAGGTTACTTCATACCAAAATCATAAGCCCTTCAACGTTTTGGAGGGGTGAAATTTGCAAGAGAACAATAATGACTGTACCTATTTTTGAACGCAGAGTTAAGGGGCATAATATTTTTTTTTTCCGTTTTATAGAACATTATAAACACCACTGGTTCCCAGAAAAGCCATGCAAGGGATCAGGTTACCGATGTATCCGGATCAACCATAAAATGGATCCTCTCATTGGACAGGCAGCGCAGCGGATTGGATTGAGCAGTCAGGAACTGTTCCAGCTTCTTCCAAGCGAACTCACTCTATGGGTTGACCCATATGAAGTGTCCTATCGTATTGGAGAGGATGGCTCCATCTGTGTGCTGTATGAAGCTGCACCAGCAGGAGGTAGCCAAAATAACACCAACATGCAAATGGTAGACAGCAGAATAAGCTGTAAGGAGGAACTTCTCTTGGGCAGAACTAGCCCTTCCAAAAGCTACAATATGATGACTGTATCAGGTTAAGATATAGTCTGTGGATGGATCACCTTAAAATGGATGGATAAATTTGGTTTTTACTTTGGGTGGGCACCTCTGGGGATGGATTATGGAATTTAAACCATGTCACAGCTGTGAAGATCTGGCACACGTTAGAGTGGTATACTTTAAAGTGACAGTGCCATAGTTTGGACAGTACCTTTCAGTGATTTAATAGCCTGTGAGTCAAAATAATTGCAACTTGCTAGGGTGTGAAGAAGATCTAGGAAGGGTCAGTTTCTCCAAGACATCTTAATTTCTACACCAATTTTCAACCCCAATCTGTATTTATAAAGTGATTCTCTGCAGTAGGTCTTGCAGAGTAAATTTGCACTATTACATTTATTAATTGTTAGCATTTTTGGCAGCTCAGTAACAAGACTTACTGTTATGAACACCATAGTACTGGAAATTTTATTTTTCAGACTTTTACCTAGCACTTACAAATATGTATAAATGTACATAAGATTAATGAGTAAGTACGACCTGGGGAAATGGTCAGATCTTTACATTGGCCTCAAAAGTAGCAAGTGATCAGAATCTGCCATGGCAACAGGCTTTAAAAAGACCATATAAAGACACTGTCTGAACTGTGGTGTTAGCACCAGCCAGCTATCTGTACATTTGCTAGCTTGTAGTTTTCTAAGACTGAGTAACTTCTTATTTTTAGAAAGTGGAGGTCTGGTTTGTAATTTCCTTGTTCTTAATTGGGTAAAAGTCTTTTCCACAAACCACCATCTATTTTGTGAACTTTGTTAGTCATCTTTTATTTGGTAAATTATGAACTGGTGTAAATTTGTACAGTTCATGTATATTGATTGTGGCAAAGTTGTACAGATTTCTATATTTTGGATGAGAAATTTTTCTTCTCTCTATAATAAATTGTTTCCTATCTTGGCATTTTAATTAATCTCTTGTCGTGATTACATAGGATCAGTTAAACTTTTTTGTCTCACAGTGGAAGTGAAGTAGGTACTATAAAGGCTTAAAAACATCGATGGCACCCTGATGCTAGGGAACACTTGGTACAGACATGGATTAATGAAGACCTCGTATATAAATGCTTGGAAAGTTTAGGGAAACACGATGATGTACATGTCACTTTAAACCTTTTAAAATCAGTCAATGTGGAAATAACTCCAGGGCCCATAATTCCAGGACATAAGGAAAAAGGTACAGAAATAACATCCTCCAAAGATGACTTGAATAAATCCAGAGGATTAAAGTTTACTTGGCTTCCTGATGAAGGATATAGCAAGCCTAAATGTCCATTTTTGATCTACTTGCTCACAAGTTCTCAGTTCTTCCCTGATGGATTCCTCTGCTCAATAAGAGTTTCTGGGACAAGTGTCCCATAGCCTAAAGAGCAGGTTAACCACTCTACCGAAGTGCAGTACAGAAGCCTTTTGCTTTCTTCAGATGCAAGACTTTCACTTTAGAAAGCATTAAGATGGGATTCAACAAAAGGTATGTAGATCTTTTTTCCCAAACTTAAAAAGGTTGGTTGAGACAAGTGAGAAGCCCATACTTGTATGTTTATTCAAAGTTAATGAATGATGTGGAGATGTGATTCACTTAAGCACCACACTTACTTCATTTGTATGCAGCACAGTGGCTAGTTACACTTGAGAGGAATTCCTTACCACTTTAAATTTACACTTGTTAAAGAGCTGGAGTAAAACTCAGGAACTTTCTATTCCTTATCTTTTGCATACTTTGTTCTGGGAGTGTTTAATAAAAGGCCTACCCAACTTGATCACTTCGGGTTTTAACACTGTTGCTGTTGCTCTGAAAGAAAACAACCATTACTTGCCAGCTAAACTTGCTGGTTTTGGATAGAACTGAGCTCCAGACTCTCCATGCATTGTGGCACCTCCTGGTCGACTACAGGCCTGTCTATAGTAATAGGTTTTATCTCCACTTAAAATCTTTGTCTTCTGACTGGTTATATTAAGCAAAACATAAGACTGAACTTTCTAGATTTTTTTTTTTTCCTAATTTCTTTCCCACTTTTTTTCAAAGGTTCAGCTTTACAAACACTGTTTTACCGTGATCTGCTTATGTATGTCAACGTTCAGCACTTTACTGCTGAGTCTTCTCCAGTACCATGGCTTTTTGGCATAGACTGGTGGAAACATAAGTGCTCCTGAAGCAGTGAACTTCAAAGACTCTGTCAATAAGAGATCTGTTACCAAAGCTTCAGAATGAGCTTGCTTTAAAGTACAGGTTTTACTCATGTAGAGTCAGTTTAGGTTCACGCCTTGATATCTTAAAATTTCTACTACTTTCAAGTTGTTAAGTCTGTAAGCGAGCAATTTATTCAAGGAATAAGCTCAGTGAAAGAGGTTTCTGTTACATTACATGTCTGCAAACAGCATAAGTCTATCCAAATAGAAAGAAAAATATTGAGCTTGGCTTCCTGTAAAGCTTTATTAACCTTTCATGAAGCTTGCTGCTGACTGAGCTGTGCTTGGTGTATCGTGGTGCTGCGTAGAGTCTTTGCTGCACAATGAGAACAGCATCAGAAAAGGGACCTGATATGCATAGCTCTTTTGACATGAGCTATGCATGTTATGAAGCATCAGCTGTAGGTACTTGTCTTTTTAATAAGTTGAACATAGCTTTTCCAGACAGCAAATATTCCATCTTGAGGCTGGCATGTGACTAAACCAAGAATGAGTCTGCACCCCTAGATTGTTAACATTTTAGTCCCTTTACAGTAGGGTGCTTTCAGTCATGGCATAATCTTTGGCTGCAGCTGTAACTAGGAATTGGTACAACCTTCATCTTTGGAGTTGTTGGGATTTCTTCCAGCTGGAATTGAAATACACCCCAATGTGCACACAATGTGTCCTTGTCATATTTTGAAAGCATTTAGCATACTGTGGCAGCAGGGCATAGGAAGGACTCCTCAGAGAAATCAAATTTGTCTGTACGAGGAGGCTTGTTGCCAGTCCTATATTTTGGTGCAGGTAGAACAAACAGTGCACCAAGCTAAATGCTTGCCTAAACCAGCAAGCCTTTTATTTTAATGCTACTATTAAAGATGAGAGAGCACATTCAAGACCTGCTTGCCCAGTGCAAGTTAGTTAAATTAGTTGGACTTTCCTTGTGAAGCACTGAATAATCCTGTTGTTCTGTTGATGTTCTGATGGCAGGCTCAGCTGTATATTTCTTTATTGTTACAGCTCCATCAGTCTACTAAGACTTGTTGGCCATTCAGTGAATGTCTTTAAAAAGTGTACAATTATCTTCTAGTTTATGCCAGGTGAGCAAATGTTTCTTTTTCTCACTACCCCTGTAATATGTTTGGTAGCAGATCCTATGCACTCAAGTTTACGTTTTTATTTGATGTTCAGTAGTGATGCTCCTTCTATAGAGCTGTATTATATATATCCTGTAAGAATCTCTGTTATTCTGTTCTCTTTGCAGTTGTGCGGTGGTTTGTTTTTTTCCTGCTTAATCTGGAGATGTACATCTGGTTTACGCAGTCATTCAGAACGTGTTTCTTCCTGCAGATCTTAGGGTTGTTCTTAGGTCTAAATAGAGATAAGAGGGCTTTTGTTCAATTCCTAATAATGCTGATTTTAGTTTTCTAATTTACTGCTGACTCTGCAGAGATTTTCTCGTAGCTCTGATTCACAGGCCTCATGGTGCCATGTGATTTTCATATTACTGCTTTGTTCTAGCAATCTACATGAGGATTTAGAAATAACCTGTATAAGGCTCTCTTCTGATGTGACAATACCATCACCAGCTTCTACTTTTGTTATATCTCATACTTGATTACTTTGTAGGGTAAAACAGTCTCTCCTGTTCATTGCTACAAGAGTCATCTTGAATCAGAAAGTCAAGCTGTGCTGTCTCTTGTCATAGCTAGTGATGACAATTCTGAAGGCTACATATTATTAAGCCTGTATGTTCTTTAATGCCTTCAATATAAATGGGTAAAAGAGTAGCCTGAGAGAGCATTTAGAAGCAGGGGGAACTGTGCTGGAGCAGTAAGACCTTACAAAACAGTTTTCTGATGTGCAAACCATAAAGAATCCAGTTAATGCTCCTGGACTGGTTGATTTGTGCTGATGCTTGTAAACATATCTGTCACCAAATTAAGCAGATGTCACTGAACGTGAACACTAAATCCGCAGAAGGTGTCCTTCTAATTAACCTTGCTTACTTATGCTGGGAGAATATGATCTCTTGTTATTGTGCAGGTTAGCAATGAATAAATTAAACAACATTGCTGCTTTTCTTTTTTGTGTATCTGTGTAAAGCTTATTTCTGAATTTCCATAAATCAAATAGCACTCTACATTTTCCAAAGTTTCCTCTACTTGATGCCATAATTTTTAGGGAAAATAGTTTATACTGGCAAAAGCTGCCACTTGACTGAAGAACATTAAAGCTGTTTTTAGTTTAGAGAGTGAAACATGCATAGACTAGAGATAAATAGCTCTCCTAAAAAGGAGTGTATATTTACACATTCTTGGTGTAATAGCGGAGGTTATTTTTACATGTTTCAGATTTACATTCCAGTGTGGCATAAAGTGAACACTGTGAAGCAGGATGTTAATTCAGTGGCTTTCAAGGGTTGGTAGAGCAAGCTGGGCTTAGACAGTAAATGCTGTATTAATGGTTAGCAGTGACAATTTCATCAACATAGGAATTGCAGGGTATAATTAACATCAGTTGCTTTGACACTATGCTCTTAATGTATGGTTTCAACCTTTCTTTCTGTAGCAGTTGGAGAATGCACTGTGACAAATTATTGCTGATACAAAGTAGGTCAACAGTAAAATGGCTGACTTACCATAAATGAACAGATCTACATTATTGTAACTTAATGTCCAGTGGAATTTTCTTTGTGGCCAACTCTTGGGTGCCCTTCTCAGGCACGAACCTTTTATACAGCTTTTCCTAAGACCTTCTTTCGGAAACATTTGATATTTCTGGCTAAACAAGAAGAACATTTCCTCCCAGCTGCTGGGAAGAAATCACAGGAACAGTAACGCTGCATACGTGACAGCAGATATTTGCCCTTGTAGTTTTGCAATTCTCTGACTGCAAAGCTGGCAAGAAGTGCCTCGCTACAAAAGCAAACAAGTAAAATGCTGCATTTTCAAGTTTTGAGGGTTTCTCCAATGAAAGTAACCCATGACAACAAATGAGGAAAGGAAATAGGACTGTGATGATGCTGATGAGCTGAAAAAAAAACCCCAAAACCCAAACCAAAACAGGCTGAGGAAACGTTAAGTATGTTTTTGCAGAGGAGATGTTTTTACCTTGTGATTCCTGTGTTTAACTGCTCATCAAGGCTTTAAAGTTTCCTTGAGAGGTGTAGCTGTATTTGATGCTTTTACCTCTTGGATGTAAACAAATGGCCTCTGGCTTTGCAGTTTCTCTGGGGCATTGTAAAATCCATCGTGGTGGTGTTATGTGCTGATTATGTAACTGAATCAAATGATAAACAAATAAATCTGTTAGCATTCTAAGGACACAAGGGATGAGAATTTCAGTATTCTTGCAGCGGCCTTGAATGTATCTGCAGGGAGCACCAGTCTCTGAAATACCCCAGAACAGGGGCAGATCTGGAGATGCTGGCCAGCTTTCATGGTCAGGTTCTGCAACAGCAACACATACCTGAAGGGCTGTAACATGGACCCAAGACATGGTTAAAGCTTCAAACTCCAGGATGGGTGTAAAGGCAGATTTCTAGTACCAGTAATATCATCTGCTAACACTGGCTGCAACTAAGGCATTCCAACATTGTGCCCTTGCTGTTCTGTAGAATTCAATTATTACTGGTTTTTCTAGCCTAAGAACGTTCAATAATTGGTGGTTTTGGAGTTCTGCTGGCCACAGGTTAATTAACTGATTTCTTGTGCATTTAAAGAAATATTGAAAGGCAACATTCTTTACATGCATTGAAGTTTAGACCAAGTTTTATTTGTATATGCACAGGGGCACATATGTAATTTTTTTGTATAAGTATTTAACATTTATATTGTATATTGAGTATATATGTATTAAGTTTAAATATATATACACACACAATTTAATTATTAGAGCCTTTTTCAGTGGGTCATCCTCAAGCCACTGCTTGCTGTGATTTAATTCACAGGTCACTGCAGGTGTTCTGATGATTGTACATTCACACTGACAAGGGAACAATATCCTCCTTATTACTTTTAAGGCCTTAATACATTGCTAATCACAGGAACATGTATTTCTATACTTTTCTCTTTCAATTTTTAGAATGTAAACTTGCAGCTCAACTCAATTTGCTGCTCAGTTTAGCAGATTTTCAAGATTTCCTGTAGTTTTAAAGCAAATTTTAGTTGTCCAAAAGAATGTTTGTAACATTTTAATCAACTTAATTGCAGGCTGAAAGGAAATAAAGCTAAGATACTTTCAGAATCCTAATTGTATATTCATACTAATGCTCTGTAATGTAGGAGAGAGCTTTCTCTGGTTTCTGGTAAGCAGTCTTCTAACAATCAGCAAAAAGTCCATTTTGGTTGAGCTTAGAACTCATCCCTAGATGGGTGCACCAGAGCAGTTACTTCTGTCTGGTGCACTGAAGTTTTTATAATGTGTAAGTAAGAAATCTGTTTACAGGTGTGAAAGGCTCTATACCATAGCTGCAAAATAAAATCAATCTGCCTATGGGGTACATCTATTGGTGTAACATTTTACTAGTGATATTAATTAACCTTTATATAACACTTCTGTATTTAGCTGGAGTTATAATAATCTGTTTTTTAACCCCTAAGTGCTTGCTTCATTTGTTATTTGCAGCCTGTCATCTAGGTCCCAGTTTGCAGTCAGCATAAGGTCATTTTTTTGGTAGACTTGAGATTGGCAAGGAAAAAAATCAGGCAGTTGAAATGGCAGTATCAGTCTGAATCATGATGACATTAAAGCAAATGATAAATTTAGTTCCATGTTTGTGAAGGATGTGTTTCTGTGTGACAAAGGTAACAGACTCTAGATTTTGATTATATTTATCATACATTAGTAATTGTCTGGGTATATTTAACATGGGTGAGGCTTCTGTAATATAACTGAGAAAAACCATGTTGCAAGTCTATAAGTACTTTTTAAAAGCACAGCTGAACAAATGCATCTGCTTGATTGTTTATCCAAATGTTCCTGTGACTATCTTCAAAGCTTGTTGTTCGCAGAATTCACAAGTCCCACATCATGAACAGCAGAACACTGACTGAATATTGAAAGTGATAGTTTCTGCAGTTATCCAGTAGAAAAATATGTGCACATCATTCAAATTTGAAATCAGTATTCATAGAGTTTGCTCAAGTTAATTCCAAACCAAGCTGATATGTGTACAAAATGTCTCCTGAATTATCAAACTGATGTAACCCCATGACTAATTCTGCAGTTAAAACATGTTGATTTCTTTTTCTTGCCCCTTTTTGTACGTTCCCCTATCTACAGGGGCATCTCTTTGTAAGCAGTTTACAATCAATAAAAAGAAGATTGGAATTCCAGTGTGATCTGCACTTTTAAAATTTAAGACCCCAGCCTTTGCACATTCATAATTTTACTGTTATGAGTACCATGAAGCCTTCTGACTTATTCATGTGGATACGTCACATGCCCTTCAGCATTTTATGAGATCAAGTATGTGTCAAAAGCTTTCTCAGTGAAGCAGAAATGTGGGTTTTATTATTTTCATAGGCAGTGGAAGGCACATTAAAATCTTTATTGTTGACTGAAAAGAAATTTTCCTCTTTATTACTGTAGAATGGAGATAGCGAATAGGCTGGAAAGAGAATGCTGCACACCTACTGCATCATGAGCTCATTCTCAATATGATTGCCTCGGTTCTTGCCAGTTCCAATGTTCATGAGTCACACTCCAGTATGTGATTTGCTTAAAAGCAATAAATGCCAGCACTTTTATTTACAATCCACCTTTGAAGATTTGGAAGTCATAACTTCAGCATTTTTTTTCTACGACCGTGAAGGCTAGCAACTAGCCTTACCTTTTCCTTTTAAATGAATGATGAAAGCTTTGACTGATAGATTGCTAGGTCTGACCTAGCTGCAGCGGGTTAAAAAGTGTAACTATCCAAACCCACTCCTTCCTCCACTTTGCCAGAAATTACCATCCTGGTAGGTGGGGGGACAGAAATGGCTCTTCTGATTCTTGCTCAAAGTTAGCTCAAGTTCTTAAGGTTGATAGATTTGTGTCACATCAGACTGCAGTGCCCAGGACTTGGTGGCAGCCGGGTGCCACTGTCACATCTGCTGGAAGCTGGCAGGCTCTGGCAGATGGCTGAGGCTCATGGTGAACTCCAGGCCCAGGTGCCAGAGCTCTGCAGACCCTCACCTGGCTGCTAAAGATGGGATGTGCAAAGCAAGCATACCTGGGCTGAAGTTTCAGGATCGGGTCATGTATGATCTGCAGGGGAGGGAAGGCAGTGGAGAGCAAAGACAGACAAATAATCCATATGGTGAGTCAGTGGGAAAGAACTGAGTGTAATTCCAGCCTAATGACTCATAGTCCCATTGTTTGTAGTTCTTGAGAGAAGGTCTGATCACATGGGTTGTAACACAGGCATTTATACGCTGTCCTTGAGGACAAATAAGGGAATTTACAGGAGAAAAAAATCCTCTTACCTCTTTCTTGTGTCTATCTGAAGGTTTCCATTTATTGTAAATCACATTGCCCCAGGCTCCTGTGCTAAGAAGATGGCAATTTTTGTTGGAGGACTAAGCGTGCTGGCTAGAAACCAACCTTGGAAACGTTGCACAGCTGCTTTTAAGACACCTACAAGAACACGGAGCAGCCTTCATGTTACCTGCTCCTTAGGTTGCACAGCAGTGGCACTTTGGGAAACTGACTGTGCATATGCACAGTTCAGTGGATAATCCTGTCCTTCATCTTCATGGTCCTTGAGTTTGGTGTGTGTTTGACTGCATCTGCTGTTACTATATATTGCTGGAGTCCAAGATAAAGGGCAGTGCCTATTTTCTGGAATTAAGTTCTCAAGTGATTATTTTCTCTGCAACCTTCTTTCTGGATGTAGCTCTAGGCAGCTTGGATCCAGCCTGGGCTGCAGATAAGAAATCAGTGGCCAGGGGAGCTGCAGTGATGTGGAAGGCAGATATTGTATTGGTGGTGGGGTGGGTGGAATATAAACTGCAAAGGTTACTTAGAATTTTTAATACCTCAGTTACTTACATGCTGTTCATACATAAATGTTCATAATTGCAAATATGCCAGAACCTAAAGCATTCCTAAGAAAGAGGAGATTGGAATGACTTAAAATGTGTGAGAAACTTCTGCAAATACCTTGTTATGCTTAAACAATTATTATTGTGTAATATTTATGCAAAAAGTGGTGGACACAACCAAAACAAAAAAAGTACTCTTAAGTTCTACCTGTAAACATTTGGAGATTTCTTATACTTAGGCTTTTTTAGCTCAAGTTCTGGAGGAATGGCAATGAGAAGAGGCAACTGGAGAAACCTGGAGGATGGAAAGTAAAATCAAATCTGAAGTAAGGGTGTATTAAATCTCATTATGAAATGCTCAAGCCACGAACAAATGTCTTTTTCTGAACTGACACAGGTGTCATCCTTTTGAGTTGAAATCTATTTTCTTGATTTTCATCAGAATTTAGTCTGATCACAAATACTTTCAGAGAGGCTTCTCACTTTCTTCTTTTAGTGCCCTGCATCTGAGAATGCCTCTCCATGGCCTGTTGGCTTCTTTCTCCCAGTATTAACTCTCGCCAGTCACCTCCATGCCTAGCTCTGGGACATCTTGCCTAGGCTCTAGGATGATGAAGAGAAACAGATCCTTTAGAGGAGAATCCTCGAACTGATTTCAGTGTCCTAGGCTAGAAGGGATGCACTCTGGAATAAACACTATTCTATGCACTGTTCGATTCTAACACTATTCTATTCCTTGTACAGAAAGAGACAGAGCTTGCTCAGGTATCACTGACTCTATCTAGGTAAACAAATCTCACCCTTTCCTTCTAAATGGTCCTACTTGTGATTATTTAATGTGCTTTAACTTGCAGTATATTGATTCTCCAAATGAAGAATAGTTTACTCTTCTACATCTTAATTTTGCAGTCCCCTGGAATTGCAGTGTCTTAGGGGAAATAATTAACAATATGTTTCCTGAATTTCAGAAATTTACTTGAGTAGTTGAAACACTGTAAATTTATTTCTGAGAAGCTGCAGGGTTTGGCTTATCCCATGGCAGCTTCCCATGCTCTGTGCCCATGGGCACACACACTTTTCCCCAGGTAATGTTATACTACATGCTGATTTATATGTATTATTGTCTTGATGTAAAGAAGAAATAAGTATTCATTTCCATCCTTACCTCATGCTTCTCTTGCTTTTCAAAAGTCATCTCCCTAACACAAGAAGCCAAATTCTGTTGTTTAGTGTCAAAGTGAAATGGCTCATTTGAAATCATTGGATTGACGTCAGTGTAATTGCTAACCCAGTTAAGCTCACTAAGCATAAAACTGGACATTTAAGTGCAGTTTCCTTGAAAAATGAGTGCTCTAAGAGGACCTAAGCACACCCATGTGTTATTTTTTTCATTTGGTTGGGTTTTTTTTTTGGGGGGGGATGTTTTTTGTTTGTTTGTTTGTTTTTTGTTTTTTGTGGGTTTTTTGTATTAGCTACACTGAATTTACACATAACCCACCCTGGAGTGGTTTGGTTTGGTTCCAGCTGCCAGCCCTATTGGGTGGGGTACCTGGCTGAACTCCTGCTCTTGGGTGGTAGTTGTTGGGGGTGTAGCTCTGCCGCCTGAATCACACCCCCAGCTCAGTTGTGTAGGGTTCAGACGAGAGTATCAGGCTGGCAATAAACAATTTGAGGAACTGCAGAGTAGGACAGGATTTCTCTATGTCTTTCAGGTGACATTGGAGACCCAGAGGAGTAGAAAAGCTTTGTCTGATAGTGGCTACCAAAGTGCAAGGGACGTGCTCTCACTGCATCCCTGGGAAGTGCCTGGTGAAGAAAGAGAGTCTCTGCCAGTTGAACACTACTGTTTTTCTGAGTCAGACCTCACTGGGTGATAGATGCTGCCTATAGTACTCTGCAGTCTTGCAAAGACTGTGTGCCCTTGTAGTATTCTTCCCAGTACTACCCTGGGCTTCTTGAGACATCTTAAAGGGCTGATATGACATTGCTTTTATTTAGTAGCTGGAGATCACAAAGATGTTTACTTTTGTAACCCAGTATTGAAGGTGTCAACAGTGAACCATAAGGAGGCAGAATAAAGTTAAAAGTGATTTTTCTTGCACAGTTTTAGATTATTGTCATCTTTATCTTCTCAGACATCCATTTTTACACAAAAGGGGCATGCTGCAACCAAGCTTTGAGGCTCTAAAATCAAGAAGCAGCAGGGGAGCCAAGGCAACTCTAGCATCATCATTATGATATAGGAAAATCAGTTTGGGAAGTGACAGGGGCTGCCCATGTGGTCTTTTACTTTAGGAGACTGCCAACACTCTCCTAAAGCAACTGTACTTTTTTTTCCTCCATGAAACCAGGAGGATGGTCACACTGAATCAGCATCTTGTGGAACAGGGCTTTCTTGTGGCATGGAAGATACTTACTTATGACAGGGAAGGGTAGCTAGGGTCACTAAAGGAGCAGAGAGCAATAGATAATTTCTTAGAGATGTCCTGTTTTGAGTCATGCACTGAACTCCACATTATCTTTCATTTAATATGTTGTAAGTAAGGCTGCCTCCTACTCCTGTTTATCTGATCAGCTAAAACTTCTAAAGTCAGTGGTGGTGAAAAAAGACCAGGCAGTGTACTCATCCCCACAGTAGCATACAAGGCCATTGACTTTTATTGTTTCTCTTAATTTTTTCACCTGTGTTTCCTTTAAATGATGGGAGAGAGTCTGTTTGTTTCTATCTTGTGCTATACATTATTGCACAATTATATTTAAATTATAGGTTTCAGATGAACTTTTGGTTGTTCTGTGTGTGCACACAACCCAACCATGTCATACTTTTCGTATGATGATCCATTAGTATGGTCCTGGAGTTAATTTATCCCACTTGTAAACTGATACACTTAGAAATAAATAATTGTGGGTAATTTTTTTTCTTTGGTTTGTTTTTCAAAGTGAGCTACTATTCAGTCGTGGATTGCTGTCTGTACATCTGAATGCTAATGGATCATTTTAGTTAAATCAACTAAAAACTTTCTCAGTTGATTACTGTAATTCATATTATATGGAATAGGTTATTACCTTGGATTAGAGGGAAAGATGCTGTTGATTGCTGCAACTGAATTTCCTTTGTGCATGGGGCAATATAGGAGTGAGTTGTGGTTTAATTTTTTTAGACTGCGTCTGTTCCTACTTTCAACAAAGGCCATTCCCAAGCTCTACTCGCTTTCAGAGAGAAGAGGATTTGTCCCTTGGTACTCTAACATCCAGAGTTTTCATTTGTTTGGGTACTTTTTGCAATCATAATAGCTTTGTTAAGAACTATGCAATGTATCATAGAACACAATAAATGGAGTAGAACTGGCTGTTCTCAAAAAGACTGTCAATGGAGACTCATCACTGAATGGAAACATTTCCAGTCAAGTTCTTCAGGGACCAGCACTGTGAAAGTTCTGTTAAGGATTTTCATTTGTGTTTTGAAATTACATACAAAATCTCTGCTCTTAAAATTCTTCTATGCCACCATTTGGAGGAACATAAAACAAGGACAGTGAAGTGCTGATACTGAGTGATCTATATTGCTCAGTAAGCAATCCATTTATGGTACATTTGACCTTATTGAAACATATTCAAAGTCATACATTAATTTAGCCCCAAGAAATACAGGTCCTCTCTCTCTCTAAACAATGGGAAACTACATCCAGTGGCTGAGACGAGTTTACAGCTCAGCAAATAGGAGTAGCAGCTAACAGCCCAATGTTTGGGCAGAAAGTGAGAAGAAAGGCGTAATTTTACTTTGAAATGTGGCAAGACAGATGCAAGTAAACTGCTTATCATGTTGGTGTCAATGTTGGTTTAAGGACTTCAGAAATGGGGGAGAGGACAGAGCAGTGCCACCAGAATCACATCAGGGTTGAAATAGTTCCTGGCAGCTGGACCTCAGCTCTCTGTCCTGTTTAGCATATCAAAAGGGCAGGGCTGAGAAGTCACAGGCTGGAAGAACCTTCCCAGCATCAAATACTGGCTGACCAGGAATCCTACAGCCCTAGGGAGAAGGAGATAATGAAAAGTTTGGGAAATGCCTGAATCCAGGCATTTTTTTGGAAGTAGATCACACATTTTTCACAAAGAGAGGGTTTGATCCTTCAAGCAGCCCACTAAAGGAACCAAGGGACCCATTTCCTGATGTCTGCAAATCAAGACAATATGTCTTTCTGAAAGAGATATTTAAGTCAAACAGAAGTTAGTAGGTTTGTTTTGAGAAAAAAAATCAATGAATTTTGGAGGCTTGTTATATATGAGAAGCTGAAACAATAGGATAGTTAATATTAGACCATCAGCTCCTCCCCCTTCTTTTTTTTTGTTCACTTTTTCTTGAACTCTGCTGTTTACAAATATGTAAGCTGGTCTATTTTGGGCGTACTTCTCACTGTATTCCTTGGGAAGTAACTGGCCATACTATGCTGTCTTGGTGGTCATCCTTTGTATATGAGTATAAGGTTTTCGCACCTTCTTTCTACCCAAGCTGTGCCTTATGCAGTTGCCCTGACAAAAAACCAAACCAAACCAAACCAAACCAAACCAAACCAAATCAAAAAGCCCAAAAACCCCAAAACCAAACCAAAACAAAAGAAACCCCCAGGCCCCTAACATCTTAAATATTATATAAGTATATTTAGAGTTCAGCCTTTTCTTAGAGGAAGAATCCTTCTTCTATTAACATCAATGATGCACACATATTGAGAAACACTTCCTATGTTTTTAAGTTGTTTTCACCTTTTTTAAGTTGTTTTCAGTTCCAAATCTTTAAAAAAAAAAAAAAAAAAAGCATGATTAAACAATCTATGTAAACCTCTAAACTATGCTTTTCAGAACAGTTGGTGTTACTTCCTTTTTCTGGGTGTAATCAACTTCTCTACTGCCACCAAAGTGAAGGAACATAAGAAAATTTCTGTACTGTGAAAATGAAGTCATTTGTACATTCACCTGAGCTGGTAAATGAAGCCTGGCAGAAGGAGAGAAAGGTGCTCTAGGAATCTGAAAGGCAAACATACTTTTACTACTTATTTGATACTGGTGACATTGTTACCAATTATTTGTTATTTCAGAAATACCATTTTCCTTGCTTTAATGCTTGTTTATTGCTTAAATATTATAATTTTGAGCTCACAATCTAGTGAGTAGAGGATAAGGTAAATACTAGAGGACAACGTGACCAGAGTTTATATAGGAAAAGTGACTGGACATCTACAAGCAACAGTTGTTCCAATGCAAGTTTAAATATGTATTAGAGTCCCAAATGCATTTCACAAGTGCACAGCATTTGTTGCTACTTTGTAGTGCCAAAGTAGTTACCTGCATTAGATTCCTTGTGGCTTTTGGCCCTCTCTGTGTTATGCACAGTATTTCAGATTGGACTACAGTACAGAATGACAGAGGCTTGGTTGATCTTGTCTTTCATTTTCATAAGTATATTAATGGCTAGAAATGGAAACTGAGACTGGGCTCTAGTTTATGAGAGGGTCCCCCAAGTGAGGAGTACATAAGCTCAACAGATGTGATTGGAAAGCAGGAGCATTTTGTGTATGTTGACCAATATGTGTTTTGTTCAACTAAAGGGACATCAGGGACCTGAAAGCTTGCACTCCACTACCTTGGTGGTGAAAGAAGTGGCTTTGTCCTCCTAGAAGTCATGATCCCGTGTCTTTCTGTGGCTCTTCCCACAGAAATGTGCCTTGGGAACAGCCCTAGGGAGCAACACCATAAATCTTATACCAGATTTGCATCATCAGAGAACCCATGTTTATTACAAAGCTCCTTAATGGACAGCGTTATAGTTTTGCAGAGCTTTTGGGTAGCAGTGAGGAGCTGCCAAGACATGTGTGAATGCCAAGGAGGGCAACCAGCTTTGTACATTATTCTCCTGCATTAAGTTCACAGTAAACATGAATTTGCTTGTTTCTTGGGGTTACACAAGTGTTATGTCATAATAAATAATCTAAAGAATAAATGTGATGAAAGCTGTATCTTTAGGAGGCAAAAAGTGTTCAAATCGCCAGAAAGCAAAATCCACTAAAATTCTTGCCACTTTTAAAAAGCTTTCTGAATGGAAACATCCTAAAATCATGGTTTTACCAGCAAATGTGGAAAGCAAAGGTTTCTATGTGTCTGAAATTGTTCCTCATTTCAGGCTATCAAATGAATTCACTCAGTGTAATGTGAATTTGCAAATTTTTGGTATATCTGAAAGGGGTTTTTAAGCAATCTATTTTTTCTCCTGCAAACAAATGGGGAAAAAAAATCTCAACAACAAAACCTCAGTTGTAATTTCACCTATATTCTTATGATTTTCTCTAAAACTCTAAAGAAAATGGAAAATTACTTCATAGTTTATATAGCCTGAAGATCAATTCGGTAAAGCTTATGCTAGTTTAATTGCTGACTTCCAGTAAGACAGTGTTTTCACTCCCCAAAGCTTAGTCTTAAAAGCTAATGGGAAATTTTATTTATTAGTGAGTGATTAGTTTCTGTCAGTACTAAAACAGCAATCTTAAGTTTAATATACCTCCACACTTAGTATGATGGTAAAAAAAGAAGCTGCGTGTTATCATGAGTCTGAATATGTTACAACAAATATTAAGCCAAGGTCAAAACCTTATTTTCAAGCTTTATCAGACTTCCATTTGTCTTGTTCAAACACTGTGTATAGGTGTACATCCTGCAAATAGTGGTATGAGCCTGATCTCTGGGTCAGTCCTGATCAGTGGTTTAGTGCTTGGATCCACACACGGTGTAGCCCTTGCTCAAACCAGCACAAGAGAAAGGAGCAGAAATCTGGAGTTCAGGCAAAGTTTTCCTCTTTTCTTCATACCTGTCCCTGGTATCAGGTGCTCAGGACACTGATGATCAACTGGTTCTGACTGGAAACTGGAAAAAGGAAAAGAACACATTGAGTAGGGCAGGCTCTGAGGACTGCCAGGCTTTCTGAGGGGTTCTGGGGTGATCTTAAACCCATTGCAAGCACAATGGCACTGAGCTGTGACACAGGGCAGGGTGCGGAGGTTCTCTTAAAGGTAATAATGCTGACTTTTAAAGAATATTTTTAACTCAGGAGGATATGAAACGTGTGAAAAATGCAAGAAACAAAAAAAATGCACAGTGTAGGAACGGTTATGTTCCCCTAGAAAGAGGGTGCATCTGTGTGTGCAGCAGCCAGATAGCTATCCTGCAAAACACTCTGCCAAGGGCAGTGCTGGTATCTAACTGCCAGATCAGCAGCTCTGCGTCCTCCTAAGGGCACATCATCCTGTACTTTACTGCACAGCAAGGGCTCATGGCTTTTCTGTGTGTTACTCTGGTTATTTGGGTTTTTTCTTATGTGGAGGAAGATTTTGGGATTGTTTAGTTTGGTGAGGAGGAGGCTGGGAGGAGATGTTTTTGCTCTCTACATCTACCTGAAAGGTGGCTGTAGTGAGGGGGATGTTGGACTCTTTTCTCAAGTAAGTAATAATAGGCCTAGAGGAAATGGCCTAGAGTTGCAGCAAGGGGAGGGTTAGACTGGATATTAGGGAGAATTTCTTAGAGAATTACTTAGAGAGAATTCTTAGGGAGAATTACTTAGAAAGTATTTGGGTGCTGGAACTGGCTACCCAGTGTGGTGGTGGAGTCACCATTCCTAGAGGTACTTAAAAATTGTGTAGATGAGGCACTTCAGGACATGTTGGAGTGGGCATAGTGATATAGATTTTTATTTTATTGATTTTATTTTTTTTTATTTGGTTTTTTTTATGCTTTGTTTTGTTCGGAGGTGGGTGGGGATGTTGACAGTTGGATGCGGTGATCTTAGAGGTCTTTTCTAACCACAGCAGTTCTGTGATTCTGTGACTCTGTTGACCTCTTATTCCCATGCAATAAATCAGTATCATTCAGCATTAACACTTAAAAGAATATTTGAAAAATATCACCTCAGAAGCTCAGCCCTCCTCACACTGAAGCTGTGGGCCACATATGCACCAGATATAAATACACCAGAGTAGTTAATAGCCTGGTGATGAGACATTCAATGGAAGGCAGAAAGTTTTAGCTGAAGCCCTTTTTTCATTAACCTCATACCACCAGTGTGTCTTCTAGGTCTGTGTGAAAAGCGCTTAGATATGAAATATTAATTGGGACAAAGAATCATAGAATGTCTAGGATTGGAATGGACCTTAAAGATAATATAGTTCCAACCCCCCTGCATGGACAGGGACACATTCCACTAGACCAGGTTGCTCAAGGCCCCATCCTCCCCTTCCAGGGAGAGGGCAGCCACAGCTTCCTTGGGCAGCCTGTTCCAGTGTCTCACTATCCTCAAATGAAAGAATTTCTTGCTAATGTCTAACCTGAATCTCCCCTCTTAAAGCTTTAAACAATTTCCTCTTGTCCTCTTAATTTAAAACCTGTGCAAAAAGCCCTATCCCAGCTTTCTTGTAGGCCCTCTACAGATATTGGAAGGTTGCTATAAGGTCACCTCAGAGCCTCTTTTTCTCCAGGCTGAACAACCCCAACTTCCTCAGTCTGTCTTCATAGGGGAGATGCTCCAGCCCTCTGATCATTTTAGTGTCCCTCCTCTGGACACACTCAAGGAGTTTTATGTTCTTCTGTTGGGGACTCCAGAAATGGACAGAATACTTCAAGTGGGGTCTAACAAGAGCAGAGCAGAGAGGGAGAATCCCCTCCCTTGACCTGCTGCCTGTGCTTCTTTTGATGCAGCCCAGGATATGGTTGGCTTTCTGAGCTGGAAGCACACACTGATGGCTCATGGTGAACTTTTGGTTCACCACCACACCCAAGCCCTCCTCAGGCTGTCCACAATACATTCTCCTCCCAGTCTGTAAGTACTCACACTGTACATGGGAATTCAAACTATGAAGCTATTTTAGGGACCTCTCTCATTCATTTTGAATCAAAAATTTATTCTGGACCTGAGAAAATGATCTCTTTCTGAACATTTTACCAAAAGTAATCCACTCCCATGAAAGTTTCCATTTCCATATTTTTTCCACTGTTGAATGAAATTCCATTTAACACTGCTTTGCAGAATTATGTACTTCTTCACCACAGAGGGGTCTTTGTCAGCTGGGGTCCCAGCCTGGCATTGTAGAAGATGAGGGATTCTTTTAGACATGATGCTTGGACTCAGAAAGTTTTGGTCTACAAAGCACTGGTTCATTTTGGGGCTTCTGACGGACTGGGACTAGTACCCTTCCCTTGTCCTGATATCCTGATTTCAACTTGAAAGCGACAATATTGGTGCTGTTCTCATTCATACCATGCTTCAGAATTTACAGATGGGAATGCTACAGGCACATTTTATCTATATGACTTCTGCATATTCTAAGACAACATTTTGTATCAACAAGATTCAAAGACTGGCTTTTTCCAAACATTTAACTTATTGACACTCAAGTAACAGGGCCACATAGAAGAGGAAACTGGAAGCAAAAACTTGGTCCGTAGGACTGCATCCCCGATGGGTCCTTTGATTTTTTCTTGGAAAACAACATAATCTGTCCTTAAAACAGTCCTGTATTACTAAAAAGGCATCTGATTTAAGACAGCCATGTTGACTGTGACCTGTCCTTTAGATTCATAGAGGAGTTGTATGTCCATTCCATTAATATGGTCAGATTACTCTGATTTCACGTACAGTTTTGTAGTCGTCTCCTCTACAGCATCTATAGCTGCTGTGAAAGGCGGGGGTGGGGTGGGTGGGGAGTGTCCTGTCAGTTTACATCAGCTGATGATTTTGCCTAATGTTTTCCCTCTCCCTGCTCTTGTCTCTTGGGGTGACACCTTATGGGTGGTGTTGACTCTGGGGTAGTAGCCCCATGTAAATGTGTAAGGCTTTATGTAAGCATTGGGCACTGATGTATGCTATCACTGAGCACTCTTCTTTCAATGCATAGTGATGTTTTTCCTATTTATGTCTCTTCCTGAAACTGTGAGCATGTCCATCTGTCTTAATAAAACCTCGACAAGGTGGCTGACAAAAAGCTTTTCAATTAGTCTATGTTAAATTATTTTGTTTATTTTGTAAGCATGTAGAAAGCCTTGTTTTGTCTTCATGTTGGCATCTAAATCTGTGTTTTGTCTCTCATTATCATTTATGTGTTTGTTCTCTCCAGACACAGGTAATGTAGTTTTTACATATGGAATGATCTTTCCCTTCACACACAAAAAATTAATGTTCATATGATATCCTGCAGCTCTCTGTTGTTTACATAGTATTAGCCCAGGGAAATACTACTTTCAGTTTGACACATAAAACCTTCCTTGTCTCTTGTGCCTTTTGTCTGTAGGCTATTATGCATGTGACTAAAACCATGCATGACTTGAGCAAATGTTTGAATAGGGCTCTTGTGCAGTAGGGCTGTATGAGCCATTAGGCGTGCTCTCTTTAACTTGGTGATGAAAACATTGTGGTACATTTGGTGGCACAAAGTAGAGTAAAATTGCTTTTGTGGCAGCAGAATAAATAGCATTCTAATTTCGTTTTGTTATTGTGCACATGTGTGTACTGCATATTTCTTGGCAAAATTATCAAAGACTAAGCATGGAAAGTGTTAAGATTATTGGATTTTTGGACAGAAAAGAGAAAAAATATATTGCTTTTTTTCATTCTGAAACTGGAAGTCAATATTATTTTGTCATTTTAGTGAACAGAACCTTGAAATCTGTTAATTGACATGTGAGGCTGTTGCTAACCATCTTTTCTATATATAAACCCTTTTGTAAGAGCATTGTTTTTCTTTCCTCTAAATGTGATGTGTGCTATGATAGGGACTTGAATTTTTGCTGTGGGAATGTGAAAAACATGGGAAGCTGCTCTCTGCCAAGCTATTTCCTTAAGGATCCACTTTACATACTGCCAAATCAATTACCTGTCAGGTGTAGTTACGTGCCGTAGCAATGATATGAGGTCAATCAGATGAAACCAAGGTAGGTATTCCCAGCAGATCTCAGCTATCTATTTAACACTGTCAAACTAAATTTTCTTTGGAACAGAGCATCCTCTTTCAGTTTCATTTGTTTCTAGATTTCATTAACTCTGAATTTGCATCTATTCTGTGGAATTCTAACAAAGGAAAAATAATTTTTTAAAATTTATTATTCTTTGTCTTGAAATACTGTACCATATGTCTAGTATTTTGTCTTTGATTACAAACCCATGCTTCTTACATCTATTTTCAATTCTTCCTCATCTAGTGTAGTTCATGTAATAAATAAACAAATATGTTCTTTTCTGTGGTGACAAGGTGGTATTTAATTAATCTTTCCTACAGTAACATAAATTTAGTGTCTCCTAAACACATAAATATCTTCTTAGAAAATGCAAGCTTAAAGATATAACACATTTGTTATGTCTCACAAGTCCCTATTTGTGAAGCAAAAGATGTACAGATTTGGTCTATAAACCATTATTTTTACATGGAGTCAGTTACTAGGGTGTTCTGGAAAAACTGTACAAACTGTTTCAAACTTTTTGATACCAGAGGAGAAAATATTTTCTTAAAATGAACTCAGGATTTTATTTATTTATTTTTTTAATCTAAATGGAAAAAAAAAAAAAAAGTTCTGTTAGCCTAATGACTGAGAACTGCCAAGCATTAAAAACAAACATACATTTGGTACACTGTGTACTGCATACAGTACATCAGTGCCACAGCATTTTTAACTGCTGTGTATATCTTACTGCAAGCAGAAGACACTGATAATGTAGAAACTAAACAGCTTGGTTAAAAATGCATTTCTTAAGTATTTAGTTACAAACAATGACAGGGGAAAGTCTTTTTTTTTTTTTTTTTCTATGGAACAAGAAAAGACAACAAAGTAACAGGAAACTAAAGCCAGAACTCTAAAAATATATATTACAAAAAAATCTCAATCAGAAATGCTGGCATCCTAACTGAAAGCTGCTTAAGATTTTGTATGAAAAATGTGGTTTGTTTTCAAGATGTTGCAATAAATCTTTATTTGTTGTCTTGCTAAAAATAGTGCAAGCACTATCACTTGAGCATAAGTTAATGTAAGTCTGCTTGTGATTTCTTTTTTTCAGATATTTTGAAGGAATGGGTTGATTTTCTGTGCTGCAAGGCTATCTCTAAATCGTTTCAATAACTGTACTTTCTGTTTCAAAAAACATGTAAAAAACCTACAGTTCTTCAAGCAGAAGAAGCAAGGTTCTGGTTCCATGATGGAATGCTGGAAAAGGAACACAAAGGTGGGATGTAAGACGGTACCCTCGTCCTTTCATGGGGGATAATTTGTGGCTAACTTATGAAGCTGATACACAATATGAGGAAACGAGCATCCCACCCATTTTTCTTTGTGTGCTCCATAGAATTCATATCCTTCCATTTTTGTTTTTTATTTCCTTGAATTGTGCCTCATAACTTATTGTCATTGCTTGTTGGCTGTTGATGCATTCGGAGGGCTGTCCAGACAGTGACACTGGATGGAAGCAGCTGAGTCGTTCAGAAGAGAGATTCATAATTCATGGTGATCTTTAATGAAATGCAAAGCTAAAGAAAGCTGCTTTTAGTTTACCACATCTGAAACAAAGTGAGAGCTATTATTATCTCTAGTCTTTGCTGCTGTGATATTTAAAGACATTCTAATGCATAGGAAATGTATTCTCACATGGGAGACGGCCTTTATAATTGTTTTGGTGAGTGGGATGCACCATTTGAACTCTGTTTTTTCTCTGACCATCAGATTCAGGACTTGGTTGGTTGGCCAGTTCTCAGCCAGGGCAGCTACATGGTTTGACAGGTAATCCTGAGAGCTACAACGTGTGTCCACCTTCTCCTTTCTCCTGGAAGGGATGAGCTATGTGTAACTGAGTGTAGCGCTGTTAGCATTTCCTCTTTCTAATTCCTCCCTGTTTTTCCAATAGCAGGAAGGCAATACTAGACCCTGTCTCCTTTCTCCTTCCTACCATGCCAGTTTTGTGACACACGAGCAATTTGGGTTCCTCCAAACCAGGTGGCAAAGAAAAGCATCCATATGACCACAGCACGGCATGGTGAGGGGGAGGTGGGGACTGGAGAGGACCATTGTCTTCGGGGTATCTGAGCTTGGGCAAGCTGCAATTTGTCCCTCAGCATGCACCTGCCTGTGGCAAGGATCTGCCAGCATATCTGCCAGGGGAGAGCCCATGGGAGGGCAGGAAGGGCTGGGGGCCACCTCCCCAGCTGCTGCTCCACTCCAGAGGGACAATGAAAGCTTCTCCTGCTCTCATCAGGTGCAGAAATTCACTCAGTGTATTTTTTCCCTAATCCAGTTTATCAGAGGGTGAAATTAGCCTCTCCTCCCAGACAAATGTATGCCAAGAATGCTTTTGCTCTTGCTTTTCCAGAAATGCCCCTCCTGGAGCCTTTCCCTTGGCTGCTTAGTGCCCCACGTGTTCATGCTACTCAGGTGTGTTATCCTCCCCAAAACACCCACAGAGAGGGGTGGTGCTGGCTGCCCATCTCTCTGCAGAAGACACTGCACATTGCCTCCCTGAAGAGGTACTTGTCCAGGTGCTGTAGCCCAAACGACAGCTTGTAGGGACACTGGAGTACAATGCTGCCCATCAAGCCTATCGGGGGACGCTTCTTTACACAATCAGTCCTGAATGGGGAATAAATGCTCATTGAAATGACAAAAGTGGAGCTATCCTATTGCCTTACACAGATGGGAACCCTACTTGCATTGACCATATTGCTTTTGAGCAATTCCCCTTGTTCATCTGCATAAAAATATCTGTCCCACGAGCCTTAGATCTCCTGTGGGCAGCTCACGCTGGACACTTCACAGATCTGTCTGGCAGAGATACATCTGGCTTGCTCATATTTCTAAATGAGCAAAAGACTTCTTTATTTGTAACTGTTCCCTCCATTTGCATGGCATGGGGCTGGTTGCCCAAGAAGGGATGCTTGCCATGCTCCAAAATGAGGAAGATTATCGTGAAAATGAAGCGGTGTCGCAGCACCTGTTCAGTGCCATTAAAAGGAAAGCCAGGATGGCAGGGGGAGAGACAGAGCAGAGTGTATAGGATGCAGTTTTATTTAAAATGAAATTTAAAACCTGCTACTAGAAATAAGTGCTTTCTTTACAACACGGTACAAAGGAAGGGAGAACTCATTTTCCAAGCGAATAGCAGAAGTTCAGGAAATTCTTGGCTCACTATTTGTTCCAAATGATACAAAGGAGAAGGAAGAGACTCTATCCAGCATAATTTATATTTTTAAGAATTTCCCAATATTGCTTCCTGTCTTTGTGCTTGGGCAGCAGATTGTATACAGAAATAAGACAAATTTGCTTTATCTTTTCAGAAGAAAGTGTCTGCTATATCATTTGCTGGCTCTTGTCCGTTCGTTCATTAAAAAACAGCAGGAAAAGGGCTTTTGTATTAAGAACAGCCAAGGTCAGGGATTTTTGTTTTTGATGTTGCCTGCCAGTAACTTGACTTCTCTGACTACTATTTCCAAGGCAATCTCAGATAGCAATCTAGTTGCTAGCTTACAGGGAGATATTTCACAGCTACAGGTTAGCTGCACTGAGTGCAGAACCAAAATAGATTTCAGGATAAAATAAGAAGTCTTGTCCTGTGTCAGCCTCTGTTAATGCCAGTCTCAAATTAGTTAATCAGCCTACTAAATGGCTACCAAATTTGATTCTGATGCTGCAAACTCTTTGCAGCATGGACACTCACCTTTGGAATCTGTATGAGCAAGAACTTTACCTACGTGACTTGTTTTACAGAATCAGGGCCTTATACACCAGTATTCACCATTTCAAATAGCTAATTTCATAGAAAGCTTAAAAAAAAAAAAAAAAAAAAAGAAAGAAAAAAACCCCAGAAGTTATGTTTTTATAAAAAAGAAAATTGGTGTTTTGCAAGTGATAACCTGCATGTATAGGACATTTTTCAAACCATACTGCCTTGACATTGCACAATCAATTGCCCTGTATCATTAACAATCAAACCACTATGTTTTTAAAGCCTCAAGTTAATGGCTAAATGAAAGGAAAATAAATCATTAGCCAAAATATCTATGCCATAAAGTGTCAGCACACAAGTAGGAGCATTTCTTGAGTCTATTTTTCTGGTAAACAGGGAGTTTTAGTGGCAGGCAGGCACAGCAGAAGTAGAAAGATAGGAAAACGTAGTTTATTCCCTGGTCTGTTAGACTGAGCCACCATACAAGAGTGCAACTTGAATCATACATCTGCTGACAGCTCCTGTTTTAGGACTCGTTAGTAGTCTGTGACATATAGAGAGCTTTTGTGCAGAGAGCTTTTAATGTAATTCTCAAGATTTTAGGAATCTATCAAGTGGAGATGTCCAGTAATGGAAGCAGGTTTCAAACTCTGAAGAAGTTCAGTAAATCACCAACCATATGGGCTTTTGTCATTAAAAGAAAGCCATGATAAGACAAAAGCTGAAGTAAGTTAAAACAGCTGAACAGTGATCCGGGGCCGTCTTAATGCAAAACCCCACTACCTTGGCTTGTTCACAGGCAGCTTCTTTAGAAGACTGAAAGAAAACCTTTTTTCAAATCTTTATTTCTTGGCTGTGTTGGAAAGAAAGCAAAGAAAAAGCCATCTCAGTGCCACTTTTCATGCTCTGCTTACTTTGTTTTCACATGAGATCCTGTGTGCTACCTTTGTTTTTTCCCCCTTGCTTTTTAGAGGCCTCCTTGTGCAGAACAATAGAGTCCCGACAACAACAGGCACTTGCTCCAAGGCCTACTTGTTCAGCAGGATTCACTCCAAGAAACCAAGAGGGGGGTGTGGAGTCTTTTTTTTTTCATCACTGGCCTTTACAGTTACCGGGCCAGATGGCACGAGATGGGCACAAAAAAAAAAAAAAAAAAAAAAAAAAAAAGACAATAAATAATACTGTGACTTGCAACGTGGACCAAGCTCGGTTACTTCCACTTCATCACACTGTTTGGAAGTGCCTTTGATGTACAAAAGCACCCCCTAAGATAATGAAATGCAGTGGCAGCTGGCTAATGGCTGGGAAAGTGCAAACCCTGCATTGAACTCTTCCCACCAGGCTATTCAGCACCCAGGCAATGTCAGTCTCAAGGAGACAAGGAGAGGGGGAAGAAATGGAGGCTTGTTGCTGTGCAGCCTTTGGGTTTCTGGGCAGGCTGCTGTAGGTGGGGTATTATTTGCCTTGCTGAATAGAAGTGATGTGCCCGAGGCAAAGGGAAAGTTTTTACTGTCTTAACACATTAACCTTGCAGACTCTGTCCTAGAAATGTTAAATGAAGCCACAGGGTCACGCTGCTTGAAGAGACACCGCTCTTGGGTAAACTTTAAAATGAGCTCTATTTTTTTTTTTTTTTTTTTTTTACTACAGTACCATCAGTCATGCAATCAGGGTTTGTTTCCTTTTGGGAAGGACTATCTAATGGCTTGCCTCCATGGGAAATAAAAATATAAACACATCCAGACTTTTCTCTTAGCTGCTCCAGGCCTAAATGTGGGGCAGGGTAAATGACAAGGATCCAAAACAGACAGTGGGCACAGACAAATATGAAAACCCTATTTGTTCAGGAGCTTTGAAACAGTAGGGGATTTATTCCTCAAACACAAAGAAAAGTTTCTAGTCTCCCTGTTAAATGATCCTGTGTTAATAATACTACAATGGGGTCTGGCCCTTCAAATACTTGATTAGATGTGCACTTATCTTCATGCACGTCATTAGTTCTTCTAACCCCAGTGCCATTGTTTGTCACCAGAAAGTTCAGAATATGCACAGACTTTGCAGGCTTGGGGCTTGCCACTGCCAAATGTGGCACCAGCCTTCCTCAGCAGAGAAGGTGCAATGTGAGGTTTGATATGAGGTCTCAACACAAAAGGAGTAAGTGGTGAAAATCTAACTTACCAGCATAAAAATTTTTTGAGAACTAGAGATCAGTTCTGGCTTTTATTATTTGGCCAAAAATAATTATTTTTGGATAGTTAGATCCTTGAATATTCTTGCTCAGTTGTAAAATTCAACTTGCCAACCGTCTAGATTCAAGTGCTGGCTTATTCAGAAATATTACTGTCCTGGGTGTTATGATTTTGCAGTCAAGGGCAGGGTCATGTATGCGTGTCATGTGACAGTTTTATCCTCAGAACAGAAGTCCATGATTGCCTGAGGGCTGTGGTAACCTCCGAATCTCATCCATTTGGAAGGTGGCAGAAGATTAAAAAGGGGCCATTTTGAATTCTTTGTCTCAAATAAATAGCCAGATCCATACTCAGGGCAAGGCTGCTGAATCTCAGGGTGTATTTTCATTGGCTCTGTGCCAAAGGTGGATTGATTATTTTTGCTTAGGCTAATGTGTACTGTGTCCCACAGCACAGATCTATTGCATTTCCTATGAGTAAGAATTAAGTCAGAGTCACCAAAAATTCCAGTGCCATGTGGGGATAACTCTATTTAATACTAGCAATATGGCAGCAAACTTCAGCTCTGCTCCGTGTGATCCCTTCTGCTGGCAACACATTATTGCTTTTTAGGAAAATACTTTTTGTTTCATTAGGTTGACATTCCCTAAGAAATCCCAGTCTGGTGGATATATTGGCTCTATCTGTCAGCCTTTGACCATTCCTTCCACAAAGCTTGTTCTCTAAATCTGGTTTTGAGAGCTGTTTGCTTGACATACTGCTTTGCAGACTTACAACTGTTTGTTTCTGGCTCTTTTTGATTGCTCTACTAATCTCTAGACTTTGGCCTTGAGGCTATTACTTATATTGTACTTTTATTAGTGTTTGTTATTTGAAACTTTGTTTTCAGTAGATTTGTGGGCCCTTTCTAAACTGTTTCTCTGATTAAATTTTGTCGAAGAGGTTGAGTAGACTGCCTTACCTTTTTTTAACTCCCCCCTGTTTGTCCTCCTCCTAGTCATCCAGCTGAGAGTTCACCTGCCTTTTGTTTGTTCTTGCCTTTGTGATTTGTTCTCAGATTAGAAGTGGCAGCTGCACAGTTTTTCTTTTATTAATTCTTTGCGGTGGGTCAAGCAAAATTATAACTGCTCTTCCCAAGCCTCAAGTGAATTGCAATAGAACCCTTTCCTCCACACTTTGGAACAAAATATTTTAATTGTTTTACTGTCACCTTCTGCTCACACATAGGCAGGATTCTGTGTGTCTTTGTCTAGACATATCTGCTATAATGACAGAATGAACTTAAATACCAGAACATAAGGAACTAGCCTGACTTTTCCAACAATTTGACTAAACTTATTTCTGCAAGAGTTAGAGTGTGAAATCCAAATCCAGATTTAGGCTTCAGCCCTGCAATGCCAGGAGCTCAGTGGCATCAATGCACACATCCAGCACTTACATGCATACAGCTTTCCAAGGCATTGTGGTCATCATAGGCTTGAGCACAAAATGTTCTTTTAAAACCTAATAATAAAGTGGTTTCTCTCATGATTGGGGTGATTTGCAAACTTTCACTGTTTCCCTGTTATTGAGCACTGTTTCCCTGTTATTGTTATTCTACCTGTTTACATATTACTGATGCTTGCTTGGTCAATGCCAAATCCTTAATGGGGAGCTAGCCGTATTACAATTTACTTACAATAATCTCTGATGTGGGACTTCCTTCCTACCACTACTTTCAAAAAATGTATTTTCTTTTTCTTTTGAGCTCAGGGGTAGGTGGGGACGAGGGGGAAGATGTGGAATATGGCATAGGTTAAGCTAAATTCCCCTAATAGTCATACCAAATCTCAGGTTTTTTCTTCAGAGCTTAGGTTATTATGTTTCAGTTTCTCAAACTTGAGACTTCAAGACCCTGGCTGAGCAAGAAATAGAATTGCTACAATGACAGCTAAAACCAACAGCCTGTGCAAGCACTTAACTGGATAGGATAGCACTGGATAGCACTTAACTGGATAGCTCAGAACAGGAGCTTCAATGGAGAGAGTTAGGTGCAGAACACCACTGATGGTAAACACTAAAGTGCCTAATATTTGGGATTCTAAATTAAGTGGTGAACAGTTATTGAATTGTTTTGAAAATATAGTTCTTATCAAAGAATAACAGTGTATTATGCTAGCCAGTATGGAATTTGTCCATGCCCAAAGTCTGCATGCCTACATAATGTGTGCTGAGGCTGATAAAGAAGATAAACTGGTTGTCTTGTTAACCATTGCTATTTCTTTGTATATGGTGCCAAATGGTTATGTACCTCCTAGTGGGACCCTGGTTATTGCATTTCATTTTTCTAATTATGTCATGTTTCATAACAGGCAGTGTTTGTCTGTGGTGATTGAGATGTATTCACCTCCTGAGCAATCCCACTCATGATGTGCTAAACCAGGCTGCAATTTCTCTTCTTCACATTTCAGCCACCAGTAGTGGATTTGCTTTGCTCCTTCTTTTTAGGCTGAATGTTTAGGCTATTCCCTCATCTCTACCCTGGCTCTTTTAACCTCATTTCTATCCAGTTCAGTTTAAGTATTTGCCTCAGATTTTTCAAAGGCACATTAACATTCATCATTCTCCTGACTCACTCTTTCTAACCTCCTGACTGAATGATTTTCTGAGGTTGTTTCCATTGCTCATACTTTGAGAATTTTTGGCCATTTCAATTTGCATTTTTATCAGTTCTCTCAGCCTTACATCTTTAGCTTTTTTAAGGTGGTAAGTGATTCTTTTGGCATCTGAGGTTGCTGAAGTGACTCACAGGATGGGTCACACTCCCTTTTTGGTCTAATGAGGTGATGGTCTCTTGATGTTCTTTCAGTGAAATCTTCCCCATTTTTTGGACTGGAGCTTATTCCAGGCTCCGTTTCATTCCACAGAAGGTTCAACTGGCATAGTGTTTTCTTGGAACTACTGAAGCTGCTATATTAAAAACTGGATTATAAGCACAATGATTTGTTTGATCCTTCGAGCACTTTTGATGCTAATTCGACTTTACCATTTTTTTTTTTCAGTACCAATACCTTAAATAAAGTTAGGAAAGTAACTGTTCCTAAGATGTAAACAGATTTGCTGCAGTGGATCAGGCCCTACTCTCTATATTAATTTTGAGTTTTGCCTCCCAGCCAGGGTCTTTCAGAGGTGCATGGCATTTGATAGATATTATCTCTCTCTCAGGAGTAAAATACAACATCTGCTGTAAGACTGACTTCAAAAGGTTTCTCCCAATGCTGCCTCTGTGGAAATTTAGCCTACTTACACCAGCAAATCTATGAGCAACTATAGTAGTTGACAAGCATAATTTCTAGAGTCCAATACCCAAATACAAAATACCCAAATTGTTTCATGGATTTTTTTTTTTTTTTAGTAAATCCTGAATGTCCTTGCTCACCAGTGTAATAGTGTAGTTTTGTTCCAGCAGGTCAGAGTTTCTCTTGAAAATACATAGTAATTGACTTCAAGCTGTAAGTGCTCCAGAGCAGATTTGCCCTCTCCAGGAGAAGCCATTGAGGGAATTTCCGTTGCTCTGATCAGTTCCAAGTGAGCTGCTGGAAATCTCTGGACTCTTTGCCAGGAGAAATGGGATTGACTGGAAGACCCTCTGTGCCACAAGAAACTCCAAACAGAATTCTTTGAGGGGACTTATTACCTAGAGTAGAATATAGGCACTTCCAAAGAGAGAACAAAGTAAAACTACCAGCTCTCAGCTAGAAGAAGGAAGAAAGAAAGAACGAAGTGAAAAAAAATTAGTGTGTAGTTGATAATTAATCTGCAAGGTGGTGCATACTGCACTTAGCCTTTATGGTATCTAAGGAGAAAAAGATGTCATCTGTGATCACACATATTCTCCTGTACTTCCATCAGAAAGTTGTTTAGGCCTTACCTCTTCAAAGGTTTGTGTCAGGTATTTAATCTTACTGACTTTCAAATGGTAAAATTAAGTATGTAGGTCAATCTTTGCAGGAAAAGATGCGCACATTTTCCTCCCAAAGTGAATGTCAGCCAAACTAAAGTGCAACAAAAAATCAGAGAGTGTTTCCAAACCATTTTGTTGGTTGGAGGGCTTTCTGGATTGCATCTTTCTCAGATTTCACTGATACTCTTGAGTATCAGGAGTGTGATGAATACACATGATTTTGTTTGAGTTATCTTGCGTTCTTCACTGTGAGCCAAATTTCCATTTTCCAGTAACTGAGTTTTCAAGAGGAATAAAAAATCTTACTGACTTGTGACAAAACAAAAAACACACTCTTTTTTTCTTTCAAAAAACCCCCCACCTCATAAAAAACTGCTTTGATTAAGAATACAAAGCATTTTTTTACTAAGCAGCCAAGTGGAATCAGGATGAAACTTTGGCTGGAATAGCTCAGGATTTGTGGGCACACAAGGATCTTTCTGAGGAAATACGTCCATATGAAATTTTCCAAAATGGCTATCTGCCTTGGACAGAATATTTCTGTAAAAAAACCTTCAAAGATAAAGGAGTTAAGTTTTTTTCTGAAAAGCACTTTTAAGAGAAAAGTTATTTTTCTTAATAAAAAGGAAAAAACACTCAACCCCTCACTGAATTAATTGGAGAAAACTTGCACCTCCATAGCTCTGAAATGACATTTTCAAATCTGACAAGACTTTTATTTTTAAGGAATTTTCTCTTAGTCTTTTTCTCCTTTGGACAAATTGACTGAAATTGGCAAGCCTGAACAATTAAAAAAATCTCTTTGTATGTACTCTGCTGAGACCCTTTACAGATAAATTACCTGAAAATGGGAAAAAGAGACAAAGCAAAAGGGGAAAAAATAATGAGATAAAGAAGAAAAATAAGATAAAATAGATAAAGGAGGAAAAGAAATCTATAATTTGCAGACATATGCTAGCTTGAGGATGCTAGAATCAGGTCTTCCCTGCTTCTGATTTTCCTTGTTGAAGGGTGCTACCTGGGTGCCTTGTAGATGGTAATCATATCATAGAGTCATAGAATGGTTTAGGTCAGAAGGGACCTTGAAGATTATCAAGTTCCAGCCTCCCCTGCCTTGGCAGGGACATCTCCCAATAGACCCAGGCTGCTCAAAGCTCCATCCAACCCGGCCTTGAACACTTCTATGTAAGGAGACTGCTTGTGGTTGCTTAGGTGTACTGGAAAAATAGTTAATTTTTCTTGTATGAGGAGCTATCCAGAACTGGTTCAAGCCTGGTGGTCTTAGAGAGTTACTTACTAAGATGAGGATGATGAGGGATGAACTAGCAATGTTTAATGGTGGAAAGAGAGTGGAAAGATGAGGATCTGGGAGAATGAAACCAAAGAAGCTATGGGGAATAAGGAAAAAATGGATTGGGAATAAAGGGTATTTGCATGCAAAATGTTGGGAATGTGTGAATAGGGTAGAAGGAAATGTGTGGCCCTTGGAAAGAAAGACAGAAGTGGGAAGGCTGGGACTTGGAAAAAAAAAAAGTAGGAGGCATAGGGAAAAGACAGTCAGGAGCAAGGCAGCTTGGTCAGGGCAAGTAGGTCAGGTCAAGAGTGTATGGTCTTCTACTGTGCATACTCCCCTCCATACACCAGAGTGAAATTCTGGTTTCTTCAGTGTCAGCAAATATCCGTGAAATTCACTGCCAGACTATGTGCCCATTCTTCTTCAGCTTAACCAGCTTCCAAAGAGTATAAACTAGAACCTGAACTAGTTGTGTGCACACTGAGCCAGGGTGGGAGGGGGCAGGGAAGAAATGTGTGGTTATAAAACTAAGACTATATCTGAGTGTGTTCACATAAGCTGCTTTCTTTCTGGCATTTTCAAGCTTTTGAATGCTAGCTCTGAAACTCTAGAGCAGTTTTAATGCACTTTATATATGACTTGATAGCAGTAGAGATGGGGCACAATAGGCCATATGGCTGCTCAAAATTAATTATCTACAAATCTAGCTCATGGCTGGGAAGGCTCTGCAGTACACCTTTGCCTTTCAACTCTTGTTATTTCATGTGTTCATTTAATTTAACAATAAGGACCTGAAAACACTACAGTGCAGAGTGAGGAAAGACAGTTTTTTAATACCATTTGACTGTCTGCCAAAGTTTTTGCTAGTGTTCCTGTAAAGACATATTACTGTGCACTATAGACAGCATATTTATATTCTTACAACATGTTTAAACTTCTCAGTTATAAATTTCTTGTTTGTATAGAATTGTCTGGGAATGCAAACCTGCCCTTGTCCTTCTTCTTTGGCAAGTCAGATGCACATTGTAACATTGGTGGGATCTTGAAAACAACGTCAGAACCCCACAGCAGACTGCAAAGGGGTGGGTTTACAGGGGAATGGGAGAAATTCAGGGAGGAAAGCTGAATGATTTATGTGAGATTAAAAGGTAGAGATAGATAGAGATCAAAATATGTTGATTCAGTTCTATAGTTTGGCCCCAAGACTATAAAACACAGGTTAGAATTCATGAGGGGAGTTTCTGTTGCTACCCTCTTCTGCTAGTAAGAAAGGAGGGAAGGGTGATGGGATAAGGAAGTGAATCTTGAACCTACCCAGCTGTTCTTATTGCTACCAAACTGAAGTGGAGATTGAGAAGGGATTATTTGGAGCATATTTGTGTGATGTGTTAATTTCCCTACAAGTTCTTCAAGATACTTTTCTTGGTGAAAAATGACAGTGTAAATATGAATACTTACATGATCCTTTATGTTTTAGTGCTAAAAATATGTAAACAATGACATTACATAAGTTCAGAAATGCAAATAGAGATGTATTTCAGTTTTTCTTCTTCAACAAGTTCCTACGTGTACCTATTACCAAATAATGAAGATTTCCTCCTTGTATCCTTGCCCAGAACTTAAAAAAAAAAAAAAAAAAAAAAAAAAAAAGAAGAAAGCAAACCCATCCCTACATTAAGTTCAAAACAAAAGGAAATAAGGAAATAAATTGTCCGTAGGGAGGCTGGTGTGTGCTTTCTTTAGTTACTGTTCCCACTGAAGTCTCTGAGAACTTTCTGATTCTTTAAAGCCTGGCCAGAATTGCTCCACTGATGATGAAAACTTGACCTTCAAATTCTTTGGAAAGTTACTTATATTCTTTTCTTTCTCTCATCAAAGGGTTTCTAGGACACCTTTGTGCTGCACCACCATCCAGCTTGTGTTGTGGACCCTTAGAGCCTGAGGGTGTATTGTCCTGTAGCTATTTACAGCAGCTGCAAATGGGTAAGGAATCTTGCCTTAAGAGAGTGAAAGTGTGCTAGGGGCACTGACCCTCCATGAGCTGCTTATGATGAGCACAAAGCAATAGGGAATTCAGCAGTGCTGTTCTCATAAGGAGCTCTTCTTCCCTTGCCAAGATATTGCCTGTTCTCTGGGAGCATTGCAGATTCACCCTATGTCATTGTTCAAACACCACATGTAAATAATAGATGTTTTTGTTCATTGGCCCGAATCTGAAAAACTAGAAGTGAATGTGAGGAGAGAAGAGACCGAGTCAAGCAAAAGAGAAATTATTCAAATTTGAAGCTAAGTTCAAACCTTTTTGTTAAATTTGTGGGATCTTCAACATCTTTTTCCTAGGCTGTTTTAAACAAAAAAATACTATTTTTAAAGGAAAAGTAAAAATTTAATTTAGCAAAATATTGAAATAAACATTTCACCTATTCCAAATAAGCCTTTCAATTTAAAAATATCATAATGAAAATTTCAATAGTCACTATTTAAATGTTTTTATATTACTTTTTAGTCTCTGCCCTATGAGACTGGTAAAGTCTGATATATTTTCTTTTGTTTAAATTCCCTTGGAATTATGGGGACATAGAAACATATTCATCACAAATACTTGGTTCAGTTATAAAACTAATTAATCACTGAAACATCTTCTGCTTGGGTATTGCAAACCAGGAGATAAATTATTTGTGTTTTAACCACTGTGTATCATAAGCTGATGCTGCTTGCATATAATCCAAACTTCTCTTGCTCAGATGGGAAAACCTTGTTGGAGGTTTGGCTGACTGACTCGCTGCCTCCTTCCATGCTCACTGCACTCTTTCCCATGCTTATTTTGGTGTAATTTGTTTTTTAGGATCTTATTTAGGTCTTATAAATCTGGAAATTATGACCTTTCAAAAAAGCTCTCTGTTTACAAAAGATGAGCCTAATAATGTCTCCTGATGTCTATTGAATTGCATCCCTCCTAGATTAAAATAGCTGCTTTCTTCCCATCAGAATTCCTGTTCTGTAAGATGCGCTCTTCTCCAATCTCTTTTACCCAAAATACTAATACCTTTATTCAAAAATGCTAATTTAATTTCTATATATATTTTGTCCTGTGATAATGGAAGGCCCCTGAAGTAACCTACCGTGCCTGCTACTGTTTGCTGCATCTGTTCCACATGCTGACATGATTTCCTGGAAGACTGTTCTGCAGTGAAACCAGGGGGAAAAAAAAAAAAAGAGAGAAAGAAAAGACAGCATGTTCCATGCTTTTAAAGAGAGTAATCTCAAATGGAAATGTTAAACTGGTTACACAGAATAAGTATTAGATGTAATATCTCACTCTAGAGCAGTATCCTGACTTTCTCTTTGGTTTTCTGGCTGCTGATGGATGTTGTTTCTGCCACCTGTCTGAGGACAATTGTGCAACTGGAACCATGGAATGATGTCCACTTGCCATTTTTAGAATATGAATAGGGCTTTTGAATTTGGCTCTGCTGAGCAGTTTGGGGCTGAATCACTCTGTAGACTTGCCAGAGAGAGTGTTTAGCCTATGGACAAGAGCCAAAGCCCGCTGAATCTCACAGCAAGGCTCTTTTTGGCTTTGGTGGGCTCTGGATCAACCTCTATCTGAATGGCAGTTTCTTCTCTGGAACTGTTGAAAATTCCTCAATTTTAGTTTCTGTTTTTCTTCTCCCAAAGATTTTTCACCTGTGTTTTTCAGTTTGAGCCACTGCTTTGTCTGCTTTTCGCTC
Source organism: Calypte anna (assembly GCF_003957555.1). Lineage (NCBI taxonomy): Eukaryota > Metazoa > Chordata > Aves > Apodiformes > Trochilidae > Calypte > Calypte anna. The sequence goes on from NC_044244.1 coordinate 91,420,526, forward strand.
CTCTGAAGCAGGGAGGTTAGGGCTGATGCTAATGTGGATGCCCCATCATGAAAAAGCAAGGAGCCATCTCAGAGTTAATCTACCTGAATTTATCTGCACCTACTGCCCACTTTTACTTGCTTTTAATTTCTGAAGGTGTACTATTTTGAAATGCCTCAAATACTGTTAGATTCCAAGCTATTTTGGCCATGAGCATGTCATTTCCCTTCCCTCTGCTGCAATCACAGTTGGATCCTGCAGGCATTTCCTATAACAGGCCTCAGTTATCAACGGCAGGACTTTTAGTGTATTTTCCTTTGCAAAGACTTTTATTGCCAGATGGGAGTTGTTAGTTGTTTATATCAGGCTAGGAGTAATGCCCTTTTGCTAGCACTCTACACAGAGTGTTTTTTTGACATTTATTCCTTCTGTTGTTATACAACCTCAGCTTTGCAAGTTATAAAGAAAAATCTTTTTCCCTCAGGTGTACTTTTGTGTGCTTTTTCTCATTTTTTGAGAGTTTTTCTTTTACAATTTTAAAGTTAAAAAAGAATATATAAAAATAGAAAAATGAACAACAAGCTTAGAGACCTTTCCAAGTCCACTACTCACTGCTGTGAACTGATGCTAAACATAGATTTGTGGGTCCACTTTCAGGTTCCTCAAAATTCCACTTCATGAATCTCCTTTATGTCTGTTACAGGGTCCCAACTCCATGCTGTTTAATCTAAAAACTATGTTTAAAAATTAAATTTTACCATCTCCCAACACTCCCACTAAATAATAGGATGAGTTCTTTCTATGTAGAGCTCACTCTACGATAATTTGTACAAGACTTTATATCCTGTGGGTCACTGGGCAGGTTCTGTGAGAAGCCCCTCAGCTGATGCTTATTCTATTGACTCCCAGTATTTGATCCATCAGCCAGAAGTAGTGTCTTGGTACTGAAAACTGTCCATGATAACTTTATCATCTCTTTCATGCTCTTTTATTACATAGATAGAGAAAAAATTTTATCTCTCCATCTACTAGCTTCCCAGCTTTTTTCTGCCTTTTATTCCAATAAAACTGGCTTTAGCATGGCTGTATAGACAGTCTGTAAGGCACTATACATCACTGTGATGATATCAAAACTGCATAGGCACCTTCAGAGCCAAATAGTCATCCTGTGTTACACTTCTGCATAGAAAGTAGAGAGCTGTGCCAATTTTGAGCCCTCCAGAAAGTCTGGGACAGCCCATGCCTACCACACTGTTTCCCTGTGTTCCTTCTTGCATGATGTGTACAAATCTCCAAAAGCCCACTGTCAGGAGATGTTAAAATTCCCTGTGGTTCCTAAGGAGACCTATGTATCAGGCTCCATGCAAACTTGCTAAGATATGTCTCTTTGAACTTCCACACTGTTTCTAAAGCAGTTTCATCTTTATTAAGTTTATGAACCTGAACACCTTTCCCATCAGATGTGTGTAACCTCCTAGCAGTGAACTAGACGCTCCCTGTTTCGCTCTTGTTCACGTCACAGATTTCTTAGAAGTAGCCTTTAGCAACCATAAAACCCCTTAGCCCTAAATATATGAGTCACATCTGCACTGTGAACTTTACAGTGACTGTTATTTGAGGAGAAACCTGACAGAACTTCTGATCAGGTCGTAATTTTATGTCTGCCCTTTTAGCCACTACTTTGGGGTCTCACCCTGCTGAGGGATGTGGAAGGGTTTGTGAGAACATACGTAAAAATAGTTGGCTGTTATTAAGACTCTGCCTTCACTCCAGAACTAACTCAGCCACCCAGAAAAATAAAGGAAGATATGCCCTTAGGTGTACTTTACTTGATGCATATAAATCCAGGTCCCACGACAATATTTATCTGTAAATAAGCAGCTTGGTTTCATCTTGTTTCTCAAGGTTTTCTGGTTGCAGGGTATAGCTTGCGCCTGGTAGTAAGTGAAAAACAGGTTTGATCACTGGAATTCTGTTATTTTCATCTGCAATATTATGCAAGATCAAGGTAACAAATTTTGTTGCCAGATGGAGCTGCAGGGTAACAGGCTGCTGGTGGTTTTCCCTGTAGACAACAGTAAAGAACACATTTTATGTCAAAGTAATTGCACTAACAGGTGCCATTGAGCAACTGTGTTTTGGTTGCGACACTGTTGTGGCTCAGCACTTACCACAAATGTTTATATATATAAAAAAAAAACCAAAATGGTTCTGCTTTTAAATTCCTATTCAACTGACAAGAAAGAATAGAGTAAACAAGGGTGAAGCAATAACTACAGTTAAAAAGCTAGAAAGCCTCCTTCCCACTTCTGGTGGGCAAATACCACTGTCTTATCACGAGTCCTTCCTTGGACGTTTATCACAGCAACCGTAAGCCAGCATCCAGTGCTGACAGCATTAAGACCTGAAAGAACCGGATGAGATTCTTGCAGTGGGATGCATGCTGAAGTGATTATGTCACATATTTAGGGAATAGTGTAATAATTTCATGCACCGGACGCTGGACGCTGCACGTGCTGTGGGGCCCTCTTGCTGCCTTCTTTCCTTCCTTCCTTCCTCGTGAGCTCGACCGTGGGGCTTGGCAGCTCCGGCTGCAGGAAGGGCAGGAGGTGTGAGGTGCAGCAAAGGGAATGCTGGGTCCACAGCACCTGGCATCCTGGAGGCGTTTAGGGAGTGCAGGAACAATGCTGAGCTTGGAGAAGGTTCTTCCTCATCTTTGGAAGCCGTGTAAGCTAACCTGCTAAAGCAGCTGTCTGCTTGGGAGTTCCAGAACAGAATGGTCTCCCAGGGGAAGGGATGGATTTCCCCGCTCTGGAAAGTTTTAAGTCTCAGCTCCACGAAGAGTGCTGAGACATATATAAACAATAATATTAGAAGGGGTGAATCACAGGATCCTTTGAGATCCCTTCCAACCTGACAATCTATGATTCTATGATTCGTGTCAGGCTCATGGCTCAGTTTAATTTGGGCTTTTCAGAGCTGTGGGCAGCAGGGGAGAAGGGTACTCCAAGTAAGTGTATGAGCTGAGATACTCCATGCCTGGGTTGAAAACTTCATGTGAGCTGCCCCAAGGGTGTGTTTACAGGGTTGTAGCTATGTACAGTAACTAATGGGACTGATATAAGATCACCTAAAATTAAATATTTTTAAATTTTATTATTTTATTTTTATTTCATTTTATCCAAATAAAAATTCAGCCACCTGAAAACTAGGCTAGTGGCTTTAGATATCTCTTTAGTGTCCCCATAAAACCAGTGCACCCTTTATACTGTTGAAACAAAATGCCTGTTTCATAATTCAGTGTATCTCTTTCTGGAAGCCAAACATGAATGCCTGCATCCTGCCAAATGTGTCCAATCTAAAAGATTTCAGCTCCTCTTAACAAACACACTGAGAACAGTCTGGAGACGGTGCTGGAATCCAACAGTATCTTGTTTGCTTTATCTAGCACCTCCACCTCTCTTGCTAAATCTTGTGCCTACAGTCTCCATACCTTGTTAGACTGCCCTAGCTTCTTCCTTAAGGCTTTTTTCTTGCTCTTATCATGGGCAGATAAATTCTGCATGGGATGCAGTATTTGACAAGACCTCCTTCCCATGATTTCTTCATCATTCATCTTCTGTCTTTTTCTTCTTAGAGGATACTGTTAGCTCACTTGTGGTGGTCCCTTCCAGTCCTCCAGATGCTCCCTTTACTCCATGCATTACCACCAGGCTTATTTTTCTGAACTTTTCAATCTTACTAATTTTTTTTTACACTAAAGCCAATGACTCAATCCAATTAGTGTTTTAATCTACTGTTCATCACTGCCTCACTAAATGTACACACACATATTCTGAGCCACAGCCAAGGCTAGTGCACTTATTGTTGCTTAAATTTCAGTGAATGTGGGTCAAGGCAATTCAGGTTATTTCACATTTTCTAGGGTTAAAGAATGCTCATAGTAATGAAAGAAGTCTGAACCCTAGACTCAAATCACTCTGCATTTTGGCACTTTAAGACTTCTCTGTTTTCATTCCCTTCACTTTTAATTCCTTCTCTCTGTGACTTGTAATGTTCTCATCCTTCGAACTGGTGTAATACCCACAGTGCTATGCAAGTATTGTTCTGCGTGGATTATTTTAGCTCAGTCTTGAAGATGGAGATAAATCCTTTACTCTTCACTTGTATGCTGTCACACTTTGTACCACCAGAAGAGCAGGTGACTATTCTGTCTGGAGAAAATATTAGAGTAAACTCACAGAGGCCTCCAGAGGGATTCATGCTGGCTGCATCACAGGTTGCTGTGAAATGTTTGCATGTCCTTAGCTGTAAAATCCCACTCACAGCCACTTCACTTGCACCCTGTGAGAATGAAAAATACTTTCAGTTTGGGTGCACTTTTTAATGTATGTTTTTCAAGGAACCCTGCACTTTTGCTAACAGCTGCTTATATACATGTGTGCAGAGAAGTCCTCTTGCTCTTGTCTGCTTGGTGTCTTTTCTATCCTTAATGCACTTTTGTATGATGTGACAGACAGATTACCATTTATTGGTACTCTTCAGAACATAGTCTCTTCATAAAATCCTTTTCTTAAGCAATCCTCATGGTATAGACATCAACAATTTTCATATTTTTATCTCTTCATCTTCTATTTTTTTGGGTAAGCAGCTCAATGAAACCAACAGTGTTTCTACTGAACTGTCACAATATTGCAGTGCTGTGCAAAACTTTCCTTATCTACTCTCCCTGCCCTAGATGTCACTTTCCCTTACAGTGGCACATCAAAAATGTGGCTGGATACCTTTCTCAGAGACTGAGTTGGGCTACAGGTTGGAAACTTTATACCAGGACAAACCTGCTGTATCTAAAGGAGTGCTGAGGGCATTACTTCCTTGCCTAGGTCAGTGTTTCTGGCAGAGGATGTCATGGTTGAACAGCGAGCTACTGTGCCCTTTAAAGGCCTTTCCAAATTTGGGGCTCTCTAGAAGGTTTTGGGACATCTTCAGGCTAAGAATGCCTCTGTATATTATAGTTTGACTTGGTAATTTGGGGGCATTTGATAGTCCTTGTAAGACTTTTATTTTTTATTATACATAGCCTTATGTAATAAGACCAATATGGACATAGTACATCTTATTCTTGTGACTGTTCCTTGCTTTCTGTTCTGGAGAGGAAATCTAATGCTTCAGACTGGACTTTTCTGTTGCTCTCTCATGCTTTCAGCCAGTGGGACCTGCTCTTGGGTTCTATCCTTGGGGCTGCAAAGTTACCCTGGGCACAGCAGTGAGGACACCCAACTTGCAGCATGTGATGCACCCTTCCCCAGGCTGAAAACTGGACAAGTTCACTGGAAATTAAAACTCACTAGATTTACTGTAAAGCTTGGGTAAATCTGAGGCCATGGAGGGATTAAGGATTTGATCATTTAATTCCAACTTTCACGTAAAGGTTCTGAGGTATATCTGAATCCCTGTCCATGCAGATAGGTTAGAAGATGATCTTTAAGGTCCCTTCCATCCCAAACCATTCTCTTATTCTGTCATTTTGTGAATGTGAATCTGAAGCTTAAACTTTTGGGATGTGAGGCTATATGAACATAATACCAAAAAAAGGAAGGATCATACACTTAGGATAGAATAACTTATTTCAGTCCTTTATTGCATTTCCCCATACCTAGAGGGCTTGCTTGCTGTGGCAGAGGTGGGGCAGCTGCTATCCCACTGCAGAACACTACGGGTGCTGAAGAGAAGAGGCAAACTTTGCTCTTCTTTTGATGAGTTTCTGGGATTTCTTCTTTCTGCCATTCACTTGGCATGGGAGATAAAACAGCCTGATGAAAGGTGAATGTTTTTATCTATATTTTTGTTCAGCAAAATACCCAGAGATTATAACTCATCTGTTTTGTTGAAAATGAAGGTGAAGGACAAGAAGTGGTTTACTTTGGTGAAGTTGAAGGCGAACTGTAACTTCCTGCAGCAGGAAACCACCTTCTACAGAAAGGAGGTTGCAGGGTAACGTCTGAGCTGGAGATGGGATGACTGAAGGTGGGAGGAAGGAGAAAGAGAAAAGCAGAACTATGTCTTTTGCTGCTTTTGAGGAGGTATCTCCTCAGAAAAACCTGCAGATTTCTTCAGGTGCTCTCATATGCCCGCTCCCCCCACTAAGATCCCAGCCCAAAACTACAAGAGAGGAAAAATGGTCTTTTCTCTTTGCTAAAAAAAAAAAAAAAATACTAGGCCAGCTGAGTCTCATAATAATAATAAAAAGTAATACTTCAAACAGAAAACAGCTTCTGTTACCAGTTTGCCACCTGAGTTGAAAGCTATATGACAGCTTTTTTTTTTCTTTTTTTTTTTTGAGAGGAAAGGTCATTTGGCACTTTTTTGATCACTGCTCATGTTATTATGAGGCTGCTTAGGAGAAAGGTGGGGGTTTTGTTGTCTGTGCCCATTCCTGGGGCATGCTGTGCATCTTCCCATCACTGGGGGTGTGCAGCACTGCTGGTAGTGGGGCAGATCTTCTCAGTGAGGATGAATGCTCTTTCTCTCCCTGGTGACAGCTGTGGTTGCTGAGAGACTGCTGTTTGCTTTAAAATCACATGGTGAGGCTGGTGGTGGTGGAAGAAGGGAAGAGAAGGAAGGGAGGGTTGGTTTTTGCCCAAAAGAAGGCAGTTACTGTTGAACTACACCGATTCATTTGCTTCACTCCATCGCAGAAGAAGTCCACAATATTGCTGCAAATGCTGTTGCTGTGAAGGGATAGTTCTTGAACCATCATTCTGTTTCTCTCTTTCTTGCTGCAGAAGGAGCATTTGCTATTCCATCTCTGGAATTATTTCTTAGCTCACCCCAGATAAAAAGTGTGCCCCTGCACCAGCACATGTGACAGTACTTCTGCAGCCCCTTTCCAATATTTCCTTGTATGGAGCAGGACTTGGCCCTTACTCAGGAGGAGTGGCTCAGCACTTCTTAGACCTGTTGATCTTTAACTGAAAGGCTTTTTCCTATCAGAAGATTAAAATGTTACATGTCCAACCTTTCTGCCTGCAGACTGGAATTACAAATGGATGTCTCCGATGTGTTTCTTGTGGCTGCCCACATCCACAAAGATGTTAAAAATTAGCTCCCAGTCAGGAACTATTCAGATACTTATCTTAATGTCTGAACAGCTGTTTTCCTATTAGTGTCCTTCCCCATGGTTTATTCCCACAAACCATCTGCTTTCACTGTTATGCAGGGTAGAAAGACAAGCTGACTGTCAGCAGCCTGCTGGTAAAATATCAACTGGAGCAGTAACAACCAGGTATCCTGGCATGATGCAATCCATAGAGATTACTCTGAGTTGTAAACTTGCATCTGCACAGAGAGGGAATAATAGGTATACCTTCACAGTATTTAAAAGAGAGATGACTTTTAAGACTTTTATCTGTTTTCTTAAAACCTGATCTAACTTTCTGTATTCTAAACCTTGAATTCCAGCCCAAGATATTCCTGAGCTAAGAAGAAACAAATATTTTTTCAATAAAGTCTAGGAGAGAGGAAAATTTCAAGGTTTTATTCACAGAGCTGCAACCTCAGCAGAGGTCCCTACTCTCACCTCCTTCCTCCTTCCCTTCTGGCAAGTGAGCAGTTACAGAGAGTGATGCCAGGCTTATAAGGTATGTTTGATTTTGCCCTCACAGGGAAATGATGATGTGTTAGGAGGAATGCTGTGAGGGCCTGAAAGTCTGTGCCACTCTGGAAATTAAAAGTCAAGGGCTATGACTGTAGCTGCATTACAACTCTTCCTGAAAACTGGAAATGTGGAAAGCACTGAACACAGACGCTAATTTCCTGGTAAAGAGGGAGGATGTTTACATTTCTATACTATATATGTGTGATGGGAAAGAAGTTAATTTTACTTACATGCACCAAATATTTACTAAATCTTTTTCCCTTCACGTACGAAAATTCTCTTGCTAATTCAGAGGGAACTATTTGTCCCAGGTACCAAGTAGGAAGGAATTGCAATTTGTGTTGTTTCAGACCACTCATGTGCTCAGATTTGCTCACAGAAGAATCAGTGTGGGTGGTACTGTTATGAAAGCAGCAGCAAGGAGTGCTGCAGTCCAGCACAGCTTTGAGCCTGGCTACCCCACAGCAGGTGATGATACAGAAATCAGGAAGGATTCACATTTTTTCCTCTACTGACGTATGAGAGAATATCAATGACATTTTCTTCTTTTGCCCTTCTTTTAGAACTAATTTGCTTTAAGTCTTCAACTTTACTCATCCCTTTGATAGCTAATTCATTTTTGATAAATAAAACACCATTTTTGTCTTGATCAAGTCAATTTTCCATAGCAATTGATGAGCTTAAAATGCTGCAAGTCTCTACATGAGTCACGAGAAGACAAAAGACATCTCAGATTTCATGGCTGTTTATGGTAGTGATAATATCAAGTCCTGTAGCCAGCAAAACACATTAGCTCAAAACTCAGAGGACTAGAAAAAATTACTTTGCCTGATCAGCTTTAGTTGGCATGTCTGAAAACATCAAACAGGAATCAGCCTGCTTTTGAAACCTATTTTCAGTTATAGAAAATGACCTTCTTTATTCCCTGCAACATCCCACCCTAACACCCTTAAAGACTTGAGCTTTCCCCTCACATCCACAAAGGTGCCCGTACAGACTTGGATATGTTTGATAACACTGCTGGGGACCCCTGCTGAAACCCTTCCATACATGCTAAGAAGGGTGAAGAATCAGAATGATCTCCTTGCCGCCCTCAGATCCAGCCTTTTCTGCAACTGGCTGGCCTGATAGAGACGAGGAGTCCTTGAGGTAAAGAATTTTCCTTCAGCAGGCAGTATTCTGGCATTGGAATGGTCTATGCCGCCCCAAAATACAGGATTTTTCAAACTGATTTGCAGATTAGGACATCCCAGGGTATCCTGACAGAGTCTGTCTTCGTCTTTAAGTGACACAAGCCAAAACATGTACTGCTAGCACAACAGAGAGGTAATGAGTGGTCTTCTTTGAGCCCTTAGTAAAGGCAGGGCACAAACATGCTGGCCAAGGAAGATTTATCAACCAAACTGGGAGACACCATCTCTCAGTGTGTTTCTTTTCCCCCTGTTGTCCTTCTTTGAGAAGAAACACTCCTCCAGGATATAAGATAGCAAGACATCTCTGCTGGACATGGAATACTGAGTACTAAAATGTCAAGGGTCCAAGGTCCCAGTGCAGAAGATGAAGAAGGTGGAAGATTTCACTGCAAGCCTTTGCTTACATACCTTGGGCTTGCTTAGGCTTTCATTAGGGGAGGTAGGAGACAGGTTGCTGTTGCCTCTTGTTACCAAGAGGGAGGTAGGATATTATTCCAGGCTAAGGACATACAAAATTAAAACTATTAGATGTTTCCCTTTGGGAATATCAAACCCAGCAGTGCTGCTTTAAACTGAGTAATCTCCTCTTCAGCCTATGTAATCGATTCAGACAGGTAACTTAAGCTCATACAGATTTCAGTAGACTGAATTCTTATAAAAAGGGAAGGACCTAGAATATTCCATAAGTTTACAGTGTAGAAGAAGCTTCCAGTATTTTTTTTTTCAGTGACTATTCTGTGTATTTATTTTTCATTCCTTTTGGCAAAAGTGTCAATGAACAAGATTTTACAACTAAGACATGAATGTACTTCTTTAGACTTTTTACAACTGATATTCTGGTATTTACCCAGTCAGGATAACCAGGTCAATTGTTTTTGGCACAAATCCATAAGCATCAGTTCCTCTGTCTGGTAAATGCTGTTTTTGTAGTGTAGTGATCAGTGGAGCTGCTGTCTCATCCATTTCCACAACATCCTGGTAGACAACAAGGAACAGATTTAGCAAAACAGCCAAGTTCACTTAGAGCAAAAGAAATCATCTGACGCAGGTGATTTCCATACACATCCATAAGAAAGAGTCCAGTGAGTTAGTAAAAATACCTTCAAAAGCAATAAATGACTCCAGTTTACAATAGGTAGAATTACCTCCAGTGTCGTAGTTTAAAAGTTGGACCCATAGTATAGAGTTTGACAGAAACCTTCCAGCATGTAGGGATATTTTAACCTGTGACCTTCTTTGGTTTCGGCCTTATCCTTAAAATTTGCCTGTCAAACTTACTTATAAGATTCAATGTTTAATTTGATTGAATATAACTGCTTTAAATGTTGTGTGTGGTGACAGTTCTAATGAGTTATCAGAAGTGCAATGTCTAATGCAACCAATTCACATTGAATTAATAATGTGAAATTTATAATGGATTAATGATAATTCTATCAATATCAACACAAAAAATAAAACCAAGGGTTTACCAAGATTAGAACGATGTCCACCTTAAAATTTCATCCTGAAAAGTGAACTGTCCTTTTTTAATATTACATTCTGTATTTCAGAAGCCCAAGCAAGTGCTTAAAAAACTACTTTTCTAAGACACGTTTTAAATTTTTTTTTCCTTGAAAACAATTATCAGATTTTATGCTATAAAAGTCATCAGAAGCTGAAATTAATCTGTGTATCAATGACTGTTAAAAGGGCTGGTATAGATTTTAATTTTAGGTACAGTATCAATATATATATATATTCTGTATTTGCATTAGTTCTGGGCACAGAACCCCAGGTGAGGTCCCACAAGAGTGGAGTAGAGGGGGAGAATCACCTCTCTCGACTTTCTGACCATTCCTCTTTTGATGCAGCCTAAGATATGCTTTGCTTTCTGGGTTGCAAGCACACATTGCTGGCTCAAGTTGAGCTTCTCATCAACCAACGCCTTCAAGTCCACTGAGGGTGGAAATCTGGGCCTGTGCTACTGGAAAGATTTCTTTTTTAATTGGGCAGCAAAATTCTGGAACTTCCTGTAGATGTTAATTCGCATATTCAGAAAGGACTAAGACAAATTTGTGAAAACTAGAGGCATGAGGCAAGGATAGGTATCCTCTGCATCTCCTTATCAGCATTTTTTTTTTTTCAGTGTTGAAAAAGAATACCACAAAACATGGACCAGTGGTCTGAATCAGTAGGCACTACTTATAGTTTTATGCTGTATGTCTGATCTTTATTCTGAAAATGATTTCAGTGAAAGTTGTATGACTCTTTTTTAAAGGGCAGACTGAACAAGCTGACAGTGTGACAGGATGGGTTCTGAAATAGCAGCTGGAACTTCTCCCTCCAGGAAAGGCAAACATTCCTGGGAACACTGAGAAATTTTTACTAACAACAGATTTTCTCCCCTTTTCTCACCATTGTTTTGAAAAGATAAAACATAAAACATCCAAGTGTAAGGAGACAGATGTCACAATACCATGTATCTCCATAAAACCCAGACAAAAGTTTAACCTGTGTGAGGAGACAAGTCCTTAGAGTATTTTCCTTTCTGTTCTTTCACATTTCATATAGCTGTCCCAATACTGGTAAGTTAATAACACTCTGTAAATCCTTAATGTTTATTTTCTATCTCTTGTAAAAGCCGTCCAGTCTCACCTCCCTGAATCTCAAAGCAGCCTGGTGAAAGGCTGCTGCTTGTCCTTGGCAAAAGACAAAGAGTGCACCCTGAAGGGTGAAGTAGCCCAGCACGTGGGCACCTGTTAAAATCTTCATTTCTCAAATATGTCTTGTGATACCCTTTCCAGACCTTTATCCTGGCACCTTACACTTGTCAGAATCAGAGAGACACTATCTCATTGTTTCTGGACAAATAAATTCACACTATCCTGTTGTGTGAATGCTATAGACAGCCTGAGAGCTACTAGAGTGAGAATTTCTTGCTTACAGGCTTGCTTCATACAGGAGGTGCACATTGCCTTTTCCATTTTTTTCCCCTCATGCTCACTGTGCCACTTACTAAATTGAGGCTGGCCATCCTAGAATTTTCTCTCAACTGCCCCATAAATAATAAATAGTAAACAAAGCTGTGTGTAGCTAGGCATGAAGGATATTGGTGGTTTGCCATTAATCTTTCAAGCAGCAGTCAGATATCTCCTGCCAGTTGTTGTGCAGTTTGCTAGGTAAATTTTATGGTTGTCTTACTGGATACTTTGTGTGTGTTCACATGTGTGTGGGGACCTCTGAGGCCCATTTCAGGTGAGATGCTTGTGGGCTGCTGACTGACAGATACCAGCTGAAGGCAACACAATGCACTGCCAGTGCAGCAGGACCTGGAATCTTAACATTTGGTATGTTTTTTCAGACTTTTGCCTAAGACCCTAGATTTCCAGCCTGGAGCTGAGTACCTCTCTCTAAGCAGTAAGCCAAAGTTATGAATCTGCATGCCATTGCTCCCAACTGCAAATATCCTTACCTGGTCTGTGGTGCACTGATGCAGAAGCTGTACTCTATGAAGTCTATGTCTATATGGTAAAGAAACATTCAAGAAATAAAGCTGAAAAGGTAACAGTTCACTGTTTTGAGCCAAGGGTGTCTCAAAAATGAAAATAATATTCAGAAAGGCTGAACCTTCCTGTATTAAATTTCTCTTGTATTCACCACTCTTGTGGAAAATAGTGGGTGACAAGAAAATTGAAATTAAGTTACAAACCACCGCAGTGTTCTTCATGTTTGGTGGTTTGTTTTAGTTTTTTTAAATTATTCTTTCTTCCATTATTTTGCTTGCTACTAACCAAGACATTAGATTGCTCTGCTTTTTGTCTAATATATTAGGTGCTGACAAATTAATAGAAATAGTTACTGTATCAGCAGTGTTCCTCTGCTGCTCTTCAGGCTTTCTGAAGCCAATTTTACCACATCTGAGAAGGAGAATAGCAGGTATGTCCATGTCACAGCATCTGTCAAAGTGTCATACTGTGTGTTGTGTGTTTACTAGGTAAGTCTGCCAAGAGCTGGCACACTGAAGAGATAAATCTGCAATCCTCAGAGCTATGCCACACACTGGCCTCAGAGAAAAGATGCCTGGGCTGAGGTGGGGCAGCTGCTGCTGCCTTTTCATATCCAGGTGCAAGATGCTTTTCACAGGGATGTTCATGTCACTGAGAGGCAGTTAAGAATGTGATATGCTCTCTGCAGGTGCATGAACTGAATTGTTGTTTACTGTTTGGCCCAGTATTATCTTTGGCCATGTCTTTGGACATGTTATTTTAAACTGCAGTAGATCTAATGAATGCAAAAACTGACCATCTGATGGCTTCAGGTGAGGTTTATCCCTAAGCCAAAGCTAACATAAATCTCAGACTTATGCCTTTCTTTGGGATTTCAGTGGGGCTTTAGAGACCCAGCCCCATGCTTCTTGGCAGTGCTGGCTAAATAAAAACAACAACAAATTGCTTTCTGACAGAAACAGAGCTAGAGGTAGGATGGACATGAGATAGAGACATATGGGGGGGTCTGTGGAGAGGCAGCTTGCTGCTCTCACTGCTGCCAGGAGGGCAGAGTGTGGCCATGCCTGCTTCTGACATACATCCTTCCCATCTGTATTCTTCTCCCTGCTGAGAGGAGAGCCACAGCTGGCTCCAGCACAGATGGTTTCTTGGTCCCCACAATATCACAACACTTTTTTCATGTTATCACAACACTTTTTTCATGGTGAGGTCTCACTGGGGCACTCCAACTTGGATACAGCCATTCTCACAAGGATGAATTCCATCCTAACCATGCACTGATGCTCATTCCACATCATCTGGGGAAGGATTTTACACTGCTGAACTTTTGTTTGCCTTTTTGAGCTTGGGTTTTGCCCTTTTTGAGATCCATCCTTTCCTCTTTAGTGTTGCCATTTAGCAGAACAACTCCTGACCGCTGCCTGTGTAGGTACAGGCACTGGACCAAGAGCAAGATCTAAGCTCATGCCCTGCATCAAGCCACACATTTTATGTATAACTTAGCAAGTTACATCAGCTCATCCAGGCATCACATCCCCACTTGTGTGTCGCTTTCTGCTTCAGCAGAGATTGTTACAGTAGCTCGACACAGATGTGAAAGTCTAACAGCAGAAGTCATGATGAAGACACAATCATTACTCAAATTATCATTCGATAAAAAATGTTCTCAATAATGCCTGTGTAAAATTTGAAGCAGTTTAACAGCAGAAGTCAGAGTGCAGCTTGGAGCAGCAGAGCAGGCATTGTGCCAGTACTGCTTATTTCACTGGAAACTGCTACAGCTCCACAGATTTCCCTCCCCCAGCTTCTTTCCCAGTTGAACCCTAGAAGTTTGAACCAGTCACTGTGACAGGAGCTCCTGACAGTTTAGCAATAGTGTGTCTGCCCCTCCTTGCCAAGACCAATTAGATTCAAAGGCTGCAAACTATTTGGAGAGAATGAAGGTATCAGGACTGAGCGGTGGTTCTTTGTGAGCTGGGTAAAGGCAGTTGGGGCTTTATTAATTGCAATGGAAAAGCAGACAAGTGGCAGTGCAGCAGAAGGAGGCCAAGTCACAGTGGGAGCAACTGGAAGAAATATCTGGGGCAATGGGCCAGACTGGTTGTGTCATGACTCTGGGAGCCTGTTATCTAAGATGTTTTCAGTTTTCCAAGATACCCTGTCTCCCTCTAAAGCTGCTTTTTTTTTTAGTCTTTCCTCTCTGCTGGATGGATCTGACCCTCCTTGCCTTTTCCCTCCCCCAGCAGCCAAGTCCATATTCTTCGCATATGCTGACAGTGAGTTGGAGACCTGATTTGGAGCATGGAGATGCAGTAGCGATTGCTTCAGATGGTGAAAGGGAGGTCTCTGGCCCTCATAATGCCATCCCAAAAGGACACTCCTGTTAGCATCTAAAGCAGGTTCAGTAGAGCATGCCCCATGAGTGAAGCAATCAGGTAAATGTTTATGGCCAAGGGAGAGATGAGGAGCCATACAAGCATGGGCTTGAAGTGTAAGCCACCTCCCTGTCTCATAAAGTCCTGCTTGTTTCTCTGCCTTTGGCTCCTGATGTTATTTGTGTGGGTGCAGGGCAAAATCCTGCTCAACAGCACCACTGGCATATCAGTCTCTGACCTTGCTAAAGGGAAAATGGGGCCCATTTTGTTCAAGTTGTGTCTACATATAAAACTTAAAGGGTTTGCAGCATGGCTATTTTTTTGAGCTGTATTTATCCAAAGGGCGAGAGAAGGCTGGTCTGGGGGCAAACATAGAGTCCTCAAGATGTAAAGGAACGTAATTTGCTTGCTAAAGAAAAATCTTTTTGTGAAAGGAAGAAGTGAGTCTTCATAGATAACAAACTATTTCTAACAACATCTCAATTTTTAGGAACATTTTTCTTTAATGGATTTGAAATCACTCCACAAATGATTCTGAGACAATTTATATCCTAGGAGATTTGCCATAGGTCTGTGAATAAGGAGAGACAAGAACAGAGCTCTCCGGAAACTTTCTGCATGTGTCACTTCACTGGCCCATCAGTGGGAAAAGTCACTATTTAAGTATTCTGTATTGAAAAGTCTCCCTGGAAAGACTACAAAATTTTCTCATATTTTTAAAAATAATTAATTATTTGGGATAACATGCTTCTGGCTAGATCTAATGTGAGCAATGCTTAAGAGGTCTGACATTCCAAAACTTGTCACATATGCAAAAGGGGAGGTATTTAGATTTAGGAATTGCATATGAAAACTTAGGCCATCACACATTTGAAATATTAACATTAAAGGAGAAGTTCAGGTTTAAAAAATGTGAAAAGCAGTCCTTTTGGCTAGTCATTCAAAAGTGTCCTCAGACCAGAAAAGGTGTTGCTGGCAAAATATGATCTATAAAACAGCAAGGGCAAGTCAGATAATATGCTGTTACTCTTTTTAAGAGATTTATGCTGAGTAACTAGAAGCAAAATAAACCACAGATTTATGCCTTTATGGCAGGAGAAATCGTGCCCTGAGGAAATTAAAAACTGCACACAATTGCAAGCATTAATCCCCACCTTAGACACTGTGAAAAGACCCTTGAGTTTCCTTTTGGCAGAGCTTCAGATTCTAGGGGTGTTTTGTGTGTGTGCAGCAGTGCCCTGGTAGACACAGCTGGGTCTGTGCTTTGCCTGTACCTGCTCGGAAGGAATGTAAACAAGGCAGAGGCTCTGTTGCTTTTAGCTGCTTGATCCCTTCAAATCAGCCAAGGAGAAATGCTAAGTGTTTCTTCTGTCTCTACCCCGTGTGTGTATGTTTTGCAGCATGGAAAGGAAGCTGTGCTTTTTGCAGGTGAGCTCAAGAAGAGAGAATAAACCCCTTGTGACTCAGAGAAATGAGTAGTAGCATAAAGCAAAGGTTAAATCTGCAAATGTGCCATTCAATTTACTGTTCAGCAAACGAAGCTGGGGCAATCCCTGAGCAAAAGCATCCAAGACAGATGACGTGACTGCAGTCATGTATGTTGGCTTTTATTTGGCTTGCCTGCTTAAAGCTCTCCTGCTATCCACATTTCAAAAGAACTGATATGGGAAGGTCAGATACATTGCTTAGGTGAGAGGAGAGCGACACCAGGGCATTTCAGCATGTTGGAAATACCTACCAGACCGAAAACTGAAGTGAATTAATGCAGAGCCCATCTCCTCAAGCCCATTAAGGCTTGATTGATGCTCCTATACTTGCTGTTATTTCTTGTTTGAGTTGTCCTAATATTCAAGGGACACCTGTGGGTGATGACATCTATGGCCCATTTCTAGTTTTGATTACTGTCTAGTTTTGAAAAACTTTTTTCTTTTTTTTCTGACCCCCAGTTTCTCAGTAATCACAGAGGTGTCACTGTATATATATATACACATATGCATATAGGTGTTTGTATATAGCCATAACAAGACTTTCTTTACTCTTTGCAAAGAACCTTTATACTTCTGGAATAGATAGAAAAGCATTGGGTCATTTATGTCTTTAAAGATAGGAGTAGTACAGGAAACATGGCTGCCAGCTGCTTCTTTCACAGCTGTGGGTTTCTCCACTGTGCCAATGCGATAGTAGCAATTAAAATGACAGCTAAACAGAGTCCATGTTTGTTTTCCAAGCCTATCAGTGAGTAAACCCTGCACTTACCATGTTGGAAATATACGAACTGTGTTGACCCTTGATTGTACCTCTATGCCTGCCTCTTGGGAATGTGATGCACTTAAGTATTGTTATTATTTGGAGCAGAGGGTTTGATTACTGCATGATTAGTGAGAAAAATCACATGTACTTCTTCAGGCAAAGAACCATATTCGTGTTCCTGAAAAGGCTCAAGAACTTAGCTTCCTCCCACTGGGAATCCTGACATTTTCTCAATTACAGGCAGGATGAAACCCTGCACTAGGTCAAACTGAGAAGTTCAGGAGTAAAATTCAGCATGCATTTAAGCATTTTTGGGTGTAGGGCCCAAGCAGCCTATGTGCTACTGTAATACTTTGTTTTTAAGAGGTCTGGGGAGGAGGAAAAAGCACGTGTGGCTTTGTTCCTTCAGTGTTGCCACATGACAAGTGGCTTAGTTCACCCTGTCAGGTGGAGAACAGTTGGTGTAAGTTATACAGCAGAACAGCTGATTCCATGAAATGCATCTCAGAATTAGTTAAACAACCCAAGAGCAAGCACAGCCTGTGGTTTAATGACAGCTGAGTGAAGGTTTGCATGGTACTAATAACATCCTGTGCCTCTGTGGCTGAAATGTGGTGTGTGTACATGTACTCCTTTGCAGCCAGTAGCTTCTCATCAGATTTTTCACACTAGCTGACTTACTTGGCTGTTATTTAACAAGTGTGTTTTCCTGTTCCTTCCAAGTCTTTATTTTTGTTGCTGTTGCTGCAGCAGTAAAATCTCCTCTTATATTCTCAGAAATTCTTCGTAGAGCTGCTAATGTTTTGCATGATGTTTTTATGAAATGGGTTTTGTTGAGATTTTTTTAAATGTCACATCTGTTCTCAAAGTGCATTTACTTAATTGGTGTACAGTGCTGGATTGGATTCAATATCTACTCACATATTAGCGAGATACAAAGCTGCGTGGGTTGTCAGGACATACTTGAAAAAAAAAGGTGAGCTCATCTCTCTACACCTGAAAGGTGACAAGATCTGATGATATGGAAGCAACACAGCACAGCAATACTGAGGACAGGTAAGAGACATAGGCCCTGCTGGGTGATGCAAAACATGGGCAGGGAGCTAAGGGAGACTTCTTTTCTATGGAAAGAGTCCTACTTTTGGAGACCTTTCAATCTAAGTTAAAAACAAATTCAATAGTATTGACATCTCCTATAACACGGCTGTTCTCTCATGCCCATTAGATTTCTTACGCACCAGTAATCACTTTCTTATATGCTGTACTTTATATATAACATACACATAATGAAACCCAGCTTTTCAACAGAGCATTTTATCATAGATATCAACATAATTAATCAGTTGGGATCATATACTATTCCCATTTCATGGGCTGAGGAACAGGAGAACAGAAATAAAATGTCTTTCCATAGAAGCCAGAAGTGCAGTGGGAAAACCCTGAATAGAACTCTAATTTCATTTGCTGTAGCACAGTGGTCTGTTTGCTAGGAATTGTGGCCTCCATATTTTGCAGAATGAAAATATAAAAATATGAACCAATGGTATTAAATTATTAGAAATGACTCAAACAATAGAGAAATGTAAAAAAAAAAAAAAAAAAAAAAAAAGAAACAAACCAAAATAAATTTGGAAATAATATATTTTCTAAATGGAAACACAGTTTGATCTATTCAAGTGTGACTGTTACATTCCACTCTGCTTGGTTTTCCTAAAATAATCTCTGATCTACGTTCCTGTATGTACTGCCAGTATTTACAGATCTGTATTTTTCCGATGGAAAAAAAGAAAAGGAAACCAAACCTAATTTTTTTTTTTTTACTGACTTCATTTTCTTTAGGGGAGGGAAAGGAAAGCATGCAAGTCTAGGGGGAGTCCTAAAAGGCCAATTATTGTTTTTTTCTAATTTTAGCTTATTTTATTTTAGTGAACTTTACAAATGTGCTGTAGGCTTAGTCTGTAGTAAGAACACATCTTATCTGACAATTGGCAACTGATGCAATAAGATGTAAAAGTCTCCCCCATCATGCAGAAATTAAAATTTTCTCCCCAGGGACATTGCCCAAAACATAAAGCAGAGCCTTCCTCCTCATTAAAACATTTTGTTGTGTGAAAAATTACAATGAGCCATAAAATTTGGAGGGAAATGATTACTGAACCCTAACATATGCTCAACAATTTCAGTACGAGAATGCATGGAGGCTGTCAATTGCACTTTGAGCTGGGGAAATGAGTTTTCTTGATCTTGTCTGGATGGAGGGCAATTTAAAGAGATGTAGCTAACAGAGTAGTTAGGCCCTGAAAGCTGTTTTCAAAATATCAGTGGGAGATCCAGCAGCCAACAGTATGAAGGTGCCAGGTTGTTCTATTTGCAAAAGCTTGTCTTACTGTCCCTGCACTACCCCAGCATGCTCTTTTCTTAAAACTGATGAGAATAATTGTCTCCAACATTATTATTATTTTGTACAAAAATGGCATGAAAAGAAGATAAAGGTTGCCTACTCAGGCACTCTGAAGTTAGAAAATAATGGGATTACTGTTGCCTTGACAACACGTCTCTCTCCTTCCCCTGCCCCCAGTTTCATTCTTGGAAATGGCTAAACCATTTTGCTGAACCTCTATAAAGCAATTAAATAAAAGATTCAGCTGTGGGGAGGTGCAGGCATGGAAAACTTCCTCTTGCTCTCCCCCCAGAGACTGACAAAATTGCAAACAGCTGAAAAACAGGGGGTTTTGATAAGAAGACTCAGGAAGCTGCGTGTACCTTGATGGTACTGGTAGCTCAACCTAAACTTTTTCTTATTTAATTTATACCACACACATCTCTGAGGGCCATATTTTGTGTGAGCCCCTTTGTGCTGCAAGAGGTAAGACCATGTAAAAAGCAGTAGAAACAGAAGTAGCAGTTTAGGGGACTCAGCTTCTTGCAGTTCCTGAAGGAGGGTGGACTTTCTGCCCCAGGAAAAAGAAGACCAGGTGGGTTTGAAGAAGGTCGCAATGATGCTGGAGGCAGAGCTTTGGCATTTTTAGCACCATGCATCATGCTGGGGTCACCTGTGTTCATCTCGACTTGATGTGCCTGTAAAATGGAAAGAGCTCTGTCTCTCTGGAGGCATCCAAGGGTCTGCAGAAGTCCTGGGCTGGCAGCCCCCAAGGGCAGGCAACTGTGCCCAGTGACACCATCTCTAGATGAGCTCTGAATGAGGGCAGGCAAGAGAATGATAAATGGCCCTGCCTTGTCAACACTGCTGTCATTAGGGCTGTTATCACACAGCAAATGGAAACGTGAAGGAATTTGTATCCCTGCCCTTGCCAAAGCTGGAGAGCAAGTGGGAACAGGAGCTGTGGAGGTGATGGTTTTCACTCTTTCTGCTTACATTCTGCTACAAAGAAGCTCAGTGTTTGGTTTGTTACCCAAGAGACTTTGTGGCTGATTATAAAACATTATGCCATAGTTCATTTTTCAGACTGAATTTATCATGAGGCTTCTTTCAGAGAAGGGACAGAACATTTCAGCACACACTGGCATTGCTGAAACACTGTCAAATCACCATCCTGATGGAAAGCCCAGAAATACTGAGGTGCTCCTTTCCTTATACAACCTTTCTGAGTTAAGTGGGCACACAAAAATGTCAGGTAACGTAGCATGTACAGGGGTCAGAAAGGGGTCCAGCTGACCAGCATGCTCTATGAAAAGCCATCTGACAGAACTGTAAGGGGAGGGATCACTGTGGTTTATTCAAAAGCTGAGTACGTCAGGGGAAAAAAAATAATCACTAAATTAGCATTTAATGGCATATATTAAAAAGCTGAAACAATAACAGCAACATTAATTATTTTTTTTTTTTTCTTGTAGCTCACTCTGTCCTTTCTTGTTGCTTAGGATTCCTACTGAATGCTTTTTTTACACAAATCAGAGCCCCCTGGCAGCCCCCGTGCACTTGCCTCCATGCACAACAAGCAGTGTCAGTAGCATTTCATCAGCACAGAGACAGGTTGATCAGGTCCATCAGGTTCTGCTCTGTGATCTGTACTCAGTTAAGGAGTACCAATAATTGGCCCTACAAGTCCTAACTGCTGTGTTTGTGAAAACTGTCGGAAGTCACGAGCAAAGTCACTTGTGACTGATTCACATAAGGTGACTGTGTAGTTCGTTCCTGTAGTGGGAGTGTTGGTGATATGGCTGTGTCTGTGACCTCAGGCAGAGGACTGTGGTCTTCTGGTTCAAAAGCATAAACTTCAATTAGGTATTTTGTTAACTTTTCAACCTCAGTATTCTACAAGAGCTGTTTGATTTCAAGGGAGGAAACATAAGGGCATTTGATAAGTATTGTTTCTGCATCTCTGAACCAATCCCTTTTTTTCAGGTAACGCCTTGAGCTTTTGTCAGAGCTAAGTACTACTTTGAAGTGTCAAAGTCTTAAATCCTTGGATCCATTATGCATGTCTGTAAGGAAATAAAACACCATATTTCCCATTGGTCACTTTCTGCCCAATCTCTCATGCATGCATTCCAAAAGAGTGGTCTTCTTTCCAAGAAAAGAATTATAGTGGTTTTTTCTGTCTAAAATACCTTATTTATAAATATGGAAGTGTTAGGAAATGCACAGTATGTTGAGATTAGGCAGCAGCTTGGGTAATGCGAGGGAAGAACAGAGTAGTCCAGACATACACCAGCTTAAGATCTGGTCTGTAAACTGATGGTTAATAAATATGGAATAACTGGTGTTTGTCTAAGAACAGCAGACTACCTACAGCTGATATAAAGTGGAACTGGTTGTTCAAACTGCCCAGAATACATACTTGTGCTGTCCAATGTTTTATCAGAGAGATGGATGATTGCTCTGATGTCAAAAACCTGATTCATCATAGAATGGTTTGGATTGGAAGGGACCTTAAAGAGAATTTAGTTCCAACAGCCCTGCATGAGCAGAAACACTTCTTGCTTGAGCCCCATCCACCCTGTCCTTTGATGCTACCAGGGAGGGCGCATCCACAGCCTCCCTGGGCAACCTGTGGAGTTGTGTCTCACAGTATCTCACAATGATCACACAAAAGAACTTCGTCCTTACCTAAATCTACTCTCTTCCAGTTTAAACCATTATGCCTAATCCTATCACTACACGCCCTTGTAAAAAGTCCCTCCTCAGATTTCCTGTAGGCACTCTTTAGGTACTGAAAGGCACTCTTTAGGTACTATAAGGGCTCTCTGGATCCTTTTCTAGTCCAGAATGTCCCAACTCTTCCAGCCTGTCCTAGTAGCAGAGGTGCTCCATCCCTCTGATCATCTTTATTTCCCTCCTCTGGACTTACTCCAATAATTTCATGTCCTTCCTGTGTTGGGGGTTCCAGAACTTGGCAGAGAACTCGAGGTGGGGTCTCACAAGAGTGGAGTAGAGAGGAAGAGTCATCTCCCTCAATCTTCTGGCCACTCCTCGTTTGATGCAGACCAGGATACAGTTGGCTTTCTGGGTTGCAAACACACATTGATGGCTCATGTTGAGCTTCTCATCAACCAACACCACCAAATCCTTTGCCTCAGTACTGCTCACAATCCATTCTCTGCCCAGTTTGTGCTTGGGATTGCCCTGACCCAGGTGCAGGACCTTGCACATTGGTGAGGTTGGTATGGGGCCACCTCTCAAGCCTCTTAAGGCAAGGTCCCTCTGTATTGCTTCCCTTCCCTCCAAAGTGTGGACCACACCACACAGCTCGGTGTCCTCAGTAAACATCCTGAGAGTGTGCTCAGTTCCACTGTCCCTATAACCAACCAAGATGTTAAACACTGGTGCCAGTACTGACCTCCCTTGAGGAACACCACTTGTCAGTGGTCTCCATTTGGACATCGAACCATTGACCACTACTCTTTGAGTGTGACCATCCAACCAATTCCTTATCCACTGAGTAGTCCATCCATCAGGTCCATGTCTTTGCAGTTTAGACTGGGATATCAAGTGGGATAGTGTTCAGTGCTTTGCACAAGTCTAAGTAGATGACGTTAGTTGCTCTCCTCTTGTCCACAGACACTGTGACCCCACTGTAAAAAGCCATCAAATTTGTTAGGCATGATTTGCCCTTGTTGAAACCATGATGGTTGCCACCAACTACCTCTACCTTTTCCATGTGCCTTAGCAGAGCCTTCAGGAGCATCTGCTCCATGATATTGCCAGTCACAGTGGTGGGACTGGCTGGCTTGTATTTTCCTGGTTCTTCCTTTTTTCCCTTTTTTGAAAATGGGGCTATGTTTTCCCTTTCCAGTCAGTTCCTCCCACAAAGAAAAATGATCTGTAGCTGATTTATGTCTGATGTCAGTATTCTATATTACTTTCAACACAGTGATAGTTTTGAAAGCATAATGCAATTTGCTCTTGCATGACAAAAATTTTTGCAACAGAGTAACACACATGAAAAAGCTAAATCATGCAGGAAATTTGAAAAGAAAATCCATTTGATCAGGACATGTAGTCTGGGAAATGCTCTCTCAGTTGTATTTCATGTCAATAAAAGCTTCTTCTGATTTGATTTGTGTGTAGCAAAGCTTCAGCAGCAAGATTACTGGAAGTCTTGCTGCAGAATTGAAGCTGAGACATAGGTGGTAGATCTGTAAGGAGGATAAGCATTTTCAACCAAAATACTATTGAAAACAATAGTTGGCTTGCTAAAAATATTTTCCTCACTCATGACTTCCATCAGGGAGGACAGCAGTGTAGCACTTAAGGGCACTCAACAGCACTGAATGACACCACAAAGCAAAACACTTTAAACTGGAGGGGAAAAAGAAATTAGTGGCCTGGTAAAAATCTGGGCAGGACACTAGGTGTCACGTCCTGCTCTTCTGAAGTGAAAATGATAAGAGCTTTAATGAGTACACATGGTAAACAGGGCCTTGGCTTTGTCTCATAAAGGTGCTGATACCTCATGCCATACAGCTTGCTGCCCATTGTGGTGCAGTGCAGCCCTCCCTATGGTCCTGGCTCAGGGGAGGATGCAGCACTCCTGTCTTCTGGGAGGAACTGGTTGAGTTCAACCCATTGAGATAGCTTGTATTTGACTACTGAGTCCTCACCATTGTTCAGGGAATTGCTGGGTCTCCTTATCTGCTTGTTCTGTAGTGGCTTTTTTGTAGGTTTATTTGTTCAGTTTTGGTTTGGGGTTTTTTTTTGTTTGTTTGTTTTGGTTTTGGTTTTGGTTTTTTTGTTTCTTGTCTCTTCTGAGATTTTGTTTCCAGTGTCTCTGAATGTCACTTGAATTTCATTGGCATTTTTGTTTTTACCTCCCTTTCTAAAGATCACAAACTCTTACGATTCCATGGCAATTTTCACCAAAGCTGCCTACCATCTTTTTATTGTCAGTATTTCCTTACTCAAATTCTTCCCTCTCACTGCTTTCAGCACACCCAGAGTTAGCACCTCTCCATATCATGATGTTTTCTTTTCTTGGTGAAATGAAGAGTGACAAAACCCCCCCAAGAAGACCCTGCCATCTTAATGGACAGCTTACATAAAGCTTCATCCTCTTGATCATCCATTCATGGTCTGCTGTCCCTTGTAGTGCAATGCAGCCCTTCCTGTGGTCCTGGCTCAGGGGGAGGATGCAGTGCTCTGAGTCACTCTGAGGCTTCCTACAGCGCTCCTGTCTCCTGGGGGGAACCAGTTGGTAAATAGGGAGATGCCCACACTCTGACAAGCACCATTATTTCTTTTTCTGGACAACTTTCTCTTCCATATGCCACTCGTCTTCCTTTCTTCTCTTTCTTTCCCACTTGGAGGTTTTGTGATCCCTTCTTGATGGCTAGGCCACCTCTGCTTTCCATGTAATTCTCTAATGAGGGCTCAACATTCAAGCAGGCAAAGGACTTGCTGGGGGAACTAAGTACCAGATGGGTGCTAACCTGTAGAGCCATTGCTTAAGGAGGTCCCTGTTTTGCTGCTTTTATGACTGAATCCATACCTGAGGCTTCCAGAGTGGAAGGGCCCAGGCACAGTTACTTTGCATAAAGTTAAAATCATTGAGATACACTTTTCAGTATTGAAGGGATTTGGGAACAATTACCCATCTGTTGTTAAGTCTAATGGCAATTCTGTTTCACAGTCTGTTATTATTTGTACCCTGGGTATTATCATAACTGAATAGGTGACTCCATCTCATCTTTGAACTCCCAACTCTTTGTTACCATCTCCCAGCTAAGATGCAGTTACCTGCCAGATAATGATGCTTACTGTCTCTGAGAGCAAAGTCACACAAACTTAAATTGCTGCTGAAGGCTTGCTTGTTTGACTCTGTCCTCGAAGGGGCAAGGTGTGCTTGTACAGTCAGTCATGCCTGTCAGCTGCGAGGAAGTAAACACCCTCTGGGAAACAGTTGGGGGGAGATTTTAAGCCTCTTTTCCAGTGCCCTGGCCATGTGGCTGCTCCACATCCGCATCTGTGCAAGGTCAGTCAGGCTAGATCAGATAGTCACCCTCTGCTGCACTTGCACAGGGAGCTGGGGGTTCTGTAGGCACCATGGCCCATAGCAGGATGGTGGTTTGGGAGGCTGCTTCTTCCTGCATCCCCCACCTGTGACCACAGGCACCTCGTTTGAGCCTGGACTTCAGGCTGGACCAGGAGTGCTGCCCTTGTGCTGCCTGGTAGTCTCTGGGTAGACCTGGCTCAATCCTGGGCAAGACAGGGGCTCTTGTGGAGCCAGCAGACCCATGACTGGCAGAGGCCCCCTGTTGCAGTGTGATCCTGAGTTTGCTCCTCTCCTTGGTGCTCTTCTCATCTCTTGCAAGCAAAGTTCCAAGCTAAGAAACACCCTGTCCTGGTGGTGGTTGGCAGTATCCCTCTCAATCTGTCAGCCAGCCAACTGTTTCCCTTGGGAAGGCAGGTAGAATCAACAGGTAGGATCACCCAGCTGGTGTGGTCACACACGACAGATGCGAGACCTGAATATAAAAAGCAAGTGTGTATTCAACACTGTTGTTCTCCAGGATCCTAAAGAAATAAGTGAGAAGTTCAGTGGCGAGGCTGAGCCTTTTGAAAGCTATTTCCAGGGTTTTTTTCTTGTACAATTAAAAGGAAACCTCCATTCAATATGCACAGTCTTTTTTCTAATTTTTATTTTTAATTTTTTTATGCAGTATGCAGTGTCTTACCTTCCTTTGTCATTTACTGTCAGTAACCTTCAAGCACCTAGTTCTACACTGATATCTGATTTCTCAAAAAAACTGTTATACAAGTAGATATCTCACCCACATCTGAGCAATGATCCCACCTCATCTGTCAAAAAAAAAAAGAAATTGTCATAACCTACCAGAAAGTATAGACTACTCCATTTGCTTTACTTAAATTTACATGGAATGATGAATTTGACCAGGTTATTACTTTTGTCACTGAAAGCAAATATCTGAAGCCCATCAAGGCAAATTAGGTGTTACTTCAGAGAGCTATGAATTGGCTCTAAAAATAGTACCATTAGCCCAAGTGGCTCAAGCACCTCTACTGTCTGCATGCCTTCAGTGATCTATGTAGATTCTTGTAAAGGTGAAAGTTTAGCTTTTGCTCTCATTTACTCCTAGATGAAGGTGAGATCACAATATATTTATATTTAGATGTAGTATATCTCCATTAATTCAAAATGTATTTTGCATTTTGTGCACTCACACAAAAGAGGAAGTGGAGCACTCTGCAAAACAGAGAGGATTTTCTCACCATTTATCAGATATGTGAGAGAAGGAATAATCCATTTCAGGTTTTATAGTGTTTGTTTGCCATCTGACTTAGTTCTTGTCTGTCATGGCTAATTAGTTTAAAAGAATTCTAGGTCACAAAATCTATGAATAAAGATGTTCACGTACACCATCTAGGCCAGGTGTCAACTCTCTGCAGATATCCACGCAACAAAATACTACATAAAAAATCAATTAAATATGAGTCAGATAAAGCAAGACAGCAGGTGGCCAAAGATACCAACATGGCATATGTCTGTATAACACAAACATTTCTCTGCAAACAGGAGGGGCATGCTCATGGTATCACTAGATGTACTATGTCACTGAAACAGCCCAAAGTCACCAAAGTGTCACCATGCAAAGCTGTTTAATTTTTAAGCAAGGGTAGGTACAGTTTGTGCTTAACCCACGTAGGGACAGACTGGTCCTGCTTCCTTTCTGGAAACACATTTTTAAGACAGGTCAGCAGAGTTTTTTTTCTGCCTGAGGTGGCCAAGCCTGAAGTTATTGAGGTAAATGTATTAAGACAAAACAAAACAGAGTTTATTTTCCTTCTCACTGCATTATAATGTGTTAAGAAAGATTTACAGCTTTTTTCTCTGTGTTTGTTTCATTTTTGAAAGATCAAAGATATCAAGAGAATGCATGTTCTTGTGCTCTCTCCCAGCCCTTCTGGACATGCTTTTAGTTTTACTGCAGATCCATCTGCAGTAACATGAACAAACACCAAAACGGTGCCTGGCCTTGCCAAACAAAATGTGTAGTTTCTTACTTCACAAGCAGACACAGAGCAAGAAGTCTCAAATTATCAGCTCTCATAAGCATTTGTTTGTTTGAGTAGCCCAACACATTCATCAGCATCCTGCGGCCCAGGGCTGGGCTCTTCAAGAAAGACCTCTCTGTGATCTCTTGGCACCCTGGTATGTATCATCATGCAGGCTGAATTACTGGCCTGGAAATATCTCCCTGGTAACATTTTGAGGCTCGGGCCCTTTCATGTGCTATGTTTTGCCGAAGAGTGGGGTCTGGCATGAGACAGGCTTTGTTCTTCTCATGTGAGCTGAGCTCCCCTCCCATTTCCCCTCACAGATCCCTTTGCAGGATATGTTTTTATTGCACCCTCGCTCTCCTCGGTTCAAGCAGAGTTATTAATTTCCTGACTGTATGTGACCAGATGGGTTGCTGTTGTCAGCGGTGTAAATCCTCAGCCTTCAGCTGAACTAAAAATCAGCTTGTGGTGTTTGATGTTGCATGTTAATGGGACATAGCTGTTTCGAGATTCTGACTTTCACAGAACCAAACACTTCATCTGCACCTCTAGGAAATAACAATAGCTCATTAAGACCACGACCCCATGTTTCTCTTTAAATGCAGATGTTATTCAATGCAGAGCCCTAGACCAGCTCTGACAATACATTTCTTGTTCCTCCTCTGCAAAAAATTGTATAGTGTATCTCCCTGAGTCTCCTTTTACTCTAGCAGCAAAGGTTGCTCTTATGTCAGCTGCAGGGGTGAGATGTAATGTGGATAGCTGTGAAATCCCCTCTGACAGTTATAACCAAAGTGAAAATATCCTTTCAATCCAAAAAAATCTTTCTTTAGATACAGGCTTCTACCGTTCTGTAATTGCAACTGCTAAATCTGAGCTCTTCAAATAGATTTTTGACTTTTGAGAGACATGCTTTTATTCCCTAGAAGCTTTTAAAATTTAGAATATAGGCAGACATATCCCTGTGATAATGCAACCAAGAGATATGACAGAAGCAGAGTTGTCCTACCAAGGGTCAATGATATCCAAAACAAGATAGAGACAGTGGAGGCAGATACCTGTTTTCACTGGAGCCTGGGGTAACTATGGGGTGTGTCTGTGGGGAAGTGAGAGAATGGAGGAAGAACATATGAAGAGAAGAGCTCTGAGGGTACCTGGCAGGCACTGTGTTCCCATTATTCCCTGTCTCTGTGACACATGACAAGAGGGTATACAGAACGCAGATGGGGACATGCGGATAATGGAGTTTTCAAAAATGTTTGGAATTGTTACTGTGACTTGCATTTTTTGCCCTCAAATCTTATTCTCTTTAAGATTAGTGGAAGAGAAGGATTGAGTTTAAGATCCAAGAATCAGCCAGTTAGGAAGTCGTGGTCACAGAAATTGAATCCTGGATATTTGTGGGACAACCCCCAGGGGTGGGGAACAACTGGATGGGGGAGGTATCTTATGACATTGCAGGAACCTGGAGAAGTAATTAGAATACATGTATAATTTTTAAGAAACTACAGCTCACTGAGATAAAACTGATACTCAGTGGCTGCTATTTCAGCTTACTGACTTTGGGGCCCAGATGCATTTTGCCTAGGGAGCCAAAACTCCCTTTGAACTAAGTGAGACCATGTGTGGCAAAACCAAGAGTCTGATGATGTTACCAAGCTTTGATTAGGTATGTAACTGCATCTATTTTAGCACAAAGCCTTCAATGTTTTCATCCTGCTTGAATGATCCCTACAGAATGAGCCTTTCTGGAACATGAAACCCCTATTGGACTGTGTAAAACAATCTGTGTTCAGCTGAATGCAAAGCCCAGCTACAGTTTCAATTTCTGTAAATTATGCAAGGATATAAATGATGACTACATCAGTAAGCTAGACCAGAGGCTGATTCATGTATTGATTCATGCATAGTTTATCTTCATGCCTTGCAGAAAAAAAACAATTAAAATGGTTGCACTAAGCTATAGAACTTGAAAGTAGTGGTTGAGGGGGAAGTGTGATTCTCGAAGAGTGGCAGATGAAACTCGAGTTCGTATATTAACCCTCTTCTAATTTGCATCCCTTTAGATGCTTCTTAGCTGTGTGGGACCAAAGTGGAAAAATAATTAGTTTGATACATAGGGGAAATTCACTTGATATTTTGTTACTTTCATGCCATGTACTTGTTCAATGCCCTTTATTCTCACTGCCTCAAAGAGCAAAAATAGAAAAAGATGGCTATATTCTTACATCTCTGTGACAATGGAAACAATAGCAAAAACTCATTTGCACCATCTGGAAGTGTGACCGAGCACCTTTGGTAAAAAACTCTGTTAGAGGTTGTAGATGAGCACATGGAAAAAACAAGGAGAGGGCATTCAAGTTTCTTAAAGTCAAGAAACGAATGAAAGGAGAAAGAAAATATATCCATCTCCTGCAGCCATCAGCCAGTTGGGGTGCAGGGATAACAATTTTCTTCAGTGTGTGGTTGAGTAAGCCATAATTCTGCACTCTCATTGTCTTTGATGATAAAAGGTAGTAATTTTTTTTTATTATTTTTTATTTTTTTTTAATCTTGAGAGGCTTTCAAGAAACAAATATCACATGAACAGGCTGTACGTACAGGCAGTTTCTTGAATCATGAACTGTTTATCTGTAAGCTTGAGCACAAATAAATCCAGCTTACATAAAAGCAAACCACATAATGGATTTGCTTCTGATTCTTTCAGCTTCTAGTTTAATTAGCTAGTGCAGACACTGAGCAAACAGTATGTTGCTTGTTGTTAAGGATGCTGTAGTCGTCAGCCATTTTAACACTTTTTTGATTGGCTACTGCTAAAGGAAAGGAAAGCTCTGTAGTGACTGTGGATAAGAAAAAGAACTCTAATATGGTGCTGTGGAAGCTTTTATCTAGCTTCATCTTTGCCACCCCCATGTCATTAAGTTTAACTTCTTTACTTTGGCTGGAAGTTTTAAGCATAGCATTAGTAATATCTGCTTTCATGTACACAGTTTGCACTTCGTAGGTTGACTCTCCATGTAAGTCTTGTTTATTCCAGGAGAATTACACCTGGGACTTTTTAAACACAGCATGTCAAAGTGTAGTGTTAAACATTTGTTCAAATTGCATACAAGCAATTTTGCAAAATTTGACTACCAAAAACCAAATCAAAGGCATAATATATTTTCCAAGTCAAAAGATAAGTAAAGCCAGGTTTTAAATATGAAAATGTCTCCCTTTGTCCCCCTTTTATATACATATAAATATGTGTGTGTGTATATATATATATGTATATATATATATATGAGAACAGCTGAAAAAACAGGGCTGAACTTCACTGAGAAGTGCACAGGGATTTCCAAATCCTCGCTGCCCTCAGGAACAAGGCACTCTTGCAAAGCACACAGAAGTGCTGTCCTTTGCCAGTATTTGAAATGGAGGTTTCTCATGTCAATTGAATTTTTTTTTTTTTTCCTGAAAAGCCCAGAACAGCTTTTCAAAATGCCAGCTGTCCACTCTGAATGCATGTATGAATTTTTGATGGACAAGGAACACAATCTATCTTTTTATTTAACCTAGCAAATGGTGTATAAGCAGACTGTTGCCTAGAGTTGGTTCAGTTTTATCACTCTCATGAATGGTAAAAATGACACAGTGACAGCCTGTCCTTTCTCAGAAGCATGGCTTCCAGCAGAAGGTGTTCTGTAAACACTCTTGAAAACCATCACTCTGCATTTTCAATGATACAATGCAATATAAAAACCTCCCAAAATACCAGATAAGGTCAACTAAGAATATTCTTCTTCCCCAGTTAGCCTTTTTCCTCAGCTTACAGAGGAAAAACAATTCAATTCTGTAGTGAGTGGTTTTGCAAATTTTCCATAATGAGAGAAAGGAAATAAAATGCCTGAAGAGCAGAAAATCGAAATGCAAAACCTTTGATCATGGATTTGAAGCTAATCTATGCAATTAGCACTGCTTTATGTCACAAAGGGAAGACTCACAGGAAGAAAGGATGGCAGAGAGCACAAAGGAGTGATGCTGGGAAAGACTGAGAAAATGGTGCCTCAATCAGCTTCACAAATCCTTCCTCAAGAGTAAACAAAGCACATGAAAAAAAAAAAAAAAAAAAAAAAAGAGAGGGAAAGAAGAAGCACAGGATGAAACAAACAGACAAATACTGTTAAACAATATCTTCCACGTTATCTCTCTGGAGGCAAAATTTAACTCTATCCTGTCAGGGAGGCTGTGTTCAAAGGAGAGAATCCCAGTGTGTAGGAGTCATGCTAGAGATGTGAATATGGATTCAAGCTCTTTTTTTGTTTAGTACCATCTTCCTGGCTTGAGAGGCTTATTGTAGCCTAGGAGAGCATTTGATGGCAGTTTGTTAAAGTAAATTTTCATAGACAAGAACTTTTTTTGGCCTGCCAGACACAATGCATGGACTAGATGCTTCCAGAGAAGGAGGCAATTTAATCCATTTTCTCTGGTGCAGCATAAACATCCTCATGATTAGAAACCCATAGGTAACAGTACCCTTTCCTTGTATCAGCAGAGGTATCAGAGAAACAAAATCAAATCTTGAAAACATCATCTTTTAGAAAGTGTTGGGCAGTATTGGAGCCTCTGCTAGTGCCACTTTACAGCCACTGGTTCTGTTGTGTGGGGCTGGCAGCTGAAGTCCCAAGGCCCTGGGTTTACACATGTGTTGTGCATCAATTTTATCAATTTTATCCTGTGCATCCCTATGTAAGGGTATTAGAAACTATCATAAGCTTGAACTCATGTAGAAGTCAGAGATCTCCTTTCTCTCACCTTCTTTTCTTTTCTTTCTGATGATACAAGAATAGCTATTTAAATATTTGTAAGAGTGCTGCTGATGTTTCCTGCTGATGGCTCATCTCAGTGAGGTGGGATTCACACTGAAAAGATGCCTGTGACTACCTTTCAGTAAAGCTTTTTTTTTTTTTTCTACGTTTTCCTACTGAAGAATGGTAGTCAAGATGGTTTATAACATAATCTGGAGCTAAAAATAATCCACTTGTTGGGTTACAATTGGTGGCTGTAATTCTTTTCTGCTGGTAGGCAGGAGTGGAAGGGGTAAAAAATTATTGGGGTAAAAATTTATTGGGACTTTTTTGACTTCACAGTGTGCAGTTACTCAATTTTCTGAGAGTTTTCTGATCTTCATACCCACTTGTTTCATCAAGTGGGATTTATCATTGGGAATTGGTACTGAAATTTATATAAATAAAAAATTTTAATTCTTTATTTAAAATTATATGCAGAGTGGAATTTTGAGTGTGTCTGTCTCCATTTTATTTAGCAGAAAATGGCCTCCATTATCTCTTTCCATCTCATGGTTTTCCAAGGTTAAAAAAAAAAGAAAAAAAAAGATTAATCTCTTTATTTAACTTGAGGACAAAAAAGCTGTTGCTGTGAATAAACAACTGTTGTTTGCATCTGTGCAAGGAGTCAGGATACAGCTACAATAAAGGTTCAAATGCTTATTATGCAATAGTGCTTCATTTGGTGCTCACAATCGTGTCATAGATGGCTAGGCTGAGAAAGGCTGCAGTTAGGTAAGATCAGTTACTCCATTCAGAGGAAAATGGAACTACTGTGGTTCTCCAAACATTCCAAACTTTTTTAATATTAATTCTGTGATGACCTGTTTTAGTAGAAAATGCATTTTGGAAAAGAAATCAAACCAAACCAACCAACCAACCAACCAAAAAGTGTAACTAGCAACAGTTTGTGAGCAAGTCCTCTGAAACCTAACACTATCAAAATGCTTTGCTGATTGCTCACACTAAGCTGAGTGACAGTTCCTTATCAGCTACCCAAAGGATGCATTAAATACTTTGATTGTGGTGCTTCAGCTGGGCATCACCTTCCTGAAGAACTCCAGCGTGTTGCAGAAGCTTTGGAGACAGGCAGAGCTCTGCAGTGCTTACTGACCATGCTTGGGTGGCAGGGAGTGGCTGGAAGCACATCCACAAGTGTGAACGTGGGGATATCTTTCCCAAAACAGTCTTATCTAGATTGTCACCTGTGAGAAAAAGATACATCAGAGGTGGCATAGTGTGAGAGACTGATACCAACTTCTCATGACTCACGCTGGGTATTGAGTGGGCTGAGCTGTGTACTGAGGCTGGTGGAGCTTCTTACCACAGCTGACTGATTAATTCAACCCATGGCATTTCTGATGCCAACTTCTTTATACATTGTGTTTCTAATAACGCATAGCTTTCCAACAAAGGCTCTGTGAAACTAATAAATTCTACGGTTTAAGATTTTGTGAAAGTCCTGTGCTACTTCGAAAATGTGTATTGGCTTTTCTGACAGTGGATTATGGGAGGCATGGAGTAGGAGGTGGTTAGACTCCAGGTTTTCAGAGGCAAATTAGGGTGCTTAGAGATGATAATCTGAAAAGAAATCCAAAATCTTCAAAGCACATTCAGATATCCATGCACCCAAAAGGATTGAACTGGGCCTCATGTGGCATTCCTACAGTGCTGGCGAAACCATAGAGGTTTGAGGTTATTTAGATTATTTATGCATTCTGTATACTGAAAAATGGATGAAGCAGATGGGATGTTATTTGAAATTTCTCATATATTTAATCAGAACTCTGAGCTTCCTGGCTTTTAAAAGTTATTTTTGAATACCTGGACTAATATGAACTAGGCTTTCTGCCATCATGTTACTTATCTCTGCTGTCTAATGCATTACAGCTTAATGAAATTTGTTACCTCCAATAAAATCAATCATTGTAGGAAATAGAAGTATTTGCTTTTTTTTTTAAAAAAATGGGTTTTCTCAATGTGCTTCTTGATTTTGTTGCTATGCTTTGTTTAATTGAAGTTTCAGTTTTAACTCGACCTAAAATGAAATGTGCAATTTCAAGCTGAAAAGAGATGCATCAAACTTTTGTTGCCTTACCCATCAAGCCTGTTGTATTGCGTCTCAACGAGATTATCTGGAAGTTAGATAAAAACTTGCCATGACAAACCAGATGGAAAGATCATCAACATTTTTTAAGTGCTGTCAGTCTGAGCCATGGAACTGACTGAATCAGGCACAGATTTACCAGAGGCATGGGCATATCTTGGCTGCAGCTGGAGAGGCTGGATGGGATGGTTTTGCACAGCAGCTCTTTGCTGCATCGACACCTACCTTGCTGTGGCATGAAGGAGCAGGGCCACTCCAGGGCCCTGAATCTGATCCTAATCTCACTTATCACCTCTGATCCTTTATAACCTCCCAGGATGTAAAAGGAGCATAGGCTGCAGTGGCTAATAGGTGTTATTGAGCAAATATACAGGGGTCAGTTTATTGTGTCTCGTGAACACCCTAGGATTTCTGTAATTGGCTCGGAGTGGCAACATTGAAATAAGAAAGACAGCCCTGTTTTTATTACAAGATGTGCTCATAGCGTGATTGCTCTCACGCAAATAGTGCAGCCTGGGATTAACATACCCTATCTCCTCTGCTGTGCATCTACAGAGATTATTTTATCCATTAGTTCTGAAATTTTGTAGTAGGGGAAACAGCGGTATGAAAACCAAGGTTGGAGAACTGTTTGTTTTCACCTTTTCTTCCTGTTTATTTACCTGGTAGCTGACAAATATCAGATAGCAGGGAAAATTAAAAACCTGCTGGCTACTTTCACTGCTTCTGGTAGCAAAATAATGAGCACTGAGTCTAGTTTGCTGTCAGCTAAGATGCTCTTCCATAGCAGAAGGATATATTTCATCTATTGCTAAGGTTCATAGACTAGAAGGTACCAAAAAAAAAAAAAAAAATCAAAACTTCATCCTTCATCTTTGGAGAAAAACTCAAAAATGAGTACTGGTTAATGAAGAGGGCAGGATATAATTCCATTTCACATGGGAATACTTGGAATGCTTTGGAATGGCATCCCACAAAGATGAACTTTAGCTAAGACCTGCCTAGTCTCCCATGGGAAATAATGGAGCTTGCCCAGAGATAATCTGAAGGCACTCTTAGTTTTACACCAAGTCTTGCACTGGGGATGGCAAGCTCTTCTTTGGCAAGAGAAAGCCCAACAGAAATACTGCCCTGTGCCTGCTGCCAGCCTCTGGGGAGGCTTCTCTTAGCCTCTGTCTCTGAACTTACACACATTCAGTGCAGTAGTTGGTGTCCATGTTGAAGTCTGCACAGTTTGTTGTGCATTGCAGCAGCAACTGTATTTCAGGTACATAAATAATGTTGTCAGAACAATGAACTGAAAACACTTCCTAGAAATACAGCGGAGAACATGATTCTGGCATAGCCCTTTATTTTTAAGTTTTCAGAGTGAGAAATTTTTTTTTCTTTTCTATTTTAAAACAGCTTCGAAACAGTAACTCATGCCAGGAAAAACAGAACCATTCTCTCAATGACAACAATGCTCATTGTGTTTTCTGTAACAGATGCCTGGATTTTATCACCAGGCCAGACATTAACCCCCTTGGTATCATTCTGAAAGGAAGCATCCGTGCACCCCACTGACTTCTATTCCCTATGGTGCTTCATTATGCCTCCTACCTTTAGTGCTTCATGCGTACTTCCTTGCCCAATACATCAAGAAGACCTACAGAGCTGACCTCATTTTTTCACCTCTTTTTGAAAGGGAAAATTTGTGCTTTCTGGTTTCCCATCAAACATGCATAAGAAAAAACCCCACAGAACTATAGCTGCTTTTTTTTTTTTCTTTCTTTTTTTCCCTTCTTCTCCTAAACAAAAGGAAATGATTTGGACAACCAAGCTTTAAAAAGCTTTCTGTTTACTGAGCAAGTATCAATAGAGCCTGTCCACAAAGGGAACATTTTTTCCACACAAGTATCTATTCAAATGATACCACTTCCAGTCAACAGATTTCAGCATGTGGAAATCTGAGACCAGAATTATATATTTATGGCATGGAAAGGCTCATTGGAAGCGCTCCCAACATCTCTTCTACATTTAAGATACTGCAGTCACACAGTCTCATACAGTTGTGCAAGGAAAGCATCTACTGATAGGAGCATGTGCTGAGCACCACAGCAAAAAAGAGAGGCTCATCCCCTGGCTGCTAACTGGTTTCAGCCAGAGGGCTGTGCTCCACTGACTGCATGCATCTTTGTGTACTGTGCAGTAATGCTTCCATCCACAGGACCAGTCCTTAAAGTACTGCAATGAGCATTTTATGCTGCAGCTACTGCTCCTCAGAATGGGATTATCCAGCATGCAAAAGCGTCATGCTAAAGCATCTACCCAAGAGAAACTTCTGCAACGCTACAGTTGGGTGTAGTAGCAAATGGCAAGCTATTGTCATTAGTTATTATTATCACTGTGTTCTCACTCAGTGTTTTCCTTGGAGACATGGGTAAGATCTGTGTGGGTTATTGGTGGTTCTGAAAGTAAAGATGGAACAGTATGGCTTTTGAATAGGACCAATTGTTTAATATACAAATTTTTTCTTTGAGGAGTGGAGAAGTAAGAAAGGATGCCATAGAGGTGTGAAAAACTAGAATCTCCTCTTCATATTACTAAAAAAAAGAAGAAAGAAGGCAAGAGAAAATTGGATGAAACTTAAAAGGTCAGATTCATTTGGAGCCACAAAACCAAACCCAAACACAACACTGTTAGCCCTGGGAACTTGCAGTCACTGGGTATTACTGAAAGAAAGTAATGAGTACGACTCAGGGAGGAAGGCTCAGGAATAAAAATATCATTTGCAGTCACACTGGGTAGGATGACAATTATCTGTCCTCATGCTTCAATATATGAGCTGATTACCAGCTGGGGAAAGTTTTAAATTTCCCCTTAAGCAATAGTATTACACAATTGTCAAGTACACTATAGGGAATTTAATGTTTTCCTCTGGAACATCTGCCATAGAGCATTGCCTGAGAAAGGATATGGAACCAGGCATATCCAGTGTTAATAAGTCCCAAAATAATTTTATCAGGTTTACGTACACTACCACTTTGCAAACACTTGGAATGAGAAGGGCCATGATGGCAACACAGTTTACACAGTGATGTACACAGTGGTGTGGATGTTTAAAAGGACTTGAGAGGTTACTATCACAGAAGGGCTATATTTGATTTCACTTCTTTATTTAATTTCAATTTTAATTTTTATTTTTGTCCTTTTTAATTTTATTATTATTTTTATTTTATTTAGGAGGTATTTTGAGCTTTTTTTTCAGGGATTAGTTTTTCAGGGTAATATAACTATATATAAAATACATATCTGCTATCTTAGCTGCACTTAATGTAAGGAGAAGAAGAAAAGATTATAGAAATGAATAATTAAACTAGCATCAAAATAATATATCCACTGATTTTCCATAAATCCATTGATGTTGTTACAATTGCTCTTATTATTTCTACTCAGACATATTGATAGCAGCTTTTATCATCCTTCTAGGTGTCTTATCAAATTCTGGTGTGTGCAGCAGCACTGATAAGAGATGAGAAATGCCACCCCTGGGATCTCGATGGATTATATTTATGCATGGCTGTTGAATGAAAACCAGTCACAGAGAGCTGGAAAGTGATTTTATTGTTCTGGCTGGGCAGCTGCTATTCTTCTTCCACCAGCAGAGTAGAAAAGGATGCACCTGCCATTGTTTGAGAGAATGAAATTTAATTTCTTGCAATTTTCAGATGACATTGGTGTGCAAAGGGGCCATTTTCGGGGGATCAGGAGGCCAATGAAAGGAAAGAAAAAAGAGATTGTAAATGACCTCTTGGCCTTGGAAGCGGATGCTAAAATAAGTAGGGGCTCACAAGAAAGAAAGCAAGAACTTGAGTGAGTAAATAGTTCTCCAACTGAGAGTAGCAAGGAAGAATGAAATAGCTTGGGTTTTGCCAATATTTTCTTGTCTAAATGACCTTTTTTAGCACCTTATCTTGAGAAGTGATAGCATCCTGCATCCTAGTGAAAGAGGCATAGTTCAAGAGCAACATCCCTGTGTGGCAATAGTACTGAGCAAGAGAGGTCTGCAATACTTTATGTTCCCACCATCAATCTATTCTAACATGCAGCCTTGCTTAACATTTAGTGTTTCTTCTCTCCTCAAGGAACAGGAACCAGTTGTTGTTTTTTTTATACTTCCTGCTCCAGTTATGCTTTGATCCCAGGTTGCCTTCTGTCATAAAGGTCTTTTGCCTGAAAGGGGCTTCCTTTGAGAATAACTGAGATCATTGGTCACTTGGAAACACAGATCAACACCTATCTTTTCCCCTACCCTCTCCATTCTTCCCACTAGTCCTTTCTACTTACCTTCCTCTTTTGGAGTATTTTTGGCCTGGCACAATGAAGAAAATATAAAAAATATGACTGTTATATATCCTCAAAGATCAGCAACCACAAGGGGAAAAAAATAGTCTAAAGCATATTTGTTAGAAAACAAAATAGCAATAATATATTAATGTACACATCCATTATAATGACAACATTGGTCCCAGTTTACTACCATGTTTGCATTGACATTATGGACATCCATATATTTAAGCAGATTCGTAAATTATCTGTAAAGCCATTTCAGGAAAGTAAATGAAGCAACTTGGTTTGAAACCAAGTTTGTAATGGGTGTAAGACATTTATTATAAAGGCCTCATGTGCATGTGAAGAACTTCACTTATTAATTTACTTGTCTAAAAGAGAAGAAGCTGGACTAAATCTTTGTCCCTGATTATACATTAAATTCTGATGTGGTCAAGTAAAATATTTTGTTAGGGTTCTTCTGAATATATTAAAATTATATTGCCCAGTTGTTATTCTGGGTCTCTGTATGTAAAATAGGCTAACCTCCATTTTCCTTTAAAAGTAGGTCATCACCTTTCACTATTATCTGGATTGTGATTATTTGTCAATAATTTTGTTTCTGACCATCAGCAGCTGTACCTAATGGTATAGCCTGTGTGGGTATGCCAGATAAATTACATTATTTAGTAACTTTTTTTCTGTACTGTCTGGTGTAATCCAAGAACTAAACAGGTTGTGAACAGTGACATAATACTTAGGTACATCTATGAACAGGTGAAGGACCGATCCTGCATTTTAAGCACTGAATATGATTTGGAGAAGCATCTGAAGAGCAGCATTTAAAGGTGAATATTCTCCTTCCAAGAACTCCCTAGCTACTGGGATAGAGAGTCTTGAGGGGTTGAATAGATCTACAAGTATAAAATGTGTGAATTCATTGGAAGGCACTTAAATGTCTCTTTCCCCAGAAAATTAAACAAATCAGTGAGTGAAAATTTGAAATGAGAATGTGAATATTATGTTAGTGTCCAATAGGTTTTAGGCCAGATTTTCCCTTGAAGCTTTATATGCCTCATTTCATTGGTGTGATGCCTGAGAAGTAAGTGCCTTGCCCCACAAAACACCAAGGTGATTGAAGAAGCCTAAGTCAGGCATCTTCCTATCCTATATTGCTACTGCTGTCAAGAGAGAAAGGTGCCTCCAAAAACTGATTCAGAGTCCTGAGGTGAGTCCTGCTTACCTACTGTATAGGGAAACTAATGCACAAACCCACCAGCCTGCTGCAAACTGAGTGTTCAGTGATGCATCTGAATGGGTGATTGACTGACAGGCCCACAGCCTTTGCCTCACTCTATTCAAGAGACAGAACATCGTAAAGGACAGATGTCAAAGGACCTTCATTAGGGTAACATTATAGTGGCATGCTTGACTGCAAGCTGGTTTTCATACCCAACCCTGCCAGTTTCTGGAGGCAGTCTTCTTCCAGTAGGGTCCACTTAGTCATGTTTATAGTTTATCTCCACCATCATCATCCCTGAAACAGCATTTCCTCAGGATTTGTGCTGCTGAACACAAATGCCATTCCTGTGCTACTCAAAAATGTCATCTTTGTTGGCACTTTCCTTCAATTTGAGAATCCTGCAAAAGAGAAGATAAAACCTATCGGGATATAAATAATAAATAATGCTTTTCAGTGACTGTGAAAATTGGCTAGGATGTCTTCTACAAATGTTCATGTTCTCTAACATGAAGCTGTGGAACTGACATTCAGGAACAGGTGACTAGTGATGAAAAACTTGTCAGATGTTTTTGAGATGCAGGTTGTTTTCAAGTAAGATGAAGAATTAAACCCACTCTAATTTTCCCCCTTTTCTTTAAGTATTTTACAACCTCAATCTTTTCTGTCTGGTAAAGCCATCCCAGAATGCAGTGCTCTGGGGTGACATGAATCACTGCATCTCTTGCAAATCTTCTCCATTACAGAGCCTTCTGTAAATAGATTATCTCATTCTGACAAAGGCTGGGACTGAGAACTCTTCATAGACAGCAGGTCAAGGGAGGTGATTCACTCCCCTCTCTGCTCTTGTGAGACCCACCTGGAGTATTGTGTCCAGTTCTGGAGTCCCCAGCATAAGAAAGACAGAGCTCCTTGAATGTGCTCAGAGGAGAGCCACAAAAATAGTCAGAGGGCTGGAGCACCTCCCTTATGAAGTTGAGGTTGTTCATCCTGGAGAAAAGGAAGCTCTGAGGTGACTTTACAGCAACTTTCCAATATCTGAAGGGGACCTACAAGAAAGCTGGGGAAGGGCTTTTTGCATGGGTGTGTAGTGAGAGGACAAAGGCAATGGTTTAAAACTTGAAGTGAGAAGCTTTTAGGTTAGACATTAGGAAAAAATTCTTTATTCTGAGGGTGCTGAGATGCTGGAACAGGTTGCCAACAGAAGTTACATATGCCCCCTCCCTGGAAGGGTTCAAGGTCAGGTTGGATGGGGCCTTGAGCAACCTGGTCTAGTGGAAGGTGTCCCTCCCCATGCAGGGGGGTTGGAACGAGGTGATCATTAAGATTCTTATAACCCCAGCCATTCAGATTGTAATTTCCAGATTGTTTTCTTTCAGGTGGATGGAATTCTTCTCATTTTGTTTATGTTGTCCATTCCTGAGGAAACAACAATCATCAGATCTTTCTGTTACAAATATGATTTTTATTTGTGTTTTGCCATTTTTTGTGCTTTTCCTTTATCCTTATTTTCTGTGAATATGGAGTGGACCCTTGAATGTGAATAATTTCTTTTTGATGTCTCCAAGATCAGCATGTATACATTAAAGCTTTCTTTCATGAATTAAAGCAAACTGCTGGAAGGAAGCTGCTATCTCAGTCTACAGTTGTTGGCATTCTCCCATAATGGAGTTTTTCCTTTTGGCTTTCATTAGATAATGCCATACAAACATCAGCTGAGTGAAAGGAAGTTCATACAAGAAGTACGAGACATACAACATGCAGACTTTTGCATTTGCCTTTATCAGAACAAGAGGGCTTTGATACTAAAGAAAAGTACTCTGGAAAATTACCTAAGCCAGATAAAATATATTATCTGAACTCTGCTATGGAATAGTACTTTGTGAAACAAAAGGTGGCTACTGGAAGGAAAGGAGAGGTAAAATGTACACTGATATGTTTGTTGGATTTGGACAGCATATTTAAAACCATGCCTTGAGTACAAACAGAATTCTGGCTTGCGACAAGCTAGCAATTTTGCTTGAAAAAACTGTAAAAGTTACCTGTTTCTGAAAGCAAAGAAACTTGTCAGGCTTTCATGAGACCATTTCCAGATCCAAACTGAGCAGTATCTAAGTGCCAGAGGACAGGCAGGGTGAAGCTGGGAGAGAGGGCTCTGGTTGCTGGCCTCTACATCTGTTTCTCTGCTCCAGACAGGATCAGGTTGGTCATCTTGTCCTGCTCTTTGCAGGGAGGGGAAGGCTTCAAACAAAAGAGTTTGCAAGTCTTTGTGGGAGGATGGGAGGACTGGGCTGTTCTCAGTTGAATTCAGAGTGGTGTGTGTTGTGTGCAGCTCTACTGAGCAAGCAGCCCGGGTTCTCAGAAGTCCACCTCTTTTTGGAAGATCAGCAAACTCAGTGGCTTCTTGAGTAGGAAGAAACCCAAACATCCACGACGATGCATATATTGCTTTTTAAGAAATACATTAATTGTTAAAGCAATAAAGGGGAGGAGACTGGGTTCTTCATTTACTGGATGGAATTAGTCTGTCCTTTATTTTAAGAATATGCTTTTCTGGCCAAAGGGAAATTTTGTAGAAAATGGTAAAAAAAAAGAAAAAAAGCCATGGACTTCCAGGAGTCAATATTATTTTGCTATGTATATTCAAAAAGTGAAATAAAAATATTATTTGTCTTAAAATCCACCTGCCTTCTCAATACAGGGTTTTTGTCAACACTCAGAATCACTAAATATAAAAAAAAAAATAAATTTCTGTTGAATAGGAATGTTTGAAAAGGGAAGGCATGATTTCCTGATCAAATACAGCTACTCTAAAGTTGTTCTCATTGCTATAACTCCTTCCTCCATATTAATGCATCCTCTTTGAAAATCTTGGGGAGACAATATGTAGTTCCTTGGAGAAGAACTGTTTTTTAAAAGACTCAGTCTTAGAACAGAGACATTTGGATCATTCAGACTTGTGGCCTCTACCTAAAACCCTAAGTAGGTTTCACTAGCTAGAAAGCAAGAC
The DNA here is from genome assembly GCF_003957555.1 of Calypte anna. Taxonomy (NCBI): domain Eukaryota; kingdom Metazoa; phylum Chordata; class Aves; order Apodiformes; family Trochilidae; genus Calypte; species Calypte anna. The sequence continues at coordinate 91,463,436 of NC_044244.1, forward strand.
GTCTTTCAGTAGCTTAAGCTTTTTTCCAAAAGCAATATTGCCCAACTATCCACCTTTTCCAGTCAGTCACCCTCCTGACATTCTGGCAAGGTGAAAGGGAACTTTATAATGTATTGGAATTGAGTTTTATTAAGTAGGCATTACACACATTATCTTTTAAGCTACAGATATATATTCTCAGATTAAATTACATTTATTGTATTTCTGCACAATTTTATTTTTCCTCCTGCATAATTATTCCCCCTAAATTATATTTATACTAAAAAAGAGACTCTAATGCTTTTCACAGTTCTATTTTCAGATAAATTTGTATAAAACATATATAGAGATATATATTTAAATTTGAATTTTAATTTAAGGCAAAGTCTTTGACAATAAAATGAGGACATCTTTTGCTTCGGTTTTAGTTAAATAAACATGACAGGAAAAAATCCTAAAATTTGGTTAATCATGTGTGCAGATTCCACTTCCACTGTTGCTGAAAATTCTGATCAAAAAGAATGAATTCAGATGATCTACTGAAAAGAACTAAGTAGATCTATCAAGGCTAACAGGAACTCAGTTAAGCAGTATGTGCAAGTATAAATTGACATCATCTCATCATGTTCAGAGCATTACAAGTTGAGGTAAAAATCTACCTGAACCTGATAATCTCCAGGTGCAAATATATGAAACTAATACAAATAAAAAAGAAAAGCACAGGAGAGTACAAAGAAGATGAGACATTTTATATGACTGAAAATGGGAACAAAGGCTTCTTCTAAGATAAATGCCATTATCAGGAAGATCTTGACACAGGAGATCATGGGTGTGTGTCATATAAAAATTAACATTTTTTTGGAAGAGTATCTTCCAAGCTTAGGTTTGACCAGTCCTTTTTGTCACAATGCCTCTCCTCTTAATTGTGCTGTATAATGAGACAAGGGACTCTCACTGCTTAGGAAATGCCTTCAACTGTATCACAGAATGTTAGGGGCTGGAAGGGACTTCTGGAGATCTGGTCCAACCCTCCTGGCATGTTCAATTAGAAAAATATGCATAGGATTGTGTTGAGGTGGGTTTTAAATATATCCCAAGACAGAGATTCCACCACCTCTCCGGGCAGCCTGGTCCAGTGCTCTTCTCAAAGAAGCACCTCCTCATGTTTAGATGGAACTTCCTATGTTCAGATTTGTAACCATTAACTCTTGTTCTGTCACTAGGTACCACTGAAAAAAAACTGGCCCCATCTTCCTGACACCCAGCCTTTAAATATATCCCCCTCAGTCTTCTTCAGACTGAAAATATGGGAGTCCCTCAACCTTAACTCATAAGAGAGATGCCTGAGTCCCTTTAACATCTTTGTAGTCCTTGAATCAGGGAGCCCAAAACTGGACACAGTACTCCAGATGCAGCCTCACTGCGGCAGAGTAGGAATATAACATCCCTGGACCATTTGGCTGTGCTTGTCTTAATGCACCCCAGGATGCCACTGGGCTGCTTGGCCACAAGGGCACATTGATGGTTTGTGATCATCCTGTCATCCACCAGCACTCCCAGGTCTTCTTCTGCAGAGCTGCTTTCTAGCAGGTCAGCCCCTAATCTGATATTGTACTGGTGCTTGGGGTTATTCCTCCCTGGGTGCAGGACCCTACACTTGCCTTTGTTGAATTTCATAAGGTTTCTCTCTTCCCAACCATTTTTATGTGGTATGGCCAGCCAGTCTTACCAGTCACAGATTCACAGAATCACAGAATTGACACGTCTGGAAAAGACCTCTTAGATCCCCACTTCCAGCTGTCAACAACCCCCCCCAGCAATAAAATAAATTAAATATATTTTCCAATATCTGTATCATCACGCCCACTAGAACATCAAAATGGTTCTGGTGTAAGCCAATAAAACCCCCAAGCCAACAACATATTTGACATGCTTTACTGTGCTGATGTGCCCTCATGAGCATCTTTGTCACCTGCTATGTATTCTTATGACTTGCTTTTTCTGAGGTGAGAGGCAGAAATTATATTCAAATCCCCTCCAAACTTGAGAGACTTAGCACTGTGGTAATACAATAAACTTAAATTAGCAAGTAAACCCTTGACTGGTTGGAAATCTACTTGAAAAAAAATAGGAGCCACAAGTGTTGAAAAAAAAAGAAAATAGGCCTGTTGAAGAAAACAAGTAAATGCAATGCTGATAAGAATATATACATTCACTATGCAAAGCTGCCTATAAACTGCAGAATGTGTTTTAACAACAGTGTGGTTATATGGCCAATACACTTGGGTATAACACTTTCTCCACTGAAAATAACATCCATTTGGAGAATTGTTTGATAATGCATTTATGAGCAACTCTAATGGTTTCAGCAGAATGTAGATTTTAATTCTGACTGCTTTTCTTCCTTTCAAATATAATAATATTGTAGTACAGCCAGAGATAATCATATCTGATAACAGAATCATCTTCTTATAAAAGACTTTGAATCATCTTCCTTTTTAAAATTTTTTAAATTTTATTTTATTTTTTATTTTCTCTCCCTCAATAGTTTTTTATTCTGCTGCTTGGCAAAAATTTGTGTGATAATACAATAAAAACTTTAATACTGTAATAAAAAAACTTCTGATCCATTTCAAAAGATCTTTCTTTCAGTGAAAAACAATCTTTTATAATATAGTTCTAACTGAAGTTTGCCCTTTTTTATGATAGTGTCATTTTAATCGTAAGGTAGATTAGATTCTCAGTTTTATACAATAAATTTTTCCACCCAGCTATCTCCCAAGATGAGCACTAGGGAATTTACAAAATCCGAAACTCCAAATCACTTCTATTCGTTTTCTGGCATGTAGAAATAATTTCCCAGGATTTCAGTGTTCTTATTCCCTACTGACAACAAGTTAATAGCTAACTTTTTTAAAAAGATAGGGCATCAAAACATGAGTGCATTTCAATAACAGATCTTAAAGTAACACAATCTTATTTTTGAATTAAATTTTATTTAGAAAAATGAAAAAGAAAAGAAAATATGGAATTTTTCAAGGCAACTGGAACAGAGATAATTCTTAAGGGCTTTTTCATTTTTGTTGTGGGATTTCAGAAATACAGGAAGACACGAAGAAAGCACCTTGGTCTTTAAAAATAGAAGTATTATTGACTGCTAATCTACTATTTTCTTTGGAAAGACAGCCCAGGTCTACTGATTCCGATATAACTACTGTGATTTGTCTGGAAAAGAGTGGTCACTGACTGCAAAATCAAGGGAGGCTCTAAACAGATGAGATACAGTGAAGAATTAAGTATTTTTGTGCCTACATATCCCCGTGACTCCATTGCCATTTCAGATAAATCAACTTTCACTGTTGTTTTCTGCATTATACAGTGAAAAATATATCAGAATGTACCTTGTACTTTATGCCTAGTACTTCAGTACTATTGTTTCCATGGAGATAAGATGATTAGCTAATTACATTGACTTACTGTCCTCGTTTTGTTTTCCCCTCTTTTGCCACACCCCAAATATTTGATTGTTTTCCATGTAAACAATTCTCCATTCTAAATAATTTCATAGATTTCTCTATAATATCTTTTTGAGTTGAAGCAACTTTTTTTAAAAAAAAGCATCTCAACTTAAATTAGATTTTAAGTGATAGTCAATCTGCCAAAATATTAAGGAATCAGTTTCAGTGTTTGATTTGGGTCAGTAGTGTCATATTTGTTTCAATTTTCTAGCTACAACTGATTTAAAGTTTGCCTTTTTCAGTCTTCTGGACCCATACCTGCTCTCCTCAGACTGCATAAGATAACAAATAATGTCCCTGAGGGCTGTCTCAGGCAGTTGTCTAAGTACCCTAGGGCAAATTTCATTAGAATCCATTGATCTAAAGCAATCCAACTTATGTAAATACTCTAGCCCTGTCTATTCTCTACCCTTTTCTTTCTCTGTTCTATCCTTCAGTCTCATTCCCTTGTGGACATCTAATATGATATCTGCATGATTGCTAATAACCTTATTAAAGAAAGGAACAAAACAGGACTTAAACATTTCAGCTTTCTTAATTCATCTGTCAACTTCTCTTCTTCTTGCTACTGATCTTATTAATGAATTCCTGTGACTCACTTCTCTGTTCATTCTGCACAGTGCCCTTTCTCCTCTTGTTCCCACATGCCTGTGCTCTTCTTTCATGCTTGTTCCTCTGCCAACTCTTCACTTTCTTTCTGTGCCACTCTTAGGTTTGAGATAATTGAAAAACCTGTGTTTTTACCCAGCAGGGCTCTGTCTATGCTTTTCATTCTTTGTCCAGGGTCCACACTGAGACAGCTTGTATTTGAGTCCTGAGTCCTCACCATTGTTCAGGAAATTGCTGGGTCTCCTTATCTGCTTGTTCTGTAGTGGCTTTTTTGTACGTTTATTTGTTCAGTTTTGGTTTGGGTTTTGGGTTTCTTTTGTTTTTGTTTTTTTTTCTTTTGTCTCTTCTGAGATTTTATTTACAGTGTCCCTGAATGTCACATAAATTTTGCTGCCATTTTTGTTTTTACCTCCCTTTGTAAAGATCATAAACTCTTACAATTCCATGGCAATTTTCACCAAAGATGCCTACTATCTTTTTATTCTCAGTTAGTATTTCCTTACTCAAATTCTTCCCTCTCACTGCTTCCAACACACCCAGAGTTAGCACCTCTCCATATCATGCTGTTTTCTTTTCTTGGTGAAATGAAGAGTGACAAAACCCCCCCAAGAAGACCCTGCCATCTTAATGGACAGCTTACATAAAGCTTCATCCTCTTGATCATCCATTCATGGTCATCTGCCTCATCCTTCATTGCAGTTCCCTTGCTTGTTACGAATTCTGTTGTTAACTCTATTTCATCAAGTTTACCCTATGATTTCAAATCACCCTTCCTCATTTTCCCTTCATGTCCTTAATGAAAAAACTGTGTTCTTTCTACCAATTTTTCACATATGAATCACATAACTAAGTATTATGCCAGGAAAACCACACTTTTAATCATGGTGCAAGAGTATATTTTCTTCCTGGTTATTATTATGGTGGTGTATACACACAAAAAGGTTTCAGCTACCTGAACCATGACATTTTCTTTTTTTCCTTTTCTGATCCTAAGTGACCAATGGGTTCTCAGAATTCTCATTCAGTTTATCCTAAAACAACCCCTATGAGGTTAACCCTTTGGGGTTAGCAAAACCCCTGTACATTCAATGATACATTTCATGTTTTTCAGAGGTGGACTGCACTGTTACCAGTAGGAGGTAGAATACCTTATTGAGAAACTCAGTCTTCATTGTGATACCAACTTTTTACCATGCATTAAATTTCAGAACACATTTGTACTCTTTTCATCCTTTATCCATGAATAAAAGGATTAAAAGGGCAGATCATAAAGCCAAATTCTTTTGCCTCTTCTTCCTGAGATATTTTTGATGTGTTTTGGCTCTTGTATTTGGCTTCATGTGGATAAACAGCATGAGATAGTTAACATACCAGATCACTTTGTCTGACAGATTATACAACAAAATACTCAAACATTATTTCTCTGCCAGTTGTGTCAGAATAAGAAGAATAATGTGTTGGGCAGCACTTTTAGGTGAAGTATGGTTCTCTATTCTGTTTACAGTTCCCAGTGACAGACATCAGATGATCCTAGCATTGCTGCTGATTCCAGTTCATAAGAAACCAGTAGCTTAGCATACCAAAAGTTAACAAATGTGTTAAAAATAATGTACTAGGAGTGGGCCTGAGATCAAAGCCAAGCTTGTACTTATTTATTTGCTCTCTCTCATTTTTATCTGTCTCTTTTTTTTCCAAGCTGTTTTTGTCATAGCTGCACTTATTAATGCAATGATCTGCATTATGATGCAGATGATCTTACGATTGTGATCTTTTTAGACCCAAAACTTTCCATTCTTATTTGTTCAAAGTTTAGGGATAAAAAACCCCAAAAAACAACAAAAAAACCCAAAAAACCTTGTCTCAACTGGAGTCTGTTGCAGCTACTGTAATGTAAATAATATGTAGCCCAGACGTACAATGAACTGAGGGACTGCCAGTACTTTCTAGGCCCACACACTTGGAAGGAGGTGGAGGGGACAGGAAATGATTAGGAGAGGGGAAAGGCAGAGCTCAGCCAGGCAAGGCTGAGGTGGCTCTGCAGTTTTGACTGCTGGGAGCTCTACTCAGGGCTCTCTTTGTGCAGGGGTTGGGATGTGGCAGCTGCTTGAGGCAGCCAACAGGGCTGTTTCCACACTCACTGAGATTCTGTCTTATTAGCCTGAAAGCACTCACAAGTTAATGATAAATAACAAGCATGTAGTAAAGAAAGTGAGTAAAAAGCTTTTATTGAACTGAGTAGTCACCAGCTGCACTGGCACTGTCAGTACCTCCCCCCCCAAAATATGCAGCATAGATGTCTGAAGCACCTCATAGTCACTCAAATGATGAAGAAAAATATTTATTTGGGCTCTCCACTGGGCTTCATTCACTTTTACAAGCTTGCAGGCACACACTAGACCCAGTTTGTTCTTTTTTAAAATTAAAACAAAAATTGTTTCATTGAGTCATCAGTTAGAAGATACATGAACTCTTTCAGTCAGTAGAAGCATAACAGATTTTCCACAGGATTCTTTGAAAGCCTCCTTCGTCTGGTCTGAACCCTCACATCTGGCAGGAGCTCACTTCTGCTGACTCCAAGACCCACATCCAGGACATGAATATTCATCGTGTTACTCATGCTGCGTTCCTTTCCCTCTGATGTGTTTAACTCCCAGCACCAGGGAGACACTCCAGAGCAGCTGGAGATTTTTTGCCAACTCTTACTTGTCTGGCTAAGCAGGAAATAATTTTCCTGTCCCACAAAACTCTCCAGTACAAGGATTTTGACTTGTTTCTTTTATTTTTCCTTTTTTGTTATTCCTATTCTGCTTTAGAATCTTGACCAACTGGAGGTTTTCAGTGAAGAAAACCAACAACAACACTTACCCAGCCTAAATCAAACTAAACCAAATAAAACCAAGGAAATCATTCCAAATCAAAAAGAAAGGCAAATTTTCTGTGATTCAGGCCACGTATGTAACCAGGGATTTTTTACACCCAGAAGGAATATGCTGGCACCAAGTTACCTTTTATTTCAGTAAATATTACTTCAGCCTTTTGTCTTCTCCTTTCATTCTCCACTTGAAATTCCATCTTGAATTGGAGAGCTGGTTTTCCCAATAAACCTTCACTGAAACTGCTGCATTTTCAGAATCTAAAAAAGTATGCTATTTTTATATGCACTCATATAAATTCCTGCCAAGCTTTACTTACAACATTATTTGAGCTCTTTGAGAATATGTGAGAAAACCTGGGCAAGAACTATGAACTAGCAAGTATTTTGAAGAACTTTCACTGCACAAGTAGGAAGGAACATCCTTATTTGCTGGTGGGGAAATAATAGGTTTTGCAGGTTTTAAATACTCCAGATGAAAAAATAACACTAGTTTTGAAATAAGTAAGGCATTACTGGGGGTTTTACTAGGCACACAGACTAGAGGAAGATGAAGATGCTTCTATAAGATGGATGAAGTTGGCCCTTTCCTGCCTAAAGGAGAAGCTGTTAATACCGGATAAGACATCACTGATAGATAGGGTGATGAACATATTACATAGAACATAAGGCATAAAACTATTTACAAAAAAACTAACAACCAACCAACCAACCAAGAAAACCCAAACCCAAAATCCTCAGTAACTCAGTCACCGTTGTCAGGTTAATGTTTAATGTTTACTATTTAAAAAGGTGAGTTTAGTACTAAAAGAGGGGGTTTCTACAAAAGGATCATTCTATGGTACTTAGGAGGTTAAATCTGTTTAACTTGATCTTCTTCCAGAAGACATTTCCCATTAAAATATCCCATAAGCTCTCATATAGATTTTTGAGTTAGTAAAATATTTCATATAACACTGAGATATTTGACATTTAGATATTTGTGTATAACCTGAGCCTGAAAGTATGGTTTAATATCTCATTAAAATTCCACTTGGACAACATACGGCATTTAAAAATTCATTTGTTATCTTGATTGATGGCATTTCAGTGAACACTGTTTGAGTTTAAAACAAAAATATAATCTGAGACCTAATGAAGCAGACTGTGCACGCTGAACTTTTTGTAGCTTCCCACAAACTGCCTCAGTGTTTTTTTGGCAGTGACTTTGTGAAACCTGCCACAAGGGACAGATCAAACATGTATTTAAAATATGTAGCCTGATAATAATTGTGATTATATGGGTGAGAGATAAAACAGATATTAAATGACTGATAGCATTACATTATGGATTATTAATATATTAGATCATCTTTGGGAGAAATGGATATATGCTATACAGGAGGAAATGTTTCCCTTCTGTCTAGGGCTGAGGGAAGTGTCATTGATGCTTTATGAGTGATGCAGTTTGAAAAACAAGTTTTGAGAACAGCATATGAAACATGCATGTCAGTAATGTACCATTAAAAGGTAGCTGAAAGAAAACAAAGAGGTTTTGAAGCTTTTGGATGATATACACTGGAGAAAGGCAAATGAAATCTTATGATCAACAACAGATGAACTTCCTGAACCCTTTTGTGGGTCCTGCATCCTGTGTATATCTCTGTGAGAAGAACATTTAGAAAAGTAGGCTTGCCAATTTCTAAGATTTCTATTACAGATGATGTCTGGACACCAACAGACCCTGTCTTGTGTAGACATCTCTCTCAGAATCCCCCTCTAAAAGAGCCTTTTTTTGATGTTGATTAAAGGGGGGGACCTAGATGCTCCTTTTAGACCAAACAATTGGTTTTTAGATGTCTGCAACTTGCTGAAACTACTGTTGTCCCCAGCTTGTAGATGTGAAGCAGGAATTGGAGTGAGTGTAGGAGAGCTCAGCCTCCTATGGTCCTACTGCTGCTCTTCTGGGAGCTTCTCCTTGGGACTGTTCAAATATGTCCAGCAGGCATGTATCTTAGAAATTGTGAAATGCCTCTGAAATGTGTCTTTTTGAACTGCATCTGTAAGTTTGCGTGCAAACACTCGGGCCAGACTTAGGTAGACAATGATCTTTCAGGGTGAACCCGGGCTTGGGATGAAGGGAGCAGAGCATGACCGTGTTTTCCTTCTTACTTGGGTCATGCTGAGCTCCTGGAGGAGGCAATACCTTCCATTTTAGCCACCATCAACCTTTTGAACAAGTTTTCTTAAGTATATGTACATATATGTATATGTACATGTGTATATTCAGATATGTCAAAAATTTTGGTATCTACGTTATTTCCACAGTATTCTCCACAGAGTCCAGATGTTCTTTCTGAATGATGATGATGGTGGTGATGATGGTGATGATTTCTATAGCAAGGATCTCTGGGACTTGTTTTTGCAAAGCAGAGCAGTTCACAATAACAAAACACACCCTTCTTTGACAGCACACGTCCAGTACATAGTACACCGCAGGCTAAATTTATACTTTCCTCAAGCTGCTTTTTAGCTGTTGTTTTTTTGGTTCCTTTTTTTTTTTTTTTTTTTTTTTTTCCTCTGGCTTAAAGCCATCATATGTCTTATTTGAGTTTTTTATCTGTTCTTACTAGAACTGCCACATATAGGATTGTTACGAAGATGGGCCATGAAAAGTTCAGGGCAGTAGATTAATGGCTGAGCACGGGTTATATGAAACTCTCAGGCTTTCCAACATGGCATTTCCTCCCTTCCCCCTCTGCCTTCATGCCCAAGATCAGGCTTAGCTCACATTTCTTTTTAGAAAGCAGAACTTGGAGCCAGGTATTTTGCCACAAACATTTGCAGCCTTACAAGCCAAGCAGTCATAACTGAATGCTGTCTCTCACATGGAAAACAAATTCTGTACATGCTGTACATTCTTCAGTGCAAAATAAAAACCAGATGGCCTTTATTTTACAAAAAAAAAAAAAAAAAAAAAAAAAATGGGGCAAACAGATGAAGAGACAGAAGTCCTTTCTTACTCACATCCATCTCAAAACCTTGCCAAAATACAAAATAAAGTAACCAACAGAAATCTCTCATGACTGGCCGAAGGCAGGCAGTTGCTGAATCATGGGATAACAATACAAAGAGAAATAAGTTCTATTTAAAAATAAAAGGATATTAGCAGATGAAAATCAAATAAATATAGGTGTTTATCATCTTGCAGTCCAACAGAGTGGCCTTTAAAGCAGAACCGACTAGCCTGAGATGTGGAGAAGTCGGGCCTGATAAAGAACAGAGGTTGTTGTTACAGAACACTGGAGAAAAAAAAAGCAACAAAGAAAGAAAGAAACAAAAGTATGAAAAACAAACAAAAAAAGAATACAAAACACCACCAAAGAAAAAAGCTAAGCCCCAAACAAGCAGAAAATGGAAAATGGAGCAAGGTTATTTTGAGTGCAGACTTTTTTTTTTTTTTTTTATCTGTTTTTGATAAAAGCCAAGATGGAACACTCCATGGTTATCAGAATTCCTTCTCAATTTGTTTCAAAACAAAATTTAAACAAGTTTCCACTTACTTTTGTGCCGGAGATGAAACTGGTAACTCATGGTCAGTTGCTGCCTCTTGTCCAGTCACAGCAATCTAAACCCAAGAAGAAGTAAGAAATAAAAGCTTAAAATTATTTTAAGTTTTTAAAGTTCATTCATTTGCACAAAAATTGGAACATCTCATCAATATTACACAGATAACTTTTTGAAACATTTTTAAATGTTTTCAGCTTTATGGCTGTTGTTTACTCCTAAGTCTCTCTCCTTTCCTTCTATGCCTTTTCCATTTTTGCTTTTGAAAAGGAGGACAATAAAGGAAAAGAAAAAAAAAATTACATATACCTTTTTTAAAAAAATGTTGCATATTTTATATAAATACTACACTATTTTTTGTCTTCTAAGTTAATGAAAAAATTAGAAAAGAGTTACTGAGATTTTGGTTTTATGAAAGTTCATTTTTCAACATTATCCCCCACTGTGCTTGGAAAAGTTTGAGCTAAATCTATTAACAGGTTTGAAGATGAGCCAAATAGTCAGTCATTAGAAATTAACTTCAATTAAGTAAACGTACTAAAGATTTCATTTTGGTGGGACAAGAGGAGAAAGGAAGGCATCTGTCTGTAGCAGCAGCAGGAGAACTACACAAATTAGAAAACTGTTGTGGATGCTGACAAGTGTTGTCCAGTTTGTCATATTCTTTCACTCATGAGTTTGCTTTAAATTAAACACATCTACAAAGACAACAATAAAGAAGTAAAAATTTCAAAAACAATGTAGTGTGCATTTGAGAGTATGTGATAATGCCCTTTCTTTATAATAATGTACACTGAGCATGCAGAGCCAACAAATAAAAATCATGTGAACATTTAGATATTCATGTACTTTGTAATTTTCTGTGCAGAAGAATATAGTACCATGGAGGTGAAGATGGCTTATCACCACATTTACTGTCGATAGAAATGAAATACATTACTGAAATATGAAGGAATTGCTAAAGAGGAAGGAAGATAATGAGACAATATCATATATTTATATATATCACAACCTTCTTTCTTTATTGCTCAGGGTGACTCATTCCTGGAACACAGGTCAGAGCTCCAGTCATCAAAAATATACTAAACAATTCAGCTTAATTACTGTACTAAACTTTGCTAAATAATTGCTAGCAGTTCCCAGCTGACTTTAAGAATGACACAGAGAAATGGATAATGTAAAATATAATGAATATTATTTGAAATACAATTATGAGAAATATTAGACAAGAACTTTACCCTGATTCTTCCTGAAAAATATGTTTCTGCCTGTTCAGTTTTGTGCTTAAATACAAAGCTTCAGCATATCATGGTCTGTTCTCTTATTACAGATATATACACACTCTTCTGTGAGTTTTTCATTTTTTTTTGAAAGCTGATTTATCTGTCTTTACAGTGGAAACCACCAGTGACCCAAGTTTTCAGTGGCTGGGTAAATACCTTAGATATTATAGTCAGGTGTAAAACATAAATACCAAATATTTTCAAAAACAATATTACAAAAATTGCCTATTGAATTAGCTGTTTTAATACCAGGCACTTCAAATTCTCACGTCCATCACTAGGACCAAGATATGTGTCTTCACAATGCTGGAAGAAAAACAGTTCAGAAACCTGGCAGGAGTTAAAAATGACAGCAGATAAACAACAAGCAGTGCTCCAACTCTGAGACTAATCATTTTCTGACCCTCAGATATTGTTGAAATAGTACTGTGAGTGCTACAGAGCTACAGAGTACTGGAATCAGCTTACAAGCCATCCTTTCTTTGGCCCTAACATCCCTCAGAGCTCCACCACATCCCTTCAGGCTCAGGATCTGACAGGAGCATCCAAATTCCTGCTTCACTTGGCTGTGGCTATTAGCTCTCCTTACCAGAGGCAGAAGCCCTGGCCCCAGGTAGCTAAGCAGTACCTTGTGAACATTATAGGCTGTGTAGCCTTGTGGGACAATTGTTTCCCTGCAGTGTTTCTTCAGTTTGTGAAGCACATCACAGTGTTCCAGGCACTGTAATAAAACAGAGCTGCCCTGCCTGGTTTTATGAGTTAACATTGCTTTTGATCTGTAACACTAGCATTTTATCCATATTCTTAAAATCAAATACGAGCTTAGGAGACTTTATTTCCCTCAATCACTGAATCACTCCTCCCTCTGCCAACCCCAAAAAAACCCACATCAGCCCACCTAACCAGCATGTTGTGGCAGTTCCTAAATTCTCCTAGCCATCTTTCTGTGACAAAGGAGGTGACAAAAAGATTTATTAATTTTTTAGCTTACATACAAATGTGTATATGCATAGCTATGCATATCTAAACATGCATTTAGTCAGACACGCATTTACATGTATGTATGTATAAAAATAATCTGCTTTTCAGCAAATACACGTCTCTTAATCTTGGCTTGCTCCATCAGGGGGTCATTGGGATTCACAGCACAGCCTGACATGGCAGCGTGCTGCCTCAGGCTGTGCTCCTACATCTCTGCTCTCAGCTGGTGACTGCCCTCCAGTATTGGAAAGCCAAGACCTCCAATGAAAAAGAACATGTCCAGCAACAGCTTCATGCAGTCTGGTGATGTTTCTGGCTTCTCCCACCAAACTGTGCTCCTTTGTACTCTGCAGGCGTGTTGCTGCCCCCACATCCATATCTCTGCCCTGTATCAGTGCCCTTCTCCATGGGGAGAGGAAGCCTGGGATCCAGCTGGTAGCTCCAGGGCAGGTATGAAAGATCAGGGGAGCTCAGGAGACAAGGAGCAGTGTTTACTACAGATCTGAGAGACTTCTTGCCTGAGGGAAACAGCACAAGACTAGCTAAATGCCACCAAACAGCTAGAAATAGTTGCTGTTATTTGGGTCAGAGGTTGTCTAGCTCTAAATTGGCTGCTGGGAAGGATAAAATAAAAACAAGAGCTGTGAGTCATGGGTTGCGGAGGGAAGGGACATTGTAGAGGACTGTAATCAATTCCTCCCCACTGCCAATATCCTCCAAACTACTCCTGGGCTGTTGTTTGGTGACGACAATGAATGCTGATATTTCCATGTCCAGATACTTGTTTAGCCAATATTAGCAAACCAATGTAAGCTCAAACACATCACTGCACTGTTTCGTGTGCTCAGACCTGAGACACCATCAGAGCAAACAGCAGTGAAATTATCTGATTTCATACTCCTGACTGGGCTTGCCAGCTACATGCTCTCAGAGACTTCTCACATGCACTCAGCATTGTACTAGGAATGAATAAGTAAGCTTTCACTCAGGGGCAGATAGTTGGAAAAAAAAAAAAAAAAAGAATTGGACATCTCAACCTGTAAACTATGTACTAAGCAGGCAGTTCTTAAGAGGCCTGTGGAAGCTGTATTGCTGATAAAAGCTAGTGACCTTAATATTGAATCACATTTGCATATTTTTTTCCTTGTTAATATAGTTTATTGCAATTCTTTTCCTCCTTACAAGAAGTCTTAAAAGAATTAGATAGCTGGATAATTTACACAAAACAAGCATTACAGAAATACAAGTACAGTTGGAAGAAATTCCTGCTTTATGTCAGCCAGAAAGTGATTTGTATTTTCTTTATGTACCATACCAGTTGTGTATGTTTTTTTGTGTGTGTGTCTTTGTATTACTCATTCTTTCCTTATGTACACAAACTGTGTGTTTTCTGTAACACTGCTTATTTGTATTCCACACAAGTTCCTCTAGCCCCACTACAGCTTCTTTTGTTGAATATAGTATTCCAGACAAGGACACACCACTGATATATTCAATATTATTAATTTGATAACTTTTCTGTACCTTTGTATTGGAAGGTGTTTGTTTTTATTAACGGAGTTGTGTCTTCAGCTCACTTATTTACATCCTTCCTGTCTGATAAGATACCTTTTTGGATTAATAAAGCTGTTTTGGATTTTTGATGTTTGCATAAATACTTCTAAGCATTCCTTCTTCAATCTTCTGTTTATCACTCCTGAAATGGTAGTTTGATGACACATTCAGCAACAGTATTAGATTTCCTTAGCATTCTACAAAAAAATTTGTGTTGTCTGGCAAAGGTGTTACTAGACACCACCAGGAGAAGCTGTTCCTGCCATCACTTTCATGAAAATAGGGTTACATTTCAAAGAGCTACACAACACTTGAGGAATTTTGGCTAAGTTTTCTGATGAGTTCAAATATGAACCACAATGACTGTTTGGAAGTGTAGTGAAATGAGGCAACCAGGTGCCACTAATTGCCAGGTAGAGGGCATGAGCTTGTGTTAAGCCCACCTGTGCCTGATTAGGGCGGGCCCCAACTGCGCATGAGCAGGATTAGGGGGCCAATAAAATGTGAGCTTCCAAACACAGGCTCAGCTCAGTCCTGAGCAAGGCAGCAGAGAGGTCACTTGCATCTGGAGCAGTAGCACCGAGCCAGGCTAACCAATCCTGAGGGCAATAGACTCAGAGCACTATTTTTGAACTTCTGCTGGAACACCTGTTTGGACCTCAGAGTGCCATGCCCTAAGAGAGGTTTGTCTTGCAACATGGAAGAGTCACAGAGTCTCATTTAAAAGTCAGTGAAATTAGTTTGAAGTGTTTTCAATTTTTTTAATTTTAGTTCAGTAAGCATCAGATGTCACCATGAGGCAATGAAGTTGACATCTACAGTGAAAATCTGTTCTTTTATATTTGGGCTTTCTGTGAGAAAGTAGAGAGACAGCAGGATTAATGAAGTCTTTTTCCACCATCTCCAATGTAACTGGAACTTCATTTTGGAAATAATTTTGGAAGTTACTTTGAAAATCCCACATAGCAACAGTAAAGTTTTGAAAACATTCTAGTAAATGGGGCAACTTATTATACTTCCTTCAGTTCCAGTTCTTTTATCTGGTAAGGAACAAGTCATGTTTGAAAACTGTGCAGACATGATAGTGAAAGCTGGATATTCATCTGATTACCTAACTGTTCAGATAAAAAACTGAAGGATTCTTTTTACCATGTTTCTTGGATCTTACAGCATGACATTTTTTGATAAAACCTGGTGAAGTGGCAGAATGGGTCAAAAGATGATATTCTGCTGGGAAGAATCACCTGGGAAAGCAACTGTGTTACTGTAGGTGAATCACTTCTCATCTCTCTGTAATTAATTTTCCTTCCTAACTTTGGTCTAGCTGCAAGTTAGGACTGTCAGTTTTCAAAGCAATTAGACAAGAATCACTTCACTGTCCATTAGGTTCCTAAAAGTGAGAAATCTTATTTCAGTTAGTTATCCAGGTCCCTGTACTTTTAATAGAGTGAGAAACTTTCAGAGGATGATTTGTCTTTTTTGTCTAAGACTAGAATAACATGAATTACTCTCTGGACATTTTTCTTACTCACTGTCTCTTCCCATTGACAACACTTTAAATGAGATATTAAAGTATAGATAGTTAAAGTTAGGTAAGATACCTCAAGCCCTTGTTGTACACTGCCTGCAACTTTATCTTAGTCAGGATTTCCAGATACAGTATTAATAGAAATAAATAACCATATATTAGGCCAAATGGAGGCCTGATGCAGTTTTACATTTTTC
Source organism: Calypte anna (assembly GCF_003957555.1). NCBI lineage: Eukaryota > Metazoa > Chordata > Aves > Apodiformes > Trochilidae > Calypte > Calypte anna. The sequence goes on from NC_044244.1 coordinate 91,479,503, forward strand.
TATGGTGGAAAACCTCACAGAACTGTTAATCTTCAGGGCAGTTCTACCACCTGCTCTAGGAACAAGATCAAGCAGTGTGACTGCAATGGTTGTTTCCTCTATTTATATATAATGTAGAGTGGGGAGATGATAATTGTTGACAATATTGATTTATTCTGAGTCACTAAGGATGTTTTGTGATAGGGTCTGGGTCCCTTGAGAATAAGACTGTAATGAACTAGTGAACTTTATGAACAATAAGGAGCTTGAAAGGGTCTGTGCTGACCTACCTTCTCAGCTGGTGCTAGCCCTGCCTGTGCCTGCTGAGATTCTGGTCTGTCTGTGTGGTAGGGACAGCTTTTTCACTATCTCTGAGTTGAGTGAGAGTGTTTTCCTGCCTCTGAAAAGCTCTTAATTATTCCTGTTTGCCTGGCTAAAATTGTTTTTATAAAGCCCAATGCAAGGTTACTTACTGTCCACCTTGGTGGCTAGCTCCCTGATAATCCCCCTTATTCCACTAAGCATACAAAAGGACCAAGGGACAGGTCTATTTCTACTCATGGTAACTTGAATCATAAAATCATAGAAACTGCCATGTTGGAAGGGAGCTGTCACGACTGTCAAGTCCAACTCCTATTCCTGTGAAGGACACCCCAAGAATCACACCAGGTGCCTGAGAGCATCATCCAAACCCTTTTTGAACTCAGACAGGCTCGGTACCATAACTACTTCCTCAGGGAGCTTGTTCTACTGCTCCACCACCCTCTGGGTGAAAAACTTTTTCCTTATATCTAACCTAAACTTCCCCCAGCACAGCTTACTACCATTCCCTCAATTCTATCATTCCCACATTCTACCATCAGTTGCCAGAGAGGTCAGTGCCTGCTCCTCCTCCTTCCCTAGTAAAGAATCATATAATCATAGAATTGGCTGGGTTGTAAAGGACCTCAGAGATCATCAAGTCCAACCCTTGATCCACTAGTGCTGCAGTTACCAGACCATGGCAGTGAGTGCCACATCCAGTCTCTTCTTAAAAACCTCCAGGGATGGAGAATCCACTACTTCCCTGGGCAGCCCATTCCAATGTCTGATCACCCTCTCTGTAAAGAAATTCTTTCTAATATCCAACCTAAACCTCCCCTGGCACAGTAATAAGCAGTAAGCTGTGATGAGGTCTCCCTTCAGTCTCCTCCAGGCTGAACAGACCAAGTGCCTTTAGATGCTCCTCTTATGGCTTTCCTTCTAAACCCTTCACCAACCTTGTAAACCTCACCTGGACACTCTAGTAGCTCTCTGTCCTTTCGCTACTGTGGTGCCCAAAACTGCCCACAGCACTCAAGATGGGGCTGCACCAATACAAAGTGGGACAATCACCTGCCTCCACTGGCTGGCAATGCCGGGCTTGATGCACCCCAGAACTCGCTTGGCCCTCCTGGCTGCCAGGGCACACTGTTGGCTCATGTTCAACTTACTGTTGACCAGAAGCCCCCAGATCCCTTTCTGCAGGGCTGTTCTCCAGCCTCTGGCTCCCTAGAATGTATGAATATCCAGGGTTACTGTGTCCCAGGGGCAAGATCTGGCACTTCTCCTTGTTAAACTTCATATGGTAGCAAGTGCCCAGCACTCTGATCTGTGTAGATCCCTCTGCAGGGCCTCTTTGCCCTTGGGACTGTCACCCACTCCCCTTAATTCGGTGTCATCTGCAAACTTAACTAGTAATCCCTCAAGTCCTGTGTCTAAGTAATTTATGAATATATTAAAGAACTGGCCGCAAAATGGATCCATGTAGAACCCCGCTAGTGACCGGTTGCCAGCCTGATCTGACCTCATTTACTATGACCCTTTGAACTTGACCCATCAGCCAATTGGTCTCCCATCTCATCTTGTGCTTGTCCAGCTGGATGCTGAACATTTTATTTAGAAGGATACTGTAAGAGACAGTATCAAAGACCTTTCTGAAATCCAGAAAAATTACATCAGCTGTATTTCCTTAATCAGCTAGGTGGGTTAACCTGTCATAGAAAGAAATCAAGTCAGTTTAGCAAGACCTTCCCCTAATGAAGCCATGGGACCAATGACTGGGTTGGTTTTAAGCTGTTTCTCAAAGCTCCCAGAATAATCTTCTCCATAATGTTACCAGGCACTGAGGTGAAGCTGAGTTTCTTATAAAAGTCCTTTCTCTGAGTCAGCTGTAATATAGTTACATAGCCCCCTAGAGCCATTCTGAAGCTGCAGAACGCCTATATCAAAAATATAGTCTGTAATTCCAGATGCATTTTATAACACACATGAAAATGGAGATGCAACTCCTATGTTCTTTTACTTCTCCCAGTGTCTCACCAGAGACTTCTAACCCAAAGAGACAGATTTTCAACTAGCATTTCCTGCACAACTCTAGAAGCTGACAGCACTCAGTCTTCACTAAAATTATCACCAGAAATAAAATAAATTAGATAAATAATAATAAAAAAAAAATTACAAAAAATGTGATTGTAAGTGCCTAAAGACTCAATTCAAAGCAGGAGGCTCTGCTGCAGTGTATGGATAGCACCTTCTCTTCATGCTGTAAAGGTGTTTTCACCTACAAATGGTTTCACAGTAACAACTATGCTGGACCACATGAAACAGCGAAGGAGGAAATCGTGTCAAGGCACTGTAGGTTTTTCACCCAACCTTGTCTAACTCTTGTCTGGGCCAAGACCTTCCCCACCTCACTGTGTTGATACAGATTCTGGAGAGGTTTCTAAGAGTGCTGGGGTGCACCTTACTATGCTGATGTACTTGGAGACATACATAAAGTATGCCACCATCTAAGCCTTGGTACCTACATGTTGCAAGTTGCTTTTTTAGTGAATCACAACTGAAAAACGACAGGTCTAACATTTCTGCATAGCAGTCTGAGCACCCCTGAACACTTCTGTCAGCAGTCGTCTTATCAGATTATGAGTTCAGCTGTTACAGGCTTTCGTTTTCACTTAGGGAAAAATCTGTCTTGTGAAATAATTGTCAAATGTTCTTGAAAAAAACATGAAAAAGAAAAATTATTCATGATTCATGTGCTAAAATTCACATTTTTCGTGTGGTCTGTGAATGTTGATTTCTAAAATGCATATGGTAGCAAACTTAGAGGAGCTTAGCTTCAGAGGAGATGCTATAAGGTTAATCTGATGGAGCAGTTCTACCTTTGTTCTTCCTTTTATCATACTTCTAGGTAGGTTACTGCCTTATCTGTCTTTTTTTGCCCTGTAATATTTAACCTCACTTTATAGGCCAGCTGTATTTCATCACTCATGACATACCAGGAGCCAAGAGATGAGAACCTCTTCCTCTTTGAACTGTTTTAAACATGTTAATTATTCTCTAAAGGTTCTTGAGGATATTCTAATTTACAATTAAATATATAAATTTGAGTAGGTGTATTATGACTAATTCTTTCCCTTGCATATAACACGACCCAAATAAGAGGTGAGATGCATCATAAAAATGCAATTCAGTATGGTTTTTGAGGCCCAGAGAGAGTTTGCAAGGCAACATCAACCAGCTGAAAGTGAAGATGTGTCTGAGGCTTTTCTCTTGTTAACTGACACTTCCTAAAAGTATATGTGGTCAAATAGGCCATATATTAAACTTGTCACTTTCAGCTTAGCTGCTACAAAAGCAAATTTCATCTTGTCTACGTCACAAAATCTGCAAAATATGAAAACTCATGAGAAGTGGGAAACATAAGCTTCTACTTTCAAAAGCTGTATTTGTGTTACTATCTCTGAAGGTTGCAGTGACTGTCAAAGTTTTTAGAAAGCATTACGGCCTTTGTATATTGCAGGACATTTTTTTAAAGTGAAAAACAAATATCACAAGGTATGAAAACTATCATCTTCAAATATATTCTGTGAATTCACATATAAAGGAATGGATTTCTTTTCCTCATGAGTGGCGTACATCTGCTAAACCAACATATTTACGAATACATTACAGGAATAATTAATTATCTGTTAATATTTAAATAACAAAACAACATATTAATGTAAAATTTGTCATGCAATTTTAGACTCCAGTGTACAGAGTAGACAACAATTACACAATTAATTTAAGGTAAATTGGGTCAACAGTTTACCACATCATGTGTATTTTGGTATTATCAGGTGATACTGCTTCTTTCTCTAAAATAACAGACCAAACTTCCATTTTGATTAGAATAGTAAAGGTCTAGTAAATCAGTAGGGCATGCTAACTAATACCAGCAGGATCTAGCTCAGAGCATAAAGATGGCTGACAGTGGCAAAAGGGCTAATTACTATCTGCTTGCCAGATTTTAAGGAAAATAAATACCAAGTCTAATCTCACTTCAGCTTTCATTAGCTAAACATCTGCTTGTTACTGATTTTGAAGATACAGGTTACAAAAGCTATCTGCTAATATTTGATGAATTCTTAGTGTTTAGATGTCCAGCACTGATTGTTATCTTCTTCAGAAGTGGCATTAGGGATTAAGTTTTGGGCACCATATTTTAATGTTTTCGAATCAGAACTTCCTCTTGGCCTTTTTTTTTTCTTTTTTTTTTTTTTTTTTGCTTCTGTAGTTCTGTAGTAACCCCTTTTCTCAGCCAATTATCTTGTTTGACTATTGGCCACAGCTATGTAACTGCATTGCCTGAATGAGGCCTGAACCCCAAAGCCCTCTGGCTTGGTACTTGGGCCCTGGCACGATTGTGCTATTTCATAAGTCTCAATACTAATCTGATATTTTTCTCCCCTCACTGATATAAGATATATTGCATTCCTGTCAATTTCTGTTTCTCTCAGGGAATTGGTCATTTGTTCTTCCCTGCTGTTGCCTAAGAGTGGCCCTGAGCTCTCAAGCCACTCAGCCCTCAAGCAGAATCCAGCTCACTTCTAGAAATACCCAAGTGTCTCAGGGAGGAATCCACAATATCAACAAGGTGGTGTGTGTGAGCAGGCAATTCTGAGGGCAGGGAGAAATCTTAAATTTATTTTCCATTTATTGAAAGATGCCTACATCCTCTTGGGAATCCCATTTAGAGATATGGAGAGCTTGAGCCATTATTTGAGGGTTAAGAGGAGGAAAGAGTTTTTGTCTGCTGACTCCAGTGATTAAATATCCGAGTTTTGTCTAGACTTGCATGAACATATACAGATCCTTGCATGAACATATACAAAAGTATAGTCTTAAAAGGCATATCAGTGGTTCAGACTTCAGATGTGGGTGTTTATGTGCTGTAAGCACTGTCAGCAATCTAATGAAGGCTATGAGAACTTCAATCCTAGATTAAAGTTCTTAAGTATCCTGTGGTACTTCTCTTACATGACTAGGGACAAGAACGTTGTGACCATTTCTCTTTAAGGAGGTATATCACTCAGTTAAGTCTGAATCTGGAGGGAGTGATGGCCATAAGCCATAGAGAGTATGAGATGTCTCAGAATTTACCATAATGAAAACAATGCATATAGCACTTTGTTCAATGCATTGATATATGGGCTAATTGCACTTCTGCATGTTTGAGTATATGATCCTCTGCACTCGTTTTAATTCCACCTTTTAGTTTTTCCTGTTCCAGCAATGTGTCTGATCTTTTAGCTTCTGGCCTTTTCAACCACTTTATTTTGAAGCACTTGGTAACAAAGAACAAATACTTGGTATGACTAAAGACCATAGTTGCAGACCTTCTGGCTCTATGATTAGAAGATTAATGATCTGCTTTGTTTCTGTCATTCCAAGGGAATTACTCAATTCATGGTCATGTCTGCACACCCAGTGTGTGCATCTGTCTATGCAGACACACATGTGCAACTCTGGGTTATATGAAGCAGAATGCACTGCTCAGGAACAGAACTCTTCTTGTTTGCAAAAATTTTTTTTCAGACTAGCAATAGTTCAGCAGTAACTTGCAAAGTATTTTACCTTTTTCACTTAAAATGATTGCAATGATTCTTCACATTTTCAGGAAGCAAAAAAATCCTTGAAATACTTGTCTTTCTGGCATTTAAATGAGTTACATTGCAAACCTCTTGAGGCAGCTATAGCATAATCATTACATTGCTTGTTTATGAGGCTTTCTGGTTTTGTTTTGATAAATAGCAATAGTTAACACTGATCAAAACAAAGACAATTCAGTTTTTCTATTTAATCTCAAAGTCCAATTGATCAGTAAGAACATGTTTTATAGTTGAAAACACTGATGCATTTTTGCACCTTTGTCTATGGTTGTCTTGTTGTTAATTTTCTTTTTTTCAGAAGATGGTAATATTTGTGCATATGGGATATCACTTCACATTTTATGAAGCATGATGAAAGGAAAACTCTCCATCCATCTCTGAAGGATAACATCATGGCATGCCATGAAACAGAATTTTCCTAAAAGCCTGTATAACTAGGTAGGGTAGAGACTGAGAAATCTAATAGAAAAGAGAGATGAAAAGTCAGTGTCACTGCCAGAGACAGACCTAGGGCTCAAATGGCTGGAGCAGCACCCTTGGCTTACAAGATAACAAGCTATATGTACACAGGAATATGACAAAACCCAAAAGGGATTAGTTATGGCACTCTAACTATATATTCATTTTTAATTTATATTCAGATAGCAATAAAGGGAATTATGTGGTATAATGTTATCCATTAAGGATGCACATTCTTATCATGGAGATACAATTATTTTACCCTAGCTCTCCCAGTCAGAACAATGTTAGAACTCCTTCTGTGGAGTACTGATTGCAGGCTCTTACTGCATTACCAGATTAGTCCCACAATGGGGATTGTGTGCTCAGACCTGCATAGTGAGCCAGCTACAAGGAGTTAAAAATATATTACATTTACCTGGATTCTGCTGGCTTGCTGAAACAACCATAAGAGCAAGAAGTTCTAGACTTAGCTATGCATACAAATAAGGAACTGGAAAATTCATTGCACACTGTGGGTCAGGAGTGCATACCTAACCAAAAGAATGCTTAACAGTAAAAGCCAATCCAACAAATCAGACATCCTTATCACTTCACATGCAGAGGGCAATGTTTTGTTATGCTGCCACTGTGGGTACTTCCTATTAATGGAAGCAGTTTCCTCTCTGCTGGTTTCAGTTTTGCAAAAGGCTACAGGAGACATCCTTGGTATTTTCCTTCCATGCTGACTCCAGGCTCAAGATGCACCCAGAGAGGTAATGTGATTAATAATTCAAAGTTGTGTTAGCAAGACACAGTATCTGCCCCTACGTGCACAATTCTGCCCCAGGGTTTAGCAGAAGAGGTGCACCCTTTAGCTTGCTCAGCTCCCATGTTGCCATTTTTCGCTTCTCCATTTTCAGTTCTATGACAACACAACTTGTGTGACCCCTTTGATTTTTGGTTGTGGGTTGCTTTGTTTTTAAACATTTGTTTCAAGATACATAGACTGCAGTTATTTTTCCTCAAGGCCATTTCAACTAAAAGGGCAGTGTTCAAGCTTTAGGACAAGTCAATAAATATTTAACTTCAGGCAGTAAGTAAACATAAAAAATCTCAGTGCCCAAGGAGAGCAGTTACAGAAACAGTTACAGGGAAGCAGAACAGGGACAAAACGAGACATGCTGTCCCTTTTCAGCATTGCCATTTGTGAACCTGTATTCTTCACGTATTCCCTTTCCAGTGAGTATGGACTGGGTAAAAAAAGTCTTCAAGGTGAGAAGAGCTGCCTGACCAGTATGATGAAGCATCTTTAGAGATAAAAAGTAGCTTTAAAATGAGGCTTTATGGATGTGTATTAAAAATGTGAAATGTAAAGAAGGTAGGGAGAAAAGATGGACTCGCTTTCTTGCTTTCAATTTTCACAACCTAATTTTCTTCAAAGAAGAAAAATCCTGCTATTTGGACATCCCTTTGTGTTTAAATGGCCTGAGTAGCCTCAGAAAGGCTCTCCTTTTGCAGATGAAATGTGCTTATTGTGTTATTGTCCTACTTGTTGTGCCAGTTTTATATTTTAAACAACTCATAAATTGGATACAAGATTCGCAGAAAGCCCCACATTTACAGGATATGTAAGGTACAGAAGGTACTGACTGTACCTTCCCACTCTGGGTGTTAGGACTTTTATGGTCTGCTTTTGCTCTGTATATGCAGGTTTAGTTAAACTTAATTTTGCATGGAAAGTTACTCTGAATTTTTTATTATTATAGAATATTTTTCTTTCCTTAAATAAACAAAGAAGTTGCTAGACACACTTATTTCTGAATTCCAAGTACTTAGGGTACACAAGTTTTTAATTTTCATAATGTTCCAACTATTAACCAAAATTTAAAATTACTTTGAATCAAATATTGGGCAAATGCTTCTTACTATATGCATCATTTTAGGTTTGCATTTATGCTACAAATGGTCTTTTATGGTCTTTAACTTTTATGGTACAAGCTTTGGGAAAGTGCCTAAAGCCCCAGATATTTTGTGCCTGAAAAAATGCAGCTATGAGCTTGGAAAAGGAAGAAACACATTCTTTTGATTTTTTATTTAATACTCCAAAGTGAAACATCCTATTTCTAGGATCATGTTCATGATTTTCTTCAAGTGCTTTTGGTCATATCAGGATATAACTGGAATTCTCTCACCTGCATTTTAATTCAATTTCCCTGTTTCTTCCCAGTCACAGATATCACACACCCCCTCTGAAGTATTGCTCTGTTTATGTATTCCAGCAAAATGTATCATCTTAATCAGCATGGCATTTCCAGTTGAATGTCTCCCTCTTTCCCTGATACTCAATGATTGTTATACCCCTCTGACATTAGTATTAAGATGTGGTCATTATTTCCTTCCTGTTGCTGTTATTGAACAAATATACCAGCACTTGCTGTCATTGTTATCAAAATGAGTAACCAGGCAAGCCTGTTGTGTAGTTTCCTCCCCTCCATATCTCTATGAGAGTGCACTGATGAGTTTCAGGTTATGCCAGATCTTCATCTATCCCACTGTCTCCACAGCTACTGGGAAATGGCCTTGCTTCTCTGACATTCACATTCCATTCCTATACCAGTGCAACTCTTCAGCACTTGAGAGATGAAGAACAGATTCTGGCTTTTTACTGTCTAAACTAAAATTTATGGAATTCATATTTAAGCAATTTTATAGGGGCTTGATTAGGATCATAGAATCACTGAATCATCATGGATGGAAAGAACCTTCAAGATCAAGTCCAACCATCAGTCCTACAACACCTTAACCACTACATCATCTCCTGAAGTGCCATATCTGGAAGATGTTTGTGAACAGCTTCAGGGATGGTGACTCCACCAGTTCCCCAGACAAAGGGTTCCAATGTTTCACCACTCTTTTGGTTAGTAAATGTTTCCTAATATCTAGTTTGAACCTCTCCTGGCACAACTTGAACCCATTACCTCTTGTCACTAGGAAGAAGAGGCTAACACCCTCCTCACTACAGCCTCCTTTCAGGTAGTGGCAGAGGGCAGTAAGGTCTCCCCTCAACCTCCTCTTCTCTGGGCTGAACAGTCCCAGCTCCTTCAGCCTCTCCTTGTAAGACCTGTTCTCCAGTCTCCTAACCAGCCTAGATGTTCTTTTCTGCACCCTCTCCAGCACCTCAAAGTCCTTCCTATACTGTGGCAGCCAAAAATGTATGAAGTACTTGAGATGCTGCCTCACCAAGGCTGAGTACAAGGGTAAGATCATCTCCCTGGCCTTGCTGGTCACACTGGTCCTGATACAGGCCAGGATGCCATTTTCTTGACAACCTGGAAACACTGTTGGCTCACCAGCCAACCACTGTTGGTTCATCCAGCTGTCAGTCATCACTTCTAGGTCCATCTCTGCTACAGCCACTCCTCCCCAAGCTTGTAGCGCTGCGGGGTGTCGCTGTGGCCAAAGTGCAGGACCCAACATTTGGCTTTGTTGAAACTCATACTACTGGCCTTGGCTCACCAATTGAGCTGTCTAGATCCCTCTGCAAAGCTTCCCTACCTTCCCACCCAGCTTAGTGTGGTCTGCAAACTTACTGAGAGTGCATTCTATCCCCTCAGCTAAATCATCAATAAAGATGTTAAACAGGAGCAGCTGCAGCACTGAGCCCTGGGGTACACCACTTGTGACTGGCCACCAACTGGGTTGAACTCCATTGACCACAACTCTTTGGACCTGGCTATCCAAGCACTTTTTTATCCATTGAAAGATGTGCACATCCAAGCCATGAGCAGACAGCTGCTCCAGGAGAATGCTGTGGGAAAATGTGCCAAAGGCCTTGCTAAAGCCAGGGTAGACAACATCCAGAGCCCTACCCTCATCCAGTGTCACCTTGTCATAGAAGGAGATCAAGTTGGTCAAACAGGACCTGCCCTTCATGAACCCATGTTGGCTGTGCATGAACACCTGCTTGTTCTGCATGTACCTCATAACAGTATTCAGGATAATCTGCTCTGTCAGCTTCACTGAAGGGAAATTTCAAAGGGAAAGGGAAAATTTCAAGAGAATTTTGAAGGGACATCGTAGTTGTGAAAAACAGGCAAAGATTTAGTAGTTGAAATAGAAGCCTACAGGCAGCTCCTGTCCTGCAAAATTGTAGCCTGGAAAATTAAATTCATATTTGCCCTACAGGGACTGAACTTATGAGATCATCTAGTAGGTGGTGAATATGTAAATAATTGTTTTCACTTCTGTTTCTTCTGACAGTGGACAGGGCAGTTTTTGAATTCTTCAGAATTTTTATGGCACTCATAAGTGAGGGATCTCCAGCCTAAAAACTAGCAGAGTCCAGTGACAGGCATCAAAAGAAGGCAGAGCTGAATAGTCAGGGAATGACAAAAGCCATGCTGACTCCTGGGGGAAAAAAATAATTCTCTGGTTAGGAAAAATTTCAACAGGATAATCTGAGAGCAGTGTCTTATAGCATAGTTGTCTGGATTTGGTATTTACTTCCTCTGTTGAAAAATGCTGACATATTTAATGTATATCTGGTACTTCCAAAAACCAGTTACAAAAAACCCTATAATCATAGTAAAGAGGGATATTTTACTTAGCTCTACTATAGCTTTCAGCTTTCTTTCACACATAAGGAAATGTCAATTTTCCACATGCTGGAAATACATTAGCTTACTATGGGATTGTGCTTTTGTTGTGAGAACAGCTTATTCGTTAGTGACAAATGTGAATGAGTTCAGTAGAACAGAAGAATATCTTCTTTTGTTCACCAAGGTTAATTAATAAAAAAGCTTACTCTCATTGTTTTCTTTCTGTCTGAAGGAAGAGGTCTGTTTTACTAAAGTAGCTATGAGGATTTCAGAGTATAAACAAGACAAGATTTTTAAACGTAGATAATATTTACTCCTAGGTCAAGGGATACAGCTTTAAAGAAATAAAACCAAGCATGCCAAGTCTTGAAACATGTCTTTTTATCCAACAATATTGGCTGACCTACTAGATACTAATTGCATACATGACATAATGAAATATTTATCTGTGAAGAAGACTGGTAGTCATAGGTTTTCTGTGTTTTACTTTGTAAGAGCCTTCTAATAAAAAAGAAAAATGAGGAAACAGATACTAGAAAGAAACTATCTCATCACCTAATAGGCAATGGAAAGTTAATTGACAACTTTGAAATCAATTTCAGTTTCACTTCTACTATATCAGCCTCTTAAATCAGAAACCAGAAAATCCTGAGTTTTTCCACCTCTTCGGTTGTCATGCAAGCCAATAGTCTATTGTTTAATTCTATTTTATTAGCACTAACAAATTGAACTTGTACTTGAAGAACAAGTGCAGCTTGTACTTGCTCTAAGGAATAACCAGTGAAACACTTATGAACCATGTAAATTATCCTTCAAAGACTGCAAAACTGTAGAACAATTTTATATATCATCCCATGTAAAAATTCTGCTAAGTGAGTACAAAGTTGGTCAGCTTAATGTGCATTTATATATTTTAAAGCAAGATACATTTGCATGAATTAAGGAACTCTGGGAAATTTCTTGTGAATAGATGTATCTTCACCTCTCTGCCAAAGCCCAAGTGCAAGTCATTTAGGTTGTTGTTTTCTATGGGCTGACTAGCTTCTGCTACAGCCTCAGCTTTTATCAGGCTGACAAATGGCAACTTGTGCAAAGAACCTGGGTGGAAGAAGCTGTGACTCCTGTAGCACTACCAATAGAGATGAGGACTTCACCTGTGAGCTGCTGGGCTGTACATCTCCAGCTTTGCATCTCTCATCCTCCTCCGCAATTCTTCACCCCTCCTTTGGTTTCCCCAGTGCTGCCAACCTCACTGCTGCAGGGTGTCTCTGAGTGTCTGTCACATTTCCCAATCTGAAAGTCAGGTTCATTTAATTTCTGATCCATTGGTGTTCAGGGAAGATGACTGTGCTACATTCTCATGGACTTCTGAAGCTAAAAGGCAGTGGAAGTTTGTCCCTGAGAACTAGCAGTCTCACTTGGTGTTTTCATCTTGAGTTCATTATCTGCGAATAGCTTTGCAGTTTTCCTTGAAGGTTACCAAATTCTGGTGCATTGGACAGGAACAGAAAGGAACAAATATCATATGTTGGACTAAGAAAATACTTTGCCAGCAGCACCTCATCACAGAGAAATGTATACAACTCACCTGACCCCAAAGTCAGTGTTTATGATTTGTGAGGATATGAAGTTGAGAGGAAGGGGGACCTTTTGGGAAATTTAAACCTAAACCAGACGGAGGTTTAGAATTCAGTGCCATGCATCATCTGTGCCTGGAACTGAATTAGAATGTTCCTTGGAACCATGTTAGATGGTGGATAACAAGGAGAAAAGAATGGCTGGTGAAGAGTGAGAAAAGCATAATTCAAAGAAGAGAACTTCACTCTGAGACTTGCTGGAGTGAACTTTTCAAGTTTGAGAAGTGAAGAGCTATCAAAAGGACATTAAAATAGAAAATATGGTCTTTGAGGAAAGAACATGGTTTTCAAGTCCTCTGACTGATGCATGATTGTGCCATGGTTTTCACTCTTGGTTGAGAAAAAAAAAACCCAAGTTATTTGAACTTCCGTCTCACCAGTTACACTTGGAAGGGACCTATGTGTCCTCTTTCCTTCTATACAAAAGGTGACTAAGGTGCTTTCCCCAAATTGTCTCAGTTGGGATCACTAGAATTAGGATGGCTGACATCAAAGAAGTAGAGCAAAGTCCAGGATCCTCATGGCCCTATAGGACTGGGTCTCCAATGAAAACAAAAGAAGCTATTTTACATCTGTGTACCCTGGGGGACAGTGTTCTTTTCAACTTGCTAAGGTGCCACTCCTCTCAGCCTAGTGGGACTGTAAAGCAAAGGAGGGTGGGATAGCATGTCCAGATTGATCCTCTTTCTCAGTAATACCCATTCTTCTGTTTAAATCAGAGTTCCCCCAGAACTACTGTCCAGCAACTGAAGGACCAAACCTGCTCTTATCCTCTTTCCTTCTCTCAAGAGACTGGTCAGTATCTGCCTGATTCTGATAGCATGTGCTTTCCTCTGGGCAGCCATGCCCAGAATTGCATGTGTGGAGGCCAGCCATTAGTTCTTCTCGTTGTATTAAATCTGAAATACAGGCAAAAGGTAATTTTTAACATCACCATTCAGTTCTGGGTAGTATAACAACAAAAGTAAGTGGGCAGTTCAGGGGAAAAAAATGTTTAGTGGAAGACTAGTTATCTCACCGAAAATGTATACTATGCTAGAAACAAATTATATATACCTTTTTGGTTCACCTACCTTTATTTGGTCCTTTGAGGGACTTCATAGCTTAAATCATATTTATTTCCATGTTCTACTTAGGCAAAGGGTTTCCCTCCCCTGTCTCAGCATGACTTAATTGTACTGCACAGTGCATTGTGCTTCATTTATCTTGGTTTTTCCCCTTCCAGAGCCCTACTATGAGGGCTCTCAGTGTCTATTGATAAACTTTCTCAATAATGCTCTATCCACATGCTGCCTGGAATGCAAAGTTCATTTTTTGCCTTGGAGGCAAGCTTGCACTTCTCTTTGGGGATCTCCATGATGGAATTTGTCTGTCACTGAGATATTACATGTAGAAGATTTAAAACTTTCCCATCAGCTATTCAATATGCCCACACAAATAACAAAGAAAAGAACAGCTTGCTTATACATGGGGCTACATGCTGCTAAGTAGAATCAGCTTCATTAGAAACGATTCTTCTTAGAAACTTCATACCAGTTTAATTTTGATGGTGCAACTCCCTCCTCACCTAATAAATAAAGTTGTTTTAAACCAAGGCCAAGCAACCAGTTTCAGGATGTTCCCTTGGAGAGCTGATTCTCTCAGCCAGCATCAACCAGGGGAGCTTCACCAGTATCCCTGGAGTTATTCTGCCTTAGAGCAGCTGAGAATTCAACCCTGTTATATGAACAATCTTTCCAAAAAGCCCAGTGCTTAGGAATTAGGGAAAACTAGACAGCCATGTGGTGTGACATAAGACAATGATTTGGCCTCGATTTTGTCTGATTAAAATAGTTAAAGCAGTGGTCATGCAAACAGTAAGTGAAGACAAAGTAGTTTTGTCCTGAAATTGCTTAACGAAGGCAGGGCTGATTGAACAGTAGTACTGGTTTTTAGTGACCTTTTGTAAAGAAAAGACAGTCTGTCATTATGCAAATTCAAGAACATCTGTTCCATGAAACCCTGTAATAATGCCTCAGGTTTGCATCAGTTGAGAATAAAAACTGTTTTGACAAAAGCTACCGAGTATCCTTGTATTAGCCAGACAGCTCCTTTTTCTAGTCCAAGTATACCTCAAGAGCAGGGGGCCAGATCTTCAGCTGGACTAAATTTTCATGGCTCAGTGGTTTCTCAGAGTGCTATTGTATTCAGTGCGTAACATTGAAACCTAAGAGATAAATTAGACTTAAACTGCGTTCTCAGAGCATTAGTATTTCACCAGTAACAACAGCAGAAACTGATGAGGGACACAATGTGTTTTTTGCGGGCTTCCTCTGCAACACACAAAGGATGCAGTGAAAATTGCTTTAGTGAGAAATCTGCCAGTAACTAACTCACATCTGCTTCAGTTTATTAAAAAAAGAAGCAAAAACAAACCACCAACAAAAAAAACCCAACACAAGCAATACTAACAACAGATATAAACAGTAAGTATATATCTCAGTTCTGTTTGATATTTAATAAACATCAGGAAATATCTATTAAAACTTATTGATTTTTTTTGCAAGACTGTTACCAACTACAAATGTAAAGGATGGAGGGGGTGGCGAGCTGAATGTCCCGAGTTCTGGGGACTTGTGCACTCCAGTGGTGTCTGATAGAAGTATGAGAGAACAGACAGGAACACAGTGTACAGCAGCCCACATTATCTCTTTAGGAAGAGCAACCACAGGCTCCTCTCACAGTCCTAACTAGAGCATAGGGGAATTAGAGCAGAATTTCATCTTGCCAACATACGTCACAGCTTCTTTTCAACATCGGAAGCGGCAACTTCCCCTGTGTTTGAAGCCAAATGATAGCTCTGTCCACAGCTGCAGGGGGAAAGAAGAGGCTGCTTGACTTCTCTGCACTGGGGCAATCACATCTCATGTCACTCCTTTCCAGGGAACCTGTTGGAGAATGGCCAACACTCTTTCAGAGCCCAGCTCAGCAGTACAGACTCAAAAAATTAATTCCACCATACATATTTTTAAAAGTACTCATTACCTTCTACATCACAGAACGATTCTTAGAAATTCTCAAAAAACATATTGGCCCAGGGAATAAAGAAGAAATACAGATTTTTTGAATGGACTCACAATTACATCTTTGCTGATTTTTGTTTACTTTCATGCTACATATTTTGTTTTGCTGTTTATTATTATTATTACTATTTTACTTTCAGCCTGATCATAGATATTTAATATAATCAGGAGGAATCAGTCTCTGGGTATGTTCGTGTCTTTTCATTGACTATATGGTGGAAGTTAGGCAGTTAGGTCACCCTACCCTTGAGAATACCAGATAGTTAAAAGCAGGTGAAAAAATCCTAGTGAAAAGCCTTTAGCTTACCCTGCCAGAAAAGGTTATGATGAATGATAGGACTTTGCCTAAAATAACTAAAAATAGGCAAGAGCGTAGCATCTGTTGATTTACTTGGCAGTTCTTTTGGGGATGATGGTGAAAACTGTGCAAAAGATTCTAACTCTGATCTCTCCCCATTCAAAAACTCACCACCACAGCCAGCAACTGCTAATGTGGGTATTTGTGGGGAATGAACTCTGTCTCCCCTTTTCTCAGTGCAAACCCATTTCTGCCTTCTGAAAGTAGCACCAGGACAGGACAATCTCCATTACCACCATAGTACTGAGATGTTTATCTTGGTTTGGAGTGACCTTCATGGGCAGGATGACAATCCAGCAGTGATTCCTACAGTGAGTGACTACTGCAGGGCATTTGGCAAATGGCTGTTTTTACAAACATGGGGTTACTTGTGTTCCTCAGAGTAGCACACGAGGAATGAGTTGTTTTTGGCAATTATCATCACAGGCTGGTACACAGCTCAGAGGTATTTTTTCCTGCACCTTGCAGGTCTGAATGTGGAAGGCTCAGGAGTGCTGCTGGTTTCTGTTCTTGTTTTTTTCCAACATGCCTCATATATTCTCTCATGAATTGATTTTACCTTTGACAGCACCATGTAATTTGGGAATCCATATCTCCATATATCCCAAAATATCTGGGACTAAAGTTTTGGAATAAATTACACAGCAGTTTAAAGATATAGCTACCAATATAGATACCAATACAGAACAGATCACTGGCTTTTAAACAGAATAGGAGAATGAAAATAGCAGCCTAATGCTTAAAGCCACAGCTTATTCACTGCTAAAACTGAAACATTTTCCACTCCTTAAAATTCACACAGATGTTTTGCCCTCAAAATTGACATTACTAATTTTTAGATTTAGATACTGATTTAAAATATAAAGTAGAGGCTAAATGGAAAAACTAATAGAATTTTTTTTACAAGATAGAATCTAAAGATGAGAATTACATAAAAAATGTTGAGGCTTTCATGAAAAAGGATGTGTTTAATCTGAAATTACCTTCTTGCATTCCTAAATGAAGTTATCAACTAAATATAGGAAAATCTATTTGCTGTCTTTTCCTTCTCTGTGTGAATCATCTTGCTTTGCAGGGTGGAAGTGAAAAAGAGAAAGCTGCAAGAAAAAGCATCAAAAGCCAGAATTCTGCTAAATCAAGCAGTATTGTCATATAGTTTCATATCATAGAAAAATATATTTTCCTGAGGAGTTTATAAAGAAAAATAACTGTGAACTTTTAAAGATGTTTCATACAGTAGTTCTATTCTTCAGCCAGCCCCGTGCTTAAAATGGTCAAGGTAATTTGTAAAAGTAACATTAATACTACATTTCCTGTATTTTTGATTACTTTCACTATTAGTGTTCTTGAGAAGTTAATAGGCACTCACATCAACCAATATATGCCTGCTGCTTTAGCTTCAACTTAGCATGTTATTACGTGATTATTATATAATGCATGAGCAATGACTTTTCACTATTGTTTTTAATTATGATGATTAATTCGGATATCTTTTTCAGAAGTCTAATTCTGCATCTTTATTTTAAATTCCAAGAGAGCTTCATTCAAACCTTAGACATGCCAGAACCAGCCAGACAAATTATGTCATCAACGCATATTTTATTAGTGGTTACATGACAAGTTTGCACTCTTTGGTGGATCTGCTCATGTCAGTGAAGTAAACAGCCTTGTTTGGTCAGGCTGTCTATGGATAGTGGATAACACATGTAGTTAGCTAGCTTTCTCAAAGGCAGACTGTGAGGAGGCAGAGATCATTTATTTATGTCATAATTCATATTTAAAAGCCATCATTTATTTATACTGTTGATGCAGTTTTCTTACTAGCATCATATCACAGTTGACTATGCTTTCAAACAACACAAGCCTCCTATATATTCCACAAACCAACACTCACCCACCAAAGGTGCAGCTTTCCAGTGCACACTGCACAAACATACACATCCAGAACATCAGAACAAAATAACTCTTCATGCATAATTCACACTTCCAGTCACTGCATGCTTTATGCACTGATGAATTACTTGGTTGCGCTGGGGTAATTCACAATGAAGTAAAAAACAAATTATGGCAGGCTTGTACTGTAATGTTATTATTCTGCAGGCCTGGATTTTGAAATTACTGTCTCTCAGACCTGATTTGGAAATATAATGCATTCAGCCTCCATGATACTTCAGCCCAGTGTCTTATGGATGTCCATGGACTCATTTCAAAGGCTTACATAGTCCAGAAACACAATTTGATTTCTTTCTTTTTCTCCGAAATGGGCCTTGACATTTAAAAATCATTAAATGCAATCTCTTTCAGATGCTCACAAAAGGTCACAGAGACTATGGGACTGCCCCTGTTACGCTACACTACCACAGCGCTGATGCACTTTAGCTGGGGGACTGAAAGTGCTCAAGGCATTCAAAATTGAGCTCCTAATGTATTAAGTGCATTAGTAATAGCCACAGCTCTGCTAGAATTTCCATTACAAGGTCTACATTATCAAGAACAGGCTATTTGTGCTTAAAGTTGGCTTTAAAAAGGATTTTAGTTTGTGTTAGAGAATAGTCTGAGCAAGCACTTGACATTTTCAGGATTTTATTTTTTCCTTGAAAAATATGTTTTGGTTTTGGTTTTTTTTTTTGGGGGGGAAGGGGGGTGGAGAGGGAGAGAAGGATTTTAAAAATATATAGTTCGGGCACAGTCTGAGGGAAATACCAAAATGACAAAACAGGGTGAGGAATGACTCAAGATGTGCATTCTTGCTGGAAGTAGCATATTGGATGTATCAGCAGCTGTTTACAAGCTTCTCTTTAATTTCACACCAAAAGCAGCCGATGACAACCTAAGAGAAAAAGGAACAGCTCTAGAAAATGGAACAGCTGTGACATAAATACTTTTCTTTCATACACTGCAGTGTTGTCTGTTTGCCCTTAAAAAGACAGTGTCTCAAGTTACTGAAAAGAAAAGGGTCACCTGTTTGGAGAATATGATTCATAATGCACCAGATTTGCTAAATGTCATTGGTTTCACTAAGCACTGGACTAAGTTTTAAGGCTGTCTTTTTCATTCGGTGCCAGCAGGAGTAAACCCTAAATCTCTTTTTAGCCGTTCTGACCATGGCCAGACAGAGGTTTTTAAGAAATCCTGTCTCTTCTATTCCCAGCCCTTCCTCCTGCCTCCTCCCTATCGGGCCAGGGCAGTGTTTGCCTGGCTATGTAGCAAAACCAATTTCTCATCTTGGCACGACAGAGGTGGCAGTAGAGGGTCACAGGTCGCACGGGTGCATTCAGCACCTCTCCCACGGAGAAACACATCCCCGGGGCTACAGCCTGACCCTCAGGTGTGTTCTCCTGTGCTATAGTAGAAATAGCACAGTCTTAACCAACAGCCACAAGAACTGCATCAGCATTGCTGTTAGAGAAGCGTATGTTATAATCTAGTTTATCCAGTGTAATGCTGCCAATCTGCTGTTTCTCACAGATCTCCTTAGCTAACAGATAAGGCAGGCAGCAGTTCCTGGCAATACTCATAAAACTACACACACCTCGGTATTTATCTGTGCATCTTGGGTGTAGTGAAAGGCTCAAAGGAAGTACATGGGCATGCTGAAATGTCACAAGCACAAACATCCTGAAAAAAACCCCCAGCTATTCTAGACAATGTATTTGGTTTCGTGTATTACACTATTTTGTCAGAGTAATTCCTCCCTTCTTAAACTGTTTGAAAGTATTTATCATCATCACATCTGTCAATAGAAGAGGATGTGGCTTGACCTTATGTAGGTGGCCTACACTAAATATAGCAAATCTTTGTATTATGAAAACTGGAGTGATACTGCTGTGCTGAGCATACAATACAAATGACAGAAGCTGAAACATGCATGGGACAGATAAATAAACTTTAAGCAACTTAGTGTAATGGGAGGTATCCATGCCCATGCAGGGCAGGATTGGAACTAGATGATCTTTAAGGTCCCTTCCAACAGAAACCATGCTGTGAATCCATGAAAATCTGTCTGGAGGCCTCCATTCTGGAGATGCATGCAGCCTCTTAGCTTTCTGAGAAGCTCCTTTGAATCCATAAGGGACAGGAAAAAAAAAAAAAAAAAAAAAAAGGATTTGCTATACACCTGTGTAAAAACATGCTGATGTCAAGTAAAAGAAAGCTGATAAGAGCAGGCACTGTAAATTAGTGGCTTGTGGACACTTGAAAGCAAATAATTGACTGCAAATGAGGATGACAAAAAGCATCTACCTGCAGAGAGCAGAGGTGCTCCCCTGCTTCCTGTAATATCTGTTGTCCAGTTATGATCTTCTTAGCAGCATCAGCTGAGTCTATTTTTACTGCTCAGTGTCCCTTGTGGCTTTCACATTACTTTCATGATGTGCTCTGCACACAATCATGTCTCATCCTCCATCCCTGCTGTTATTTCTCTACAACCCAATATCTGTACATAGCACTATTATTTATGCAGTTTATGCAGAGGATGGTAATTCATTGATTATCATGAGTCATACTACTGGAACTATTTCTTTCTAACAATATCTGAGTATCAGCTAGTAGTTTTTCTTCCCTGTATAATCTGATTGGATGCAGACGCTATCTGTCTGGTATGTAATGTGTGTCAGTGTGTAGGTCATCATGTGGTGCTTTTTTCCATGAATTTCCACTGCTTAGGTAGAGCTAGCTAACCTCATATCAAGGGTTCTGTGTCCTTTTCTGCATTTTTTTTTTAAAAAAATATTTTCTTATGGAAATACAGATGCCCACCCAACAAA